>NC_080101.1:28414571-28738875 GCF_950005125.1 Chionomys nivalis | reverse complement strand
GCACCAGGTCTCATAACTGCTGCCCGCTCTATTTGGCTAGGGGCGGAGCCACAGACTCCTGTGGTTCCGCCCTTAAACAAAATGGCCGCAGCTACGTGGTTACCTTTAGCCAAGATGATGGTTAAGACATTTGACCCGCCCTTAGCCAAGATGGTGACTGTCCATATGTTGTAAAGCTTCCCACTTAACTGTCCATTTAGCTGGCAGAAGTTAAAACTGTGTATTGTTTTGTCAGCCTGTTTCCTATGGGTGAGGCAGAAAGGTAAGCAACTGGCTCAGGCCATCAATTTCGTTTGTCACCAAAATTATGGGGCCGAGGGCACAAAGTCCAAAGGATGTAGAGTCTGAAGGCACGAGGTTGAGAGAGGACAGCAGCCCAAAAGGCATGAGGATGAGGAGGCCCAAGAAATGCAGGCATTATTCAGGCGGTGCTAGGGAACTAAGTCCTAAATCTTCACTCGTGGGAAGTTTGCGGGTGAAAGGGACCAGCCATGGCCTTGAAGGTGGAGGCTGGGTGGAGAGGAACTCAGCAACTGTAGCCAGTATTGTGTGGAGTATCCCAGCGGACAGGTAATTGGAAAGTGGGTGGGTCCAGGTCTAGGATCCCTGTATGCCTTGGGCCATCTGCCCACAGGGCGGAGGGAATATGAAGAGAGCCTGGTGGTCACAGAACCAAACGCTATAAAATGGCATGAGTGGGACCCGCCAGGTGAGGACAGTAAACAGGAGACAAATACATCATGCAGACAGTTTGAGTGTGAAGTTTATTGAGATAAAGGAAATGGGAAGGGAAGGGAGAATGCCAGAGACAGAGGGAGACAGAAAGATGCATCCTCAGGGAATGGCAGAGAAAAAGAGCTGGAGTAGGCAGGGTTTGTCTCTTAGAGGGACTTTGCACCTGCTTATAAATTAAGACCCTGGGCTGGCCAGGGTAATGCCTGGGTACATCCTGCCAGGTGTGCATAGTACACTCATACACACTCCCAATTTTGTAGCCACGGCAAACTCTGCCTATGAATCACTTTACTCTTTTACTGAACCTGGGTGTGTCCACGGAACTCTTTGCCACATAACTCTCCAGCTAGACTATCAGAGACGTTATATGAGAAGAAAATCCATCCATCATCCTGTCACCTTAGAAGGTATGTACAATTGAGACTTACGTGTAAGAGGCAAAGAGAACCTGGTGGAGGAGAAGCGAGCTGGGTGGGGGGTAGTGCTGACCAGGAGTTGTGAGGAATGTGGGCTGACTGCACGGGAAGGTTTGTGAATGGGGAGCCGTGGGTGATGTGGCTAAGAAAGGAGGCTAAGGAATTATCTGGATTCACATTTCAGCTAGGCTGACGAATTTGGTCTCAGCCTGCAGGGAGAGGGAGGATGGCGCAGCTGTGTGCGGGAAGCCATTCTGGCAGCGGCATGTGGGGCGGGCTGGGCGGGGAGGAGCTGGTAAACCAGCCAGACAACTGTCTAGGGCAACAAGTGATGAAGCCAGTGAGCGACTGCAGCACTTGGCGAAAACATCTGCTCAGCACTCCCTCTCAGGGCTGTCACACAGCCTCCCAGCCCTGGGCCTGCAGCTTCATTGACAGCAGAGACTGTTTGCTGCCTCTCTTGGGGCCTCGGGGCTGACGTGGTTCTTAGCAGGTGTTCATTGTATATCTGTGAAGTTACTGAATAGGGCAGTGAAGAGGAAGGACAATGGGGGTACAGAGAACCGCACGGATTTCCGGGATAGCATCCTGCTCCGCCAGTGCGGATCCCTGTTGGCATGAAGTGTGTGGGCGGTATGTGTGGGGAAGCAGATGCTTGTGCAGGGGCTGTGTGCATCTTGAGATGGTCGCCTTTGAGTTGCCATCACTCTGTGTAGGTTAGGGGGAGTGCCTCCAAGAGCTTTTCAAGTATTTAGAGAGGTAAAAAGTAACAGAAGGGAGACCTCAGTCTGTCCCATCCTGAGGTGCGTTAGGAAGTTTGTTAAAGTTTTTAGAGAGGTAGCTAACAGACGGGAGATCTCGGTCTGTCCCATCCTGAAGTGCCTCAGGAAGTACGTTGAGGGCTCTCTTTAGGTTACAACTGACAGAAACTCAAAGTGAGCTTAGGAAAAAAAAATAGGCTACATACTGGTTCATGAGATACCTTTCTGGATGGTCATAATCAGAGATTCTAGCAATGTCAGGTTCTCTTCGTTCTGGTGACGTCTGCTCCTCTCCACTCAATCAGCCTCATTCTTGCACCCGGCTTCCCGACAGGCAACACGGCTGCAAGTAGCCTGGATTTCCCATCAGAAATAAAAGTATCAGCCTGAAAAGAAGGGACAGAGATCATTTCTCCCAGGAAAATCCAAGTGCCAGGCTGAGGAGCCTATGGGAAGAGGCTGATCTTGGCAATCAGGAATAAAAATCGTTACCACCAAGCATCAAGCTCACTGGGACCCGAAGCAGGACATCTGATTTTGAGTTCATCTTTCTTTCATCTTAATCCACTTAGAGTGAATTTGACAAAGCGGAGGGGGGAGGGGGGAGGGAAGAAAGAAAGAACAACGAGGCCCATCTTCACCTATTAAAAATTTAAGCCGACAGTAGTGTACTAGCCCTGCTGGTGGTGATGGGAAAATGTTTTGCTTCTAAATGGCCAGTGGCAGGATAAAGTGTGCATGCAACCTGTGAAAAACAGTTTACTTGGTCACGGGGATCAAGAGCTGGGAAACCTTTCTTTACCTTTGACCTGATAATCTCAGCCTTGAGAAGCAATGGAGAGCCCCAAACTAAACCCAGCTAGTACTGTGCAGGAGAAGCATGTAAAACAATTTTCCTTGGGTGTTAAATAGAAACAAAAATAGAAGCTACAGTGAAAATAGAAGCAATGAAAAAGCAGGGGTTGCTTTTTATTTTAATATTATTATCACACAAGGTTGACATCACACACACATACACACACAAACCTAGAAAATAAAACACAAAAGAAGACTTTCAGATGAAAATGGTTGCATATGAAATGAAGCTCTGTCATAAATATCTGTGCATGAAAAAAATATAGCATTCGAATTCATAAAGCAAAAACATTGACAGAAAATATAGGGAGAAATGGGCAGAAATACAATTAGTGGTAGAGAATTCATTTTTTATTGTTTTTAGTTATGTGTACATGTCTGTGCCCTTGATAGCAGGTACCCATGGAAGCAGGAGGGGTCAGATGGAAAGCCACCCACCCAACCTGGTGCGTGTTGGTAACTAAACCTGGATCCTCTAGAAGAGCAGTATGTGCTCTTAACTGCTGAGCCATCTCTCCAGCCCCAACAGTAGGTAATTTTAATTCAACTCTCTTAGCCCGTGATTAATCAATAAATCAGACAATAACAGAAAACATAGATTATATGATTTATTAATTTGCAAGATAGATTGAATTAGAATATATCAAGCTCCAGACCTTGAAAATCAATAATATATTCTTTTGGCAAGTACCCATAAACCACTTAAAAATGACCATACCAAAAATCAAACAGCCCAGCCAGGCAGGGGTGGCGGTGCACACTCAGGATGGTGAGTTCCAATACTCAGGGGTTAGAGACAGGAGGATTTCTCTGAGTTTAAGGCCAGCCTGGTCTACAGGATGAGTTCAGGACAGTCAGAGCTACATGGAAAGACATTGTCTCAACTGATAGAATACTTCTCAGGCTTTTAAAAAGCGGAAACTTCTGACAGATGCAAGAATGAAAGTTGAGGACATTGTGCTAAGTGAAACAAGCCCGTCACTAAAAAGCTTGTTATATGAATCTGCTTTCATGAGTTCCTTTAAAAGAGTCAAATTCATAGAGACACAAAGTGGAATGATGGTTGCCAGGTGCCAGAGACAGGAAAAACTTGATAGTTATATTTAATCAGTACTAAGTTTTCGTTCCGTAAGATTAAACATTTGGAAGCTTGGTTGAGCTACTACCAGTACATATGAAAATGACTGAGATGGTAAACTCTGTGTTTGGTGGACTGGTTGGAGATGTGGCTCAGTAAGTGCTTGTCTATCATTCATGAAGCCCTGGGTTCAATCCCTTGCACTGCCTAAAACAGGGCATGGTGGCCCGTGCCTATAACTAGCACTTAGAAGGTGGAGGTAGGAGAATCTTACGTTTAAGGTCATCGTGGCTACAAGTATAAGGCTAGCCTGGGATACGTGAGACCCTTTTGTCTGTAAAACAAAACAAAGACTCTACTTGGAAATGAAGGCAATCCTTCCCACTGTGCATCTCTTATTCCTGGCTGGTCAGGAGGTGCTGAGGCAGGAACTTGCCAAACCTGGGCTACAGAGTGAATTCCAGGGTAACTTAGTGAGACCCCCATCTCAAAATGAAGTATTAAAAGGGAGAGTCAGCTGGAGAGAGGGCTTAGCAGTAGGAAAGTGTAAGCATTTGCAAAGTGCTGGGTGCTATCACCAGAAACAGCCCCCACCCCCACCCCCACCCCCCCACACACACACGAGAGAAAAAGAAACTCCCAATTCTTAAAGTACAAAAGGACTTTTGTAAACAAGAGATAATTCCCAAGGAAATAATCTAAATTACAAATCAGAGGATTTTTAGACCTTTTAAAATTATAATTGTTATTATAATTATAATTATTATTTTATTTGCTTGTTTTTTGAGATAAGATTTCTCAGTGTAACCATCCTAGTGCTCCTAGAACTCACTCAGTAGACCAGGCTGGCCTCAGACTCACAGAGATCTATAGTGATATTTTGTTTGTGATCTAACAAATAAAGCTTGCCTGAAGATCAGAGTACAGCACTAAGCCACTAGTTAGCCAGAGAGGCCAGGCAGTGGTGGTGCACACCTTTAATCCCAGCACTCCGGAGACAGAGGCAGATGGATCTCTGCAAATTCAATGTCACCCTGGGCTGCTTGAGATTGATCCAGTCTGAAAGAGAAACAGAGCCAGGTAGCAGTGGCTCACACCCTTAATCCCAGTACTTGGGAGTCACACACCTCAGCAACAGGGAGGTGGAGACAGGAGTGATATGGCTGGGCAGAGAGAGGAATAGAAGGCAGGAGGAGACAGGAGCTCAGATGTAGTCTGGAAACGCAGCGTAAGGGTGCAGTCTGGGGATTCATAGAGACAGGAACCCCCCCCCCCCCAGTCTGAGGATTAGGTAGAGGTAAAAGGTCTTTCTAGTGGCTGGTTGCACTGCTGCTCTGATCTGTCAGCTCGCATGCCCTAATATCTGACTCCAAGTTTTTATTTATTAAGACCAATTAGAATTAATGCTATGGAGATCCACCTGCCTCTGCCTCCGAAGCACCGGGATGTGGCGTGCCACCACACCCAGCTCACAATTATTGTTTCATATACCTATATGCATGTGTATATGGACATGAGTGTGGTGTGGACATGAGTGTGGCACACACAGAGCTTGGAGGACAACATTGCAAACTTGGTGCTCTCCTTGCACTGTGTGTTTCCTGGGGAATCGAACTCAATTCTTTAGACTTGGCAGCAAATGTGTTTACTTGATAATCTTGCCAGTCCAGGAATGGTCATTTCTATGCTACTTCCTATATCTTACATTATCTTCAGGTGATGATTCATAGTGCCAGATTGACAGATTCTAAACACTGCAAAATCCAAGACTGACATCACACACACACACACACACACACACACACACACACACATGCTTTCCTTATATAATATATAATATGGCTTGCCCCCAGAGGGGCATGTGCCAGAATCTTCATTCCCAGTCCTAGCTTATCGATGAGACTGTTGTCAGGGTTTCTGTCCTGCCCGGTTCCTGCAGTCATTAAGTCCCAAAGAAATCACATAGAAGTCTACATTAACTATAAACTGATTGACCCATTAGCTCAGGCTTTTTATTAACTCTTATAACTTATATTAGCCCATTATTCTTGTCTATGTTAGCCATGTGGCTCAGTACCTTATTCGGTGAGGCAGTCACATCTTCTTCTGTGGTTGGGTCAGGACTACGGAGGAATGGGCTTTCCTCTTCCCAGAATTCTCCTGTTCTCATTGACCTGCCTCTACTTTCTGTCTAGTTGTCCCGCCTATACTTCCTGCCTGGCAACTGGCCAATCAGCGTTTATTTAAAATATAACTGATAGAATACAGACCACTGTTCCACACCATGAGAGAGCAGAACTTTTACTAGATGGAGCCTGGTAGAACCTAATTAAGTCTAGCTGTAGGGAGGTGATGAACGCTGCAGAGAAGAATGCTTAAGCCTTGGGACTAGATCAGTTCACTTGGGAGTAGAGCGCTACGCCCCCACACCCTGCACTCTGCTTGTACTGGGAATGGACCCAGAACCCTGTGTGTGCTAGACCAGTATTCTACAACTAAGCACATCTCTAGCCATTGGTTTGTTTGGGACAAGGTCTTACTATGTAGCCAAGGCTGAACTTGAACTTACATTCCTCCTGCTATAGCCCCCTGGTGCTTGGATACAGACTTGTTTCACCATGACCCAACAATAGTAAGCAAGGCCCATCCCTTCTCTGAATCCCTGGTTCTTTCTTACTTTGGGGTGGGGGAGCTATTGGGCCCCGGAACCCAGCTACATCACAGGCCCTGTCAATCTCCTTCACAGGTATTGCTCACCTCTTCCTCGTGCTCCGCGGCTGCTGCGCATCCCTAGGGTGCCCTATGCCAGACGCCCTCTCCAGGCAGCTGAGCAGATGCCGGGGCCCTGCTCTTAAGCCCCACGAACTAAACAAACCTTCTAGTTAACCTCAGCCATTGGCGATTTGTTAGAGTAATACAGATTACACTAAGACAGACAAGCATGGACGGCAGACCCTGCATCAGGCCCTGGAGAATAAAATAAAGGGAAATAGGAGGTGGTTATTTCATCTCTCCTTTCAGGATGCAACAGCCTGAAGGAAGACAGGGCCCTGGAGGTGTTCTCGGAGCAGGAGGAGGCAAGGGCAAGGAAGCTGGACTCTGGAGGTTGCCTTTAAGGAAAACCATTGCGCTAGACCCAAAAGGCAGAGAAGGGCTTCACAAGCGGAGGAAAGTACTTTGAAGGGTAGGAGAGCTAACTCTGCAATACCACCAGGAGCTGCTGAAATGGCTCAGCAGTTAGAGCACTCGCTGCTCTTTCAGAAGACCTGAGTTGGCTTCCCTGGTACCTATGCATGTCTGGTTCACAGCTGCCTGCAACTCCAACTCCGCGGCTTCTGACACCCTCTTCTGAATTGTACCGGCAGCTGCACTCGAGTGTGCGCACACCCACACACATATGCGCGTAATTTAAAAGAAAGCCGACAGTTTAACATTAAAAACCATGCTCGACCCCACTAACTAGCTTCAAGAGGTAGAGGGGCCCAACAGGTAGGTTCTTCTCGCCAGAGTCAGCCTTCCATTGAGGCTTCTGACCGTGGTTTCCGCTTCGTGATCGTAAGTAAATCGTTTCCCCTCTCTGAAGCACAGTTTCATCATTTGAGAAATGGAACCAATAGTGACACCTGGATTTTTTTTTAATGTTATTGTTTTTGTTTTTAAATCAAGTGAAATGGTGTGTGTTAAGAGTTTAAAGTTTAGAGCTTTAGGGTAGTGTGAAGACACACATCTGTAATCCTAGCACTTGGGAAGTGGCAGCAGAGAATCAAGAGTCAAAGCCAGGGAAGGAGGGATGGCTCAGCAGCTAAGATCACTAGCTACTCTCCCCGAGGACCCAGGTTAGGTGTCCCTCATCCACATGGTGGCTTACAACCCTGTGCAACTCTAGCTCCAGGGAGTCTGACCTCCTTTTCTGAACTCTGCAGAACTGCTTGTATTTGGTGCATAGACATTCAGACCCATAAAAGTAAATAAAATATTTAAAAATCATTTTGCTATTTTGATTTTTAAGAAAGGGTTTTTCTGTGTAGCCCTGGCTGTCCTGGAACTCACTCTGTTGACCAGGCTGGCCTCAAACTCAAAGATCTGACTGTCTCTGCCTCCTGAGTGCTGGGATAAAGGTGTGTGCCACTCTGCCTGGTCAAAAAAAATTTAAGAGAGTTCAAAGCCTTGCCTACCTAGCAAGTTCTAAGATGGAGGCTACATGAGGTCCTGTCTCAAAAAAAATAAAGTAAACTAAATTATTCTAGAGTTATGTGTCTATTAGGAGTATCTAAGCAGTAACAGCTTGGACTTTGGGTGCAGTAGAGAAAGGGCCTGGGGATTAGAGGAAGAAAATGCAATCAAGAAGTAGCGTTTGGGGCCAGTGTCACTGCTCACAAAGCTGGGCGCTGTTCCCCTAGAGGTGGTGCCTGGTGGCAGAACACAGCAAGGATTTAGCTTCTCCTGAGAGTTCTCTGTAAGCTTCCCACTCTGTAATCATTGTTCAGAGCTTTCCCCCTGAGGAGCACTGAGGACGCCGGAGTCCCTGAGTAAGCGGTAAGGGAACAGAAATTAGAAGCTGGCTCAGTTATAGTTCAGCTTCTCAGTTCTTGCCTTTGAAGCTTTTCTGGAGCTCTGAGAATTGAGTCATACTTTAAAAGCCCACACATGAAAACCTCGCCATTAGGAACAAAATTCATTTGGCTGACGTTAGAATAAATTCCAGATGGCTTCAAGATTTGCATGTAAAACATGAAACCATGAAAATATAAAAGAACATAGGTGGATGTTTATAGTTCTGGAAGGAGGGAGGACTATGAAAGAGTCTGTGAGAGAGGGGTGTTCTAAGTTTAGCTCCAAAGATAAAGAAAGAAAGAAAGAAAGAAAGAAAGAAAGAAAGAAAGAAAGAAAGAAAGAAAGACAGACATCAGCTGAGGAAAGAAGACCGTAGCGAAAAGATTAAGGCAGACCACCGAGGTCCGAGTTAACAGGCAGAAGGAGGAGGGCTCTGGGCCGTTCCCTGGAAGGCAATCACCCTCTCCTTCCTCCTCCTGTGCTAGGCTGGTTAGTCAGTCCCGTGAGTGTTCCAAGCAACAGGTACTCCCACTCAGTCAGGAGAATTGTCACACCCAAGACCAGGCCCTCTTTATCCAAGACTCTCTCTCTCTCTCTCTCTCTCTCTCTCTCTCTCTCTCTCTCTCTCTCTCTCCATATGTGTGTGTATGTATGCATTTATATGTACATACATACATATATCCCATCAGCACATTCTACTCCTCCTGAAAGTTTCCTATATGGAGGATCAATAAACAGAATAAGAGTGCACAATTAAAAGTCAAAGGGAGTGGGCTGGAGAGATGGCTCAGTGAATAAAAGCACTGGCTGCTCTTCCACAGACCCAGGGTTCAACTTCCAGCACCCACATGCTGATTCACAACCATCTGTAACTCTAGTTCAGGGATCCAGCACCCTTCTGCAGCCTGTGCAGGCACAAGTTATACAAGTGGTGGACAGACAGACATACAAGCCAAGCAAAATACCCACACACACAGAATTTAAAAGAAAAAAAAATTTTTTTTTGTAAGCCAGGCATGACGGCACCATGCTTTTAGTCCCAGCACTTTCAGAGGCAGACAGATCTCTCCAAGTTCAAGGTCAGCCTGGTCTACACAGGGAGTTTCAGGCCAACCAAGGCTACATAGTGAGACCTTGTCTCAGAAAAACCCCTTAAATTAAAAGATGAGCAGGCTAGTGTGTAGATTAAGGCCTACCTTGTAATAGAGTTGCCTGCCCAGCACCACACCACTTCCCAACATGCTTTGTCTAGAATTACAAAGTAAATTACTGAGTAAAATCAACCTTATGAAACAAAGCCATGAGAATCTACTGGGAGAGACAGAACACGCCATCCCGAGATATGTCATTTTGGCACAGTGGTCATTTCAACCTAAAGTCAACTGAGGAGAAACAAACACAAATCTTGGTCCTCCCACTTGCCCAGAGTCAGGCCATGGGTTCATAAAGACAAAAATATTTTCCTTCCCTCTTGGCCAGAGAGGACAAAAATTAACACTGAAGGCAGCTTTGGAGCCAGCTTAACCTGGAGGAAGACACTGAGCCAGCTTCCGGGCCAGTCCCACTGACTGGCTTTACCAGCGTCCTCACAGTTCCTTGCCTTCTCTTCCTTCGCCTCCTTCCTCCTCTTTCTCCCCCATATCCTCAGCTTACTTGGAGAAGGAATTTAGCTGAGCTCCAAGCCAGACTTCTGCAGAGTAGACAACATCTTTTGCTTTCTCCTCGCTAGGAGAAACCGCGGCAAAAGCTTCCCTTCAGGAATGTGCCTGCTTTTGGGTTTTGGCCTCGAGAATGCTGATGCTTAAACTACACCAGATCTAACCTCGGAAAAGGACAAAGGCACACGAGCTCCTGTCAGCAGTGGTGACATGGTGTCAGCACTAGGCTAGACTTGTGTGCGGTCCTGGTTCCATTACTCTCAATTTATAATCCCGGAGGATCTCCCCCCTCTTCCTCCCTGTCTGAACCTCCATTTCCTGGTCAGTGAAATGGGAACATACTTGCCTGGGCCTCCAGATAGTTCTGTGGCTAGAAGCCTAAAGCGGTGAAGCTGAGGCTGTTAGTTCTAACCGAAATGTCAGAATGCGAATTCCTTCCAGCCCAGAAGACAATGCGGTTTTGTAAAGGGCCTAGCATCTACCACAGGGGAATGGAAAGGACTCTGGCTTGACAAACGTGCTTGAGAGACAGACTTATTTCTGGTTCACCGCTTGTGTCTCTAAGCAAAAAATAAGGCTAAATTAGATCAAAGCAATTCTTGAAGTTGATGTAAAATTAGATTGTTTTTTCCTCTGTTGTGGGTTGAATTTTGTCCACATACACTAAAAAAAAAAAAAAAAAAAAAAAAAAAAAACCTTTTAAAATAAAAGACGTGCTCCTACCTCACAAAACCTCAGCCAGGGACTTTATTTGGAAAGAAGATGTAATTACTTTTAAGTTGAACTGTGATCACATTGGAGTGTTCTAACCATGAATACACACACACACACACACGCACGTGGACACACATGCACACACACACAGGCCATGTGACAATGGAAGTAGAAATTGGAATGATGTGCCTCCAGCCAAGCAATGTCAAGGACTGGGTGTCCAGGAGCTAGAGAGGCACGTGGAATAGATTTTTCCCTCTAAGAAGGGCCAACCCTACTGATACTTTCTCTTTAACGTTCTGTGTCCCTCATTAGCTTACTCCGCAGAATTTAACAACTGATTCTGTAAATGTATTTCAGAGTATGCATGGAGCCACATTAGGGTTATTCCTTCATGCTTCAGCCCTACAATGGTGGCAGGATTTAGCAACCCTCATTCTCAGTACTTCTCCCTACATTCAGCTTCGTCTTTCTGGTTCCCCCTCGGCACCGCCTTTCTCGAGGATGTCTTCTTCCTTCCACACCAGACACAGAGTCCCCAGGACTTTGACCTTCGCTTCTACTGGTCTGCATTTTCCTTTTCAGAGTTAGGAAAGGCATGTCCATTCATTAAAAGACCTGCATTGGATTCTACTTCAGTTTGCCTTCCTTTAACAGCTACAAGAGCAGGGAGGTTTCTTTTCTGACCCAGTTTTAGGTTACAGTCTATCCTGGGAAGGGGGGTCCATGTCTCATGCAGCCCAGGACCGAGCCAAACCCTGGAAGGGTCCCTGCTGACACGTATAGTAATATTTTATTTATAATTTAATAAATAAAGCTTGCCTAAAGATCAGAAGGTCAAAGCTAAGCCACTAGGGGTCAGGCAGTGGTGACCTTTAATCCCAGGACTTGGGAGAGATAGGCAGATGGATCTCTGTGAGTTCAAGGCTACCCTGGGCTACACAGACCAAAGCAGAAACAAATCCAGATAATGGTGCCTCACACCTTTAACCCCAGCACTAGGGAGTCAGACACCATTAATCCCAGCCCTAGAGGGAATATCAAATGAGAGGAGAGAGAGGCTTAGTCTGCTTAGTCTGTAGTCACCCAGACTTGATAGAGGTAAGGCTTCTCTAGAGGCTTGGCTGCTTTGCTTTTCTGGTTTTTGAATTGAACTCCAATATCTGACTTTGGGTTTTTGTTTTTGTTTTTGTTTTTTTTAAATTCAACCTACAGACACTTTTTAAAAAATATATTTTATTTTTAATTTATGTGAATGGGTATTTTGCCTGCAGGTCTGTTTGTGTTCCTGGTATATTCCTGGTAACGGTAGAGACTAGAAAAGGGAATTAAGTCCTCTAGAGCTAGAGTTACAGATAGTTATGAGCACATAACTCGGAACATACAGATGTTCCGAGCACATGGGTGCTCGGAACAGAAGCCAGGTCCTCTAGACGAGCAATGGGCACCTTAACCAATAAGCCATTTCTCCAGACCCCAACCCCGTATCTTGATTTCAGGCTACTAGCCTCCAAAAGTGACAAAATAAGTTTTTATCTTTTGAGACAGGATCTCACTCTGTAGCCCAGGCTGGTCTGGAACTCACTCTGTAGAGCAGACTAGCTTGAAACTCGTGGCAATCTTCTTGCTGCAGTTTCCTGAGGCTGAGATTGCAGGTGCAAGCCACATGCCCAGCTCATACACTACCTAACAACAATACATGCTAGTCATCAGGTGAGAAGAAGGGAAAGAAGGGTGGCATGTTAGAGAAAAGGAGGAGAAGGACAAAAATAAGGCCCAGAAACTGGGTGGGATAGCAGCACTTAGGCTTGGGGTAAGAGGAGGTCAAGGTCACCCTCAGCTACTTCGTAAGTTCAAGACCAGTCTGGGTTACATGAGAGCCTAGGGGTAGGGGGTAGACACTTAGGAGGGAAGTGGTGGTACTGCACTAATCCCAGCACTCAGAGGCAGAGGCAGAGAGATCACTATAAATTCAAGACTAGCTTAATTTACCATGCAGAGTTCCGGGGCTGTATATCAATACCTCAAAGATATTTTCTTAAAAGAGAGAGGTTCAGATAGCTTGGGGAGCAGGCAAATGTGGTACTAGTCATCAAACCAGGAAAGACCAGAAAAGGAAGAAAGGGAAAGAAAAAAGGGAAAAGCTGATTCGGTCTTGGACAGAGAGAATATGAGGTACTTACAGACAAAAGGAACCAACATAACATTTCCACAGTATTCTAAGAACCTTGGTTACAGGAGGAACAACTGTTTCAGGAAAACAGAAGCTCTTGGAAGGTTGTTATGGCCCAATCTCTAGAAGACAGAGCCTGGGGCAAGGATTATACACCTATGAGTTCAAAGAAGTGGACCCTGACCATGGGAAACAATGCAAAATGCCCAGAGGAGCCCGAGGCGGTTGGCAGCAGCTAGCTGGCCTCTGAATGCTCCAAGTCGTGTGTTTGCATAACTGGCTGTTCTGCAAGCCCCTTACCATCTGTACTTGGTCCTGGGTCATTTACAAAGAACACAGATTGATTTCTCATAGTCCCAGAGTCTGGGAAGGCCAAGAGTTTCGAATCTGATGGGGGCAGCAGGCAGAAAGGCCCGAGAACTGTGAGAAAGCCAGGGATCAATGGCCAGCCTCAGGGCCTGTGGTAGCAGCACCTATCCATGCGTGATGAACACTCCCTGCTAGGCAGACGGCTCAGTGCCACCGCATTTTCCATCAATCTTCTAGCACATGCATTCAAACCAACCCCAAAGAAGACAATAAAGGCTGCCTGCTTCAGTGTAAGGGCTAAGAGAGCGGTTCCAGCCCCTACCCAGGGTCCCAGAGGTGAAATGCTTCTCAGGAGGAAAGGGGATGGAGAGGGATCTCTATAATAACTTCCCACTCCTGGGCTCTTTATTCTTGTGCTGTTACAAATCCCCACTCCTTAACAACTTGTTAGTAATAAAAAAAACTACAAGGAAAATCCTCAGGGACACAGGCATTCTTTAAAGATACATAGCAAAGCCCTGCCATAGCAGAGGCAGGAGGATCTCTGTGAGTTCAAGGCCAGCCTGGTCTACAAGAGCTAGTTCCAGGACAGGCTCCAAAGCTACAGAGAAACACTGTCTTCAAAAAAAAAACAAAAACAAAATGAGACATAGCAAAACTTAATCAGCTAGTTTCTAGCTAACCTCAACTGCAGCTGTGGGGACCGTCTCTTAAAGGGGCAACCACCGGTTACAAAAGGGAGAAGCTAAACCATTGAGAGATCTAAGGAAAAGGCAAAGAATAGTGCATTCATTTACATTTCTTAAGTGTGATTCATAATATCTGGGTATGGTTAGTCAAAAAACAAAACAAACAAACAAACATAAAACAGCCTTTTTTATTGCCTGAATCTCAGGACCTAAACAAAAACAGCCTAGTACATCAAAAGTGTACAAAATATTCATTGCTATTTTGAATCAGACAGGGAGGTGGCAATGAAGGAGACATAGGTGCTATTGATCTCTTGATATAACAAGGCCAGACACCTACAATTCTACTCTGTGGAAGTTCCTCCTATTATCATTCCGCAGGGCCAATTTGCCTGTTAGTTGGTCTATAGATAAAGAAGAGGTTTCAGAGTTTCTCACTGTAAACTGGGACAAAGACCGGACTATGAGAGCTTGGTTTATACGCCAGAAAATATAGGAAGAAGTCATCCCACTAACAGAGCACAGGAAGATTGGGCCTGGCACATGAGGGATACATTGCAGGGGAGCACGTTATCACTCAAGAGAACTTACAGTGAGAGACGGCCAGCTATTCAAAAGTCAGTATTTCTCGTGGACCGTGCCCACGTGAATTTAGCCTCTATCCGATGTGTAAATGTCTGGTGAGAGGCCTTCCAAATGTCAGCTGTCATTACTGGGCGTCTTGCAGACCCCGTCACTTAAGGAGTCTTTTCCTGACGTTTTTCTGCGTCCAGTAACATAACCAGGGCGAGGGTGATCTAGAATTCAACACCATCCACTGTTGCGCATCTGGTGACCTTGGCCTTCCCTGCCCCGTGCGTCAATGCTGATTCAGAAACAAGGAGCGTGGGCGAACGGGAATAGGAAACATCTCTGAAAGAGTGCAGGCCGGAGCGAGATTCAAGCTCAGCCAGATCGACTGCGACTTTTTCCACCCAGGAGTGTGTGTGTGTGTGTGTGTGTGTGTGTGTGTGTGTGTGTGTGTGTGTGTGTTGAGGGAGGGAGATGACACTCACATAGAGTCTGTTCTCTCCTCTGGGAATCTAACTCGGGCTGTCAGTATCCCCAACCATCTACCTTCAACCCCGTCTCAGGACACCAGCGCCATCTAGGTGGTCTCCTCTGCCCCCTCCCTCCCACCTCTGCTCTCAGCTGGAGCAAGGTCCCAGATCTGGAACCAATGCACTCAGCAGCCTCACACATGTGTGGTACTAACGTCAAGGCCGACCACAGCTTGGCCTCTGGAGAGGAGGCAAGCCCACACCATGTGTCCCGGTTTCTCTCTTAACCTGGAAACTCAGCTGCCTGCGTTGTTATTCATGGAGCCTGTTTTCCTGCTCAGTCTCTGCTTTTCTCCCCACTGACATCTGTCTGTCTGACTGTGGTAAAACCGCTGCTCCAGTCAAAGCCGTCTTGTGCTGGGAACCCATCCCAGCTCCTCGCAGTGCAAAATTAGATCAAAGCCGCTCACCTGCGGGCACCTGGAGACAGCAACGGCTCAGATTTACACCACAATTGCAGGAGCAGAACCATGGAGTGAGCCTGACGAGGAGGACCTGCGCTGAGTGGCTGGCCTCTGGCGGGAACACTGCAGCCTGGCATTTGCCACTCACCGGACCAAATTGTCAGGTTTTAGTGGCTAGCCCCTCAGGGTCTTAGTCACCTAGGGAGAATGAGGTCGCAGGTCAGAGAGCTTGAAGCAAGGTTTACTCTCACCTCAGCTGTTCCTCCATGAGATCTCAATTCTCTGGAATATGGCAGGTTCCATAGAGGACTAAACCACAGAAAGGAAGGCTCTGGTTGAGGACTGTACTCAGCGATGGTGCATGCTTAGTGCCAGCAAAGACCACTAAATTAAAAATAAATAAACTCAAAGCTGTGGACATGTCTACATGTTATCACTACCTGCCCCCATCTCCCAATACCAGGAACCCCATCAAAATCCAAATCTCATTCTTTGGTTTTTGGGGTTTGTTTTTATTTTTATTTTTGTTTTGTGTGTGTGTGTTTTGGGTTTTTTGTTTGTTTGTTTGTTTGTTTTGTTTTGTTTTTGACAAGGTCTCACTGTCCCTCTAGCTAGCCTGGAATTCAATGTGTAGATCAGGCTGGTCTCACACAGATCCATTTGCCTCTGCCTCCTGAGTGCTAGGATCAAAGGTGTGTGCCACCAGGAACTGCCCATCTTTAAAACAAAGCTCAGGGTCGGGTCATGGACAGGTAGACAAGAGCTGAGTCAGGTGGAGTTAAATCAAATACCAATGAATGTGGTTCTCTGATGGCCTCCTTTTCCTCTCTCTTAAAAAAAATGTTTTGTGTGTGTGTGTGTGTGTGAGAGAGAGAGAGAGAGAGAGAGAGAGAGAGAGAGAGAGAGAGAGAGAGATTAAGTGGACAAGTCTGGATCCAGAGAAATCTGGCCTCTGATGTCACTTTAACCTTGAGCTGAAAGTCTCCAAAGAAAGAACTGCATTTCTGAAGCCCTGGAAGTCTGTCTTAGTTAGGGTCTCTATTTCTCTGAAGAGACACCAAGATCACGGCAACCCTTATAAAGAAAAACATTCAACTGGGGCTCACTTACAGTTTAGAGGTTCAGTCCATTATCATCAAGGCAGGAAGCAAGGCAACGTGCAGGCATACATGGTGCTGGAGAAGGAGCTGAGGGTTCTTACATCTTGATCCGAGGGCAACAGGAAGTGAACTGAGACACTGGGCACATCTTGAGCATCGGGGGTCTCAAAGCCCACCCCCACCATGACACACTTCCTCCAACAAGGCCGTACCGACTTCAGCAAGGCCACATCTCCTAACAGTGCCACTCCCTATGAGCTTACGGGGCCAATTATGTTCAAACCACAAAGCTCCATATCAAACAGCTACCAGCTGTCCTGGCAAGGTTCCCTGAGAGAACCCCAGCATCCTGGTGGCCCCTGGAAGCTTCAAAGCTGCAAACCAGGCATGCCCAGGCAGAGAAGACATCAATGGGCCTGCAGGTGAAGGGAGAGTCAAGCTGGCCCAGCAGCTAGGCTGTCTCACCCACAAAGAAAGGGAGGGGAAGAAAAAGGGAAAGTCAGGAGGGAGGCCATCAGGAAGGCAGGTCCTAGAAGGGAATCCAGGGAAGCCTGACCTGGGATAGGTAGAACAGAAGTCAGGAGTGAGGGTGAAGTGGATGTACACTCCCTGTCTGCCACCTGGTCTTGAGACTCCAGTATCAGCTATAGAAATGCACAGAGATTTCACATGTCTACGTTTGCAATGTATAACACACACACATACACACACACACACACACTTGAATGCCCACATACACACACTTTCTTTGTGCGTGTCATGGTGTCCTGGGATGGTTTAAATTTGCCCAGCAGGATGAAATTGGCACAGTTCTTCTGGAATCATTGGATACTATAGCTACAAATAGTCTCTGTCCCTCTGCTTCCCCTGGACTGGGTTTTCTCCACCCGCCTGTTCCCGAAGCCACTCATAAAATAACCATTCTAAAGCTTAATAAGAATTACATACTCTTTGGCCTATTAGCTCAGGCTTCTTATTAACTAACTCTTACATTTAAATTAGCCCATTTCTATTATTTTATATTTTACCACGAGGCTCATGGTTTGCTATCTCACATCTTGCTTCTTGCGAGGCTACATGGCATCTGCCTGACTCCGCCTTCTTTCTCCCTGCATTCAGTTTAGTTTTCCCACCTAGCTATCTTCTGCCCTGCCATAAACCAAAGCAGCTTCTTTATTAACTGATGGTAATAAAACTTATTCACAGCATACAGAGGGGAATCCCACATCAGATTACTAAGTGTTAAAGGTCTATAAAATGTCTTAATTTTTCCCAAGAAAAGAGCAGGCTGGGCGTCCTTGCATAGCATGTACAAAGCCCTGGGGTTCATACCTGGTACTCTATAAAGATGGGATGTGGAACGTGTCAGTAATCCCCAAATTTTAGAGGTGGAGGCACATGGATCAGGAGTTCAATGTCATCCCTAGCTATATCATGAGTTTGAGACTAGTCTGGGACGCGTAAGATTCTGGAGCGGAGGGGGGGGATGGGAGAGGGGGGGAATGGGAGGGGGGAGAATGGGAGGGGGGCTGGTATTTGCCATCACTTTGTTTCTAATTTTGATCTATCCTAAGAAAATTACTTGAAATCCATAAACAAAAGGCAGCAGAGACAAGCACGAGTCGCCAGCTCAGTGCTAATCACAAAAATGCGATTACGGTTCTGGGCAAAGGTGAGGGCTGGAAACAGCCCAAAAGCTCATCAACGAGAAGCACGCATTAGCAGAAAACAAGCTGCAGCCATGCCCAATTACGTGTCCTGCAGGCTTCTTTCCTGGGAAATTTATTAGCAGCACTGTCTAGGGTGCAGGCTCCAGAGCTTGCAAGGAAATATCTTGATTGCGTCCCTGAGACCAACGCCCAGTTCTTGGCCTCTCAGCGTCAGAAACAGCTTTTCTAGTTAAGGGTGGTCTTTAGGGAATAATAATTTAGCCCATTTCTTAGTTCAATATGGGTGGCATACCTTTCTAAACAGCATTGTACAGCTACTGGGCCCAAGCCTGCTGTTGAGATGGTATCGGAAGGGGGGAGTGAAAAACCCGAGGGTTTCTTGGTGAGCACCACGTGTGAATAAAAAGGAATGCAGAGAGCCTTGCTGGATTTTGCAGACCATGGCGAAGCCTGCTGAAATGTCCCTGAGCAATAGAGTTAGGAACTGGTGCTTACCTCAGTGTTTTTCCCCAAACGAGACACAAGTGGCCAGCTTCCTTTTCCACACCCTCTGTCCCATGCTCACCAGTTCTCTTTTTATTAACTCAGTTTTGTTCTTCGCACAGGTGAGAAGGTAATCCAGGATGGGAGCTACTAAGCCAGCTATGATTCCTTCTCTGGGCACATGGCTTTGGGATTGTGCTAAGTTTCAAGATATTGCCTCTCCGCTCCAAATTCAGTGTACATGGCTTGCTCCAGAGTAGCGGTTCGTGGATCGTGGCCGCTTTGGAGGTTGAACAGTCCTTTTATAGGGCCCCTGCAATCCTGCATATCAGATATCTACATTATGACTCATAAAAGTTGCAAAATTACAGTTAAGAAGTAGCAACTAAATAATTTTGTGGTGGGGGGGGATTACCACAGCATGAGGAACTGTGTTAAAGGGTCACAGCACTAGGAAGGCTGAGAGCCACTGCTTTAAAGAGATACTGTGGGAAGAAGGAACTCCCCCACCCCGCTTCTTCTGCTATGGTCTACTCCTGTAGCTTGCTGCATCTGGCTCCCACAGCACAGACAACTTCTCCAGCATCCAGCCCCTCCATGATGTCAGCATTGGGTTTGTCAACACAGATGGCTTCTCCAAAACACGCTTACTAGAGCACACGGTGACCAATAGCATCTAAAGGCCAGTAGCTTCCCCTAATACCATCCCTACATGGCTTAATAGAGAGTAAGTCTGGAAGGCACCTCCCAAGTACCTAGAAGACGGATTTCAAGTAGGCTCAACTCCCGTGGAAGCACAGTGACTACCATCCAGTGCAGCAAGGCACACTATCGCCACAAGATCTAGATCTTAACCATGCTAACGATCAGACTAAGGAGGGATTGACAATTAAGGATGAGAACTCCTCAGGGTATAGCAAGAGCTTTGTAAGGAGCCACTGTCATCCCTAGGGCTGGGATAGAGCATCCAAGACAGAAGTCCCATAGCTGGGACCCAGATCTTATTGGAGTTTCTGTCTTGGATTTAGGTTAAACCTTTCCTATTCTAATCACTATATGGCTTCTCTCTTCTGGTTGGAACCTAACTTGTAGAGGATCTAAGCTATACAATTTAGTCTTTCTATCTGGATGATTAAAATTGACAGTGTAATTACCTTTCAGTCATGTATACTGAAAAGTGGAGAAGGAGCTGGTCTGTGGAGCACAAGAGAAGAATAAAACAGGTTCTGAGTTGGGCACAATGGTGCATGCCTATAATCCTAGCACTCAGGAGGTAGAGGCAGGAAGAGGTCGAGACTAGTCTAGGTTACATAGTAAGCTTAGGTCAACCTGGCATGTAGTGATATTTCATTTATATTTTAATAAATAAAACTTGCCTGAAGTTCAGAGAGTAAAACAGTCTCACTGACCAGCCTTACAAACCAGGCAGTAGTGACACACATCTTTAATCCCAGTAGCCAAACTAGTTTGCCATAGAAACTGGGCAATAGTAGTGCACCCCTTTAATCGCAGCACTAGAGAGGACTATAAGATGGGAGGAAACAACTTTCACTCACAGTCTCATTCTGAGATTCCTGGAGGCAGGATCGCCATTTCAGACTAAGGTAGAGGTAAGAGCCAGTGGCTGACTGTTTTGCTTTGCGAACCTCAGGTTGAACCCCAATATCTCTCTCTGGGTTTTTATTAATTGTGCTATACTGGTTTACAAAAAAGCAAAGAGCAAAACAAAATGTAACAGTAACAGCAGAGACTGGAGAAACTGCTTAGCACTTAAGAGCACTTGCTACTTTTGCAGAGGACCTAGGTTTGTTTCCCAGCACCTACACCACAAAATGCAAAAATCTTTTCTAATTCTAATTTCTGAGGATCTGAACCCCTCTTCTGACCCCTTCAACATCTGGCTCTATTGGTGCATGTATATACAAGCAGACACATATTCAGCACATACAAAAATGAAAAAAAAAATCTTAAAAAAAGCAACAAAAAAAGATGATGAAACTCTATGGTAATCTAATAATTTAATAATTAATGTATCCTATCCCCAAACTTAGGCTAGTTTTGGTATATTTCTGTAGTTTTTAAACAACAAAAAAAAAGATTAATATATTGACTCTGAGAGATATTGTCTCTCCACAGTCTCTACTCAATCCGAATATTAAAACTTTAGAATTGTATCTTTGAGATAATATTTATAGAAATCAAAATGATAGACCACTAAATCTAATAATAAAGAATGGGAATGTTATAGTCTTTAAGAAATTCCTCATCTTGGTCTCCTGGGTAACTGGGGTGGGGAGGCAGTAAAGGTCAGGGGAGGAGAACATGAGGGAATGGGGGATGGTCGAGTTGGGGGAGGAATGGGATGGGAGGGCAAGGAAAGGGACATCTCAATAGAGGAAGCCATTATGGAGCTAGGGAAGAACCTGGTGCCAGGGAAACTGACCCCAGCTAAGACTCCTGGCAATAGTGGAGAGGGTGTCTGAACTGGCTCTCCCCTGTGATCAGATTGGTGACTACCCTAATTGTCATCATAGAACCTTCATCCAGTAACTGATGGAAGCAGATGCAGAAGTCCACATGCAAGCACCAGGCAGAGCTACGGGAGTCCAGTCGAAGAGAGAGAGGAGGGATTATGTGAGCAAGGGGAATCGAGATCATGACTTGGGGGGGGACGACCCACAGAGAGAGCTGACCCAAACTTGTGGGAATTCACAGACTCTAGAGAGTTGGGAATCCTGCATGGGACCAAACCAGGCCCTCGTATGTGGGCAACAGTTTTGTAGCCTGGTCTGTTTGTAAGACCACTGGCAGTGGGACCAGGATCTGTCCCTAGTGCATGAGCAGGTTCTTGAAGTCCATTCCATGTTGGTGGGATGCCTCGCTCAACTTTGATGCCGAGGTGGGGGGAGGATGGCTTGATCCTGGCTAAAGCAAATGAGATTTTGTTGACTCCCCTTACCCTTTCTGAGGAGGAGATGGGGGTGGATTGAAGGGAGGTCAGGAGAGGAGGGAAGGGAGGTCAAGGAACTGTGGTTCATATGCAAAATGAATTAAAAAAATAAAATATTGTTTTAAAAATTACTCATCTTTCTTTTTTATTTTAAAATACGTATTTATTTAGTGTGTGTGTGAGAGAGAGAGAGACAAGTGTGTATGTGTGTGGGCATGTGTTCCACCATGTGTATGTGGGGGGGGCATGTGTTCCACCGTGTGTATGTGTGTGGGGCGTGTGTTCCACTGTGTATATGTATGTGGGGTGTGTGTCCCACCATGGACATTTGGCACTCTCAGAGCACAGCTTCCTGGGGTCAGCTTTCTTCCGTCATGTAGGGTCTGGGGATCAAACAAAGGTCTTCAGGCTTGGTGGAAACCCCTTTACCTATTGAACCACTAGCGGGGCCCGTATTTGCTGTTGTTGTTACTGTTTTTATTTTTTTTCATACAAGGTCAGCTTAGGGTATATAAGGTACTAAGCCATCTAGTGTAGCCAAAAAGAATCTGTATTAAACAAAACAAAACCCAAGTTATGGAAGCCATTCTACTGGTCGGAGCTTCTGTCCTAGATCCCAGCAGGAGAAAAAAAAATCAGTCACACTAAATGACAAATATTCAAACTAAAACTTGGATCAAGCAAAGAGGTCCCTATCTTTACTTTTCTATTGTGAAGAGTCACCATGAACAAGGCAGCTAATAAAACATATAAAAAATTAATTGGGGGCTTGCCTTCAGTTTCAGAGGGTGAGTCCATGTTCATTACTACAGGGAGCATGGCACCATGATGTGGGAGTTCCCTCTGTAAATTGGGAATACCATTGGTTAATAAAGAAACTGGCTTGACCTGATAGGGTAGAACAGAGCTAGGCAGGGAAAACTAAACTGAATGCTGGGAGAAAGGAGGCAGAGTCAGAGAGAAGCCATGGAGCCACAGCCAGAGACAGACATGTTAAAATCTTGCTGGTAGGCCACAAGCCTCATGATAAAATATAAAATAATGGAGATGGGTTAATTCTTGATGTAAGAACTAGCTAGCAATATGCTTAAGTAATTGGCCAAGCAGTGATTTAATTAATACAGTTTCTGTGTGGTTATTTTGGGATTCTGGGCTGCTGAGAAACAAACAAGAGGAGGGTGCCTGGGAACACACTAGCGGCCTCCCTACAGACAAGAAGGGATGGTGCTGGAGCAGTACCTGAGAGCTTACATCTGATCCACAAGTGCAAGGCAGTGGGGGTGGGGAACTGGGCCTGTCATGGGCTTTTAAAATCTCAAAGCCCACTCCCAGTGACACACCTCCTCCAACAAGGCCACGCCTCCCAATCCTTCCCATGACAGTTCTACCAACTTGGGATCAAGCATTCAAATATATGAACCTATGAGGGCCATTCTCATTAAGACCACAGCAATCTCCAAACACCAGTTTTTCTTAAAGCAGGTCCATACTTGCCTACATGTGAGTGACCATAGACTTGATTGCAGCACAGAAACAGAGAGAGAGAGAGAGAGAGAGAGAGAGAGAGAGAAGTTTCTGGTTGGAGTCAGCATAGTAAGCGCTGTCCAATGGGAGCTTGTGTCCTGAAACAGACTAGAAAGATGGGGAAATTAAGGCAACATGGGAAGGAAAGGACTCTGCACTCCAAAATCAGGTCGAAATTTCTTTCCTCCTGAGATTTAAGAAGTGCAGCATAATTAACAGAATTTCCAGTAAAGCTTGCCTGCATATAGGCCGTGTTCCTCTTATGCAGAGTATTTCAAATAAGACTGTTCGAATAGAGTCTGAAGAGATGGCTCAGCTCTTAAGAACGCTTGCTGCACTTGCAGAAGATCTGGTTTCCTTCCAAGCATCTACATGGTGCCGCACAACCACTTGGGATCCGGTCCCAAGGGATCCCAAGGCTGCCTCTGATCTCCATGGGCACCAGGTGTGCTTGTGGTACATACACATAGGAGAAACACACACATATAAATAAATGAATCAAAAAAGAAGAATGTTCAAATAGCAAAATGAGCCACCCTCTAGCCTTAAGGGTATATTGCCCAAGAATGACCTTTCTCCAGCTGAAATTCTGCAATTGTCTAGGAATCTCACAAGCTCCATTTACACAGTAAAAGAGATGTCAAAACCCCCTTGTGCAGCCTCTTGTGACCCATGGTTTTATTTCATCAGATTGTAACCCTACCCATGCAAGGTACTTCAGAAATCACCTATGAACCCATGCAAGGCACCTCAGAAATCGCCTATGAACCCATGCAAGGCACCTCAGAAATCGCCTATGAACCCATGCAAGGCACCTCAGAAATCGCCTATGAACCCATGCAAGGCACCTCAGAAATCGCCTATGAAAAAGAAAAGAAAAAAGGGTGAAACTGAGGTGTAACTTCAATAGCCACCAAAATCATATCCATGACCACTGTAAAGAGCTGGAGAGGTGGCTCAGTAGTTAAGAGCACTGGCTGCTCTTGCAGAGGATGGAATGTTTAGTTCCCAGAACCCACAGGGCAGCTCACAAAGTCTGTAATTCCAGTTCCAGGGGATCTGATGTCCTCTTCTGGTCTCTGCAAGCATTGCATGGAAGTAGTGCATGAATACACACTCAGACGCACATATACATATAAAATATAAATAAATAAATATTTAAAAATAAAAAACACGGGTTGGAGGTGGGGGAAAAAAAGAAAAAAAAGTAAAAATAAAAAACAGCTGGAAGTATATATAATAAAAATATGTAATATATATAAAACTAGTTAATATAAATAAATATATTATATTTATAATAAAATATATATATAATACTTGTGATTTTTCCTTACTTAAAAAAAAGAAAAGATGTCTCAGTGTGATTCTTTAGGAACTCAAACTCACATTTGGGTTGTACTATTGGTTCCCTAAGTCAGTCTCCCTCTCTCCATCCCTCTGTCTCTCCCTCTGTCCCTCCCTTCCTCCTTACTTCTCATCCCTGTGCTTAAAACTGTTCAAGAACCAGGCAGTGGTGGCTCACGTCTTTAATCCCAGCACTCAGGAGGCAGAGGCAGGTGGATCTCTGTGAGTTCGAGGCCAGCCTGGTCTACAAGAGCTAGTTCCAGGACAGGCTCCAAAGCTACAGAGAAACCCTGTCTTGGAAAACAAAAACAAACAAACAAACAAAAAAAGTGTTAAAAATCTCCAGGTTTGGGATGCATGGAGCAGCCTCTAAACCCTGCCCCATGACCTCTCACAATCTTATTTTGTAAATTGGAAGCTGTCTCAATTCATGAATCACAAATCAAGCCAATCAGATCTGTAACTAAACAAGCTATGGGCTTTGACATGGCTCCCTACCCCACCCCCAGCGCTAGAAGACCCAGTCCAGGGCTTGGCGATGTCAGGCAAGGCTCTGCCACTGAACTGCATCACCTCCAGCTCATAATTTTGTCTTTTAAACCGTAGAGCTGGGTATTGTCCGTTTGCCCCTTCAGATCAACCTCCGCTGTTTTCCGCTCTTCCTTGCTCACTGGGAGGTTGACTGGAGAATACTCAGCCGTCTGCCTTCCAGTTCAGGTCTGCTGCTCAGCGGTGCTGGAAGGGGGTGTGAGGTCCACAGGTGAGCTCTGTGAGTTTGAGGCCAGCCTGGTCTACACAGTGAGCCCCAGGATGACAGCCAGAGCTATGTAGTGAAACCCTGTCTCAAAAACAAACAAACAAAAACAAAAGCCTTTAGAGGCAGGTGTTTAAATTATCATTTCATATGCTTCTGCTGTTAGGTGTTTGGTTAACTTTCCTTGTTAACTGTTGTGGGGAGAAGGAGACTGTGAGAGAAACTTCATCAGTTAGAATGAAGAGTCTAGAAATCTCAGAGCTGGCGCGTTGGCTCAGCAGCGAGGAGTGCTTGCTGCCAAACCCTTAACCTAAGTTTGGGTTCCCAGGATCCACACAGTGGAAGTGTTAATGGGCATGGATAGAATCTAGGGGGCAGACGCTGAAATTTCCAGGCTCTGGTGCCACATCCCTTCCTTTATTATTCATTAGTTTGAAGTTTATGTGTGTGGGTGTTTTGTCTCCATGTCTGTCTGTCTGCGTGCCAAGTACCCACAGAAACCAGAAGAGGGTGATGGATCCCCTGGAACTTGCGCCACAGGTCATTGTGAGCAGCCCTATGGGTGCTGGAATCGAACTCGAATCCCCTGGAAGAACAGCCAGTTCTTTAACTAGAGAGCCATCGCCCCAGAGCCATGCCTCTTATGAATCGTACAGAGGCTGTGGAAAGTTACAAGAAAAGGGAAAGTCTGTTAAGGAAGAGGCACAGAGTAGCCTAGAGGTGTACCAGGCCTCCCCAGGGGCCTGACTCCCAGAGGGCAAGAAAAGAGGGAAGGAACAGAGGACTGAAGTCCCCTTTTATGGCTCATTAACGTAAGAGTAACACCCGCCTCCTCCAAGTTCATTAGCTGACCTTGGCTCTGGGCTACTGGTCTTTTGTTTCCTGCCACCTTTGCCTTCTGCACATCGGCCTCTAGAACCTTCATCTCCCTTTCTGACTTCCTGTTCTGCTGCCTCGGAAGGTGAGAATCAACTCATGCAAGTGGTCCTCTGACCTTCGGACCTCTACACAAGCACCGTGCAGTCTCCCTCCCTCTCTCTCTCCCTCCCTCTCTCTCTCTCTCTCTCTCTCACACACACACACACACACACACACAATTTTTTAAATTTATTATTTTAATATCATTTTGCATTTCGACCACAGTGAATAACATAATTTTTAAAAAGTTTTAAAGGAGGGGAAAGGAAAAGCCCTTAGCAGTCCTCCCAGTTTCTCAACACAGCCGCAGTCACCGTGTGATGGCCATCTGTCCCCACTACAGGGACATGGCTAATTAACTTAGAGAACCATAAGATAGCGTGCTAATTATGATTACAGAAATTCTAACAACGAAGAGTTCATAGTACACTAGGCAGAAAAGCAGGGAGTGCAATGCATGGCTCTTATCATCTCAGTTACGTTAAACCTGAACAAATACACACGAGGCAAAAAAAACTTGTAAAAATATTTTTTTTCACCAAAATGTATAGTGATTGCCATTAGGGAGTGAGTTTAGGAGCAAAACTATTTCCTCTTTTTAAAAGAATACATATATATATATATCATATATATATATGATATATATATTATGTGTGTATGTGTGTCTGAGGTGGGTGCTTGAGTATTACAGTGGAAGCCAGAGGACAACTTGGGGGAGTTAGTCCTCTGCTCTCACGTGCATCCTGGGGATTGAACTTGGGTCTTCAGGCCTGGCAGCAATCTCCTTTACCCATGGAGTCATCCCAGTGTCCCAGGACTCTTCCTTTTTAGGCAGAGCTTTATTTCGGAAAAGGACACTAGCCCTGCTCTGCTTCCTTCGCCAGGAACAGCCTGACATTGGCAACTCCCGGAAGAGGAATCAGCCTCTTCTGGCATGGCGGGGCTTGGCTAGGGGTGGCAGTCTTAGCAAACTGTCGGGGTGACCTCTTTCTCCAGAAAGGGGTTAGGGAGAGCCTGGTGAGGTGTGCGTGCCGGTAGTCATGGCACTCTGAGGGGCTGGGAGTTCAAGAGTAATCTGGGTTATTTAGTCAGAAGTTGTCCAAAGAAAGGAAGGAAGAGAAGGTGTGGGGGGGAAAGAAGGTAATGGAAAGATGAGAGGGAGGAAGGAAGTGAGGGGAGAGAAAGAAACAAAGAAAGAGTAGCCTAGCTTAGTTAGAATGGGTAGAGATGTAAATTAGTACCCTTGTCCTTTCCACATAAATACAGCCATGTCTCAGGGCCATCTGCTCGAGACGTGGTCTCCCCATCCCCTCTGTTTATTCCGTTCCTACCTGCCTCTCTTCTGAGTTGTTCGTGGAATTAAGAGGTCGACTTATCTATGGCTACTGAACATTGGAGAACCTACATCTCTTCTCGTTCTATGGAGACGGTAGACAGGTTCCCCTGCTGGGAAAAACTAGACCTCTCCCTAAGGGCAGGGAAGGGGTAGAGGTAGGGGCAGGGCTGGGGCAGGGTGGGGACAGAGGCAGGTGAAGCGCTGTAGAGTGTTGGTGTGTCTGTATGTTTTATTTTGTTGAGCTTATCCATGTCCCCGTTTTCTGTTTCCCTTTCTGATAAGTACTTTCCTCCTGGGTTAGGCAGCTATGGCATTTGAATGAAAATGGCTCCCATAGGCTCGAATGTCTGGCTGTTTTGGTCCCAGCAGTGGAACTGTTTGTGAAGGATTGGGAGGAGGTGTGACTTTGTTGGAGGAGGTGTCTCCCTAAGGATGGGCTTTGATATCCCAGCCATTCCCAGCCAGCTCTCCCTGCCTCCACCTCCCTGGATTCGATGTGAGCTCTCAGTTACTGCTCAGCACCACGCCTGCCCGCCTGCCTGCCTGCCTGCCTGCCCGCCTGCCCACCCGAACTCCCTACCCTGACAGCCATAGATTCGCCCTCTGAAACTGGAAACACCTTCTTCTGTGAACTGCCTTGGCCATGTTGCCCCTTCATGGTAACAGAAAAGTAACTAAGACAGCAGCCTTCACCCAGCACAGGCTCGAGGGTGTGGCAAAAGCCTTGCTCTTGCCCTGGAACCTCCCGACCCAGCCACAGTCTTGTTATAAACCTCAGTGCTTGCCCTAGCTGTGTTCAGGGCCAGGAAAGAAGAGCTTGCTCAGCTTCCAGTGTACACACCCTGAATGTTCCTGTGTTCTGATGGGCCAGGCTGCCCCAAATCCTTCCTCAACTTCTCTCATGCGCAGTCCTAAAGATCAAGAAAATGTGGGGAAAAAAAAAACAACTTCTTCAGCTTTGGGCTCTGCAGCCCTGTGCCTGGCCACAGGCCTGCTTCTAACCAAGAAAGTATCTCTCTGAGAAGGCATTATGGATCTACCGTAAACCATTCTCTACAGGTTCGTGTGTTTAAACACCTGGCCGGGTGAGCGGGGATGTTTTAGAAGGATAAAGAATCTTGGGGACATGGGGAAGCATGCCGCTGAGAGCAGGCCTTGAAGGTGGTGTTTACTTCTGGTTCCAGCCCCAATTCTCAACTTCCTGATCTTCCAGAATATGAACAACTGTGCTGCAAAGCTCCCAACAGCACAGGCTGAGCTCCAGCAGCTGCCGTGTTCTTTCCCCACCACAACAGCTGAATGGCCTGTGCTGAACCTATAATCCGAAATAAACTTCTCCTTCCCCAGGGAGCTTTTCTCAGGCTTCTCTCACTGCAATGAGCATGCAGGAGTGACGGGGACAACCTTTTCCACCTGAGCCCTCCTTATCCCTTCCCCTGCCGTTACAGGCAGCTTGGCAGGAAGGACCTCAGGCTTGGCTCTGTTTCCTGCCCTTGCTTCTCGCATGGCTGCTTAGCTCTCTGTGCCCTAGCTTGCAGAATCAGTCATTGTTAGGTTCGAGCCAGGAGAGAGATGCTCATAGCCTCTGCTTTTCTACTTCTGTACTTCCTTCCTGCTCTCCCTGCCTGGTCTCCCTTAGAAACTGCTAAATCAGCCTAGGCCTAGACCACCTCAGATCTCCTTAATGCTCAGGTGCCCGCATAGCAGCTCTAGGGTGGAGCCTGAGATTCTGTATTTCTATCAAGTGCCTGACACTGCCATGGCACCAGGGACCCAGATGTGAGTTCTGTGTCTCAGGGAAGATTATCAGAGCCCCTGGGGTCGGAACCAGTCGCCCCAGGACACTGTTCTTAAGCACCTGCTCCCACCTTTACTGTGTCTTGTCATAGCCCTGGCCGTGGTTGGGCCCTCCTGAGTCTTACCATGTTCCCCGCTAGTATTTGGGCCCTTGGAATAAGGACTCATTATCGCCGAATCCTTGCCATGGTAGATGCTCAACAGCTTGCTGATGGATAGCTCTTGAAGGCAATTCACAAAAGGTATGGATGGTTAATATCTAAGGCAGCATTTACTAAACTGCTAATCAAGACCTTAATTCTGAGAATTGTTTGGGGGAAAGGGGTGAAAATTTTAGAATCACTTAAACTGTGAACTACTGGACAGAAATTGAATACCTAAAGAACTAATGAGCTACTGGTTGTGGCCGGTGTCTGAGAGAGAGGTCCAGTGCACAGATGAGCCTGCTCTTGACCACGGAGTGCTTCTGGAGCAATCTGGTGGGTGAGGCCTGAGACGGATACGGGAACAGTTGCACGCTAGCATTCACCAAGCAGTGTGGTCTAGTCTAATCGGCAAGCTTCTGGCCCCACGAAGAATCCCTGTCTCAGAAAGAAGGCCTCAAGTGCTGGAGAGATGGTTCAGCAGTTAAGAGCGCTTGTTGCTCTTTCAGAGGACCCAGGTTTGATTCCTAACACCCACATTTGGCTCACAACCACAAGTAACGCCAGTTTCAGGGGATTCGGTGTCCTCTTCTGACCTCTACAGGCACCAGTCAAACCCCTGGAGCACATATGTATGTGCAGGCAAAAAAAACACACACACACCAAAAAACAAACAAACAAACAAACAAAAACCCATGAAATTAAAAAAATCTTAAAAATGTTTAATTAATAAAAATTTAAGTTTAAAAAGGCAGTAGCAAACAATAGAAGACACCCAATGTTGACTTCTGACCTCCTTATGCACCCCTACACACCCCTACACACAAACACACATACACACAATCACATCTATACACACACACACACCTACACACACAAACACACACACCCATACGAATTCTAATTGTTCTTAATGATAAAAAACCTAGAGTCGGATATTAAGGGGTGAAAGCTGAGAGATTAGAGAAGCAGGGAAGCCAGCCACTAGACCTTTTACCTCCACCTCATCCTCAGACTGCACCTCAGACTGCCACTGTCTCCACCACACCTCAGACTGCAGCTGAGTTCCTGTCTCCTTCCACCTTATTTTCCTCTCTCCCTCCAGCCATATCCCTTCCTGTCTCCACCTCCCTAGTGCTGGGATTAAAGGTGCGAACCATCACCTCCTGACCGCTAGTGGTTTAGCTCTGCACTCTGATCTTCAGGTAAGCTTTAGTTGTTAAAACACAAAATATCACTACACCTATACACACATAGGCATACCTCATACATATCTACACACACACCTACACACACATACACATACAGGTGTATCCCCTTACACACACACCTATACACACAGGTATATCCCCCTACACACACACACACACACCTATACACACAAGTATATATCCCCCTACACACACACACACACACACACACACATACACACACCTATATACACAGGTATATCCCCCTACACACACACACACCTATACACACAGGTATATCCCCCTACATATCCCCTACACACACTCATACACACCTGTATACACACAGGTATATCTCCCTACACACACACAGAGGTATATCCCCCTACATACACACACACACACACACATGCACACAGGCATACCCCCAACACACAAACACAAGTCCATGAGAACATAACAAAACTTTAGGACATTGCTTGAATTTAGCTGTACTTAGCACCAAAAGAAACTTGTAGGTGATTTATTAAGGAAAAAAAAGGGATAATGTGTGTGAATGAAAAAAAAAAATGAGAATTAGAAGCCTCCCATTCCTGGCTATATAGTCAGAGAAATTTGCATGCAGGTCCAATAAAAGACACCCAGGAGAGCATTTTGTCACTAAGGCATTTGCAGGTGCTTGGAGATCTGGATTCAATGATGGATCGACAAGAAAGGGAACAGGGATAGCACGTGATATTTGTTGCCTGTTTATCTCATGATTTTCACAACATATTAAAGGTTTTATATCCACCACTGGAAATCTAAAATATAGTCCTAAGTTTAGTAGATCTGGATGCAATGATGGATCCACAAGAAAGGGAACAGGGATAGCCCATGATATGTGTTGCCTGTTTATCTCATGATTTTCTTTATAAACAAGATAGCCCATGCTGGCCTCTAACTCATAATCCTCCTGCCTCATCCCCCAGGAGCCTGCGATTACAGGTATAAGCCACCATCTCTGCCAACCTCCTACTCTCCTACCACAGTAAGAATCAATGAACTAGATGCACCTACAACAAAAATGGTTCTTCAAGCAGGTGCCACGTGGAGGAGAAAGTAAGAAAGAAAAAGGGACTGCCAACACAATATTAATGATGAATAAGAAAGAGAAAGAGACTGCCAACACAACACTAATGATGAGGGTAAAAAATACACGACCACAAAACAAGCTTCCGAGAAAACCATTCACACCTTTAATCCAGCTCTTAGGAGGCAGAGGCAGAGGCAGGAGGATATCTGAGTTTGGAGCCAACCAGGCCTACATAGTGAGTTTCAGGCCAGACAGGGATATACAGAAAAGAAAAGAAGAGAAGAGGAGGAAAGGAGGAGAGAAGGAGGAGAGAGGAGGGGAGGGGAGAGGAGGGGAGGGGGGAGAGGAGAGGAGAAGAGAGGAGAGGAGAGGAGAGGAGAGAAGGAGAGAGGAGGAAAGGAGGAGAGAAGGAGGGGAGAGGAGGGGAGTGGAGAGGAGGGGAGGGGAGTGGAGAGGAGAGGAGAGGAGAGGAGAGAAGGAGGAGAGAGGAGGAAAGGAGGAGAGAAGGAGGGGAGAGGAGGGGAGTGGAGAGGAGAGGAGGGGAGGGAGGGGAGGGGAGGGAGGGGAGGGGAGGGGAGAGAGGGGAGGGGAGGGGAGGGGAGGGGAGGGGAGAGGAGAGGAGAGGAGAGGAGAGGAGAGGAGAGGAGAGGAGAGGAGAGGAGAGGAGAGGAGAGGAGAGGAGAGGAGAGGAGAGGAGAGGAGAGGACTCACTAGCTAGTCGCAGTGTGCCTGTAGTTCCAGCACTTTGGAAGTCGAGACAGAAGGATCAGGAATTCAAGGTCAGCTTCAACTACGTATTGAGCTCAAGGCAATCAGGGCTGCATATCTCAGAAACAAAATGCAAAAACAAAAACCTCTCACAATAGAATGAGTTACAAATCATCATTCAACATTCCAACTTTTAAAAATTAGATCTCACTGCCACCTTGTGGTAGTAACTCCAAATTGAGCCAGAACTCCAAGGAAAAGGGAGGGGAGTGGAGAAAAACGTATAGTGCACTAAAAACAATTTAAAAGGAAAAAAAAAGCTGTTTCGTAGCTGGATGGTTTCTTAGTATATCTCTGGCTGTCCTGGAACTCACTCTGAAGACCAGGCTGGCCTCAAACTCAGAGATTTACTTGCCTATGCCTCCCAAGGAGCTAGGATTAAAGGCGTGCGTCACCACTGACCAGCTACCTTTGTCTTTTAAGATCTGGGAGAGGCCACTTTACCCTTTAAAAACAAACAATCAAACAGAACAAATAAAATTTATATACAGTCAATAGTTCAGGTCAGTTGTACATTTTGAGACGACATCAGGAGGCTATTGTGTGAATGTCATAGTTTTTTTTTTTTTTTTACAGATCAGCACATGCTGTGTCCTCCAAGGCAACCAAGAGAGGCAATAAAGATGGGCAAGGTGACCACAGTGCACCGCTTTCCATAATTAGAAGCAGTTTATTTTAATCAAACAAAAAACATATCATGGAGCCAGGCATGGTGGCGCACACCTTTAATCCCAGCACTCAGGAGACAGAGGCAAGTTGGTCTCTGAGTTCAAAGCCAGCCTGATCCATAAGAACAGACAGGAGGACCAATGGAACCAAATAGAAGACCTGTATATCAACCCACACATCTTCGAACACTTGATCTTTGATAAAGAAGCAAAAAATATCAAATGGAGAAAAGAAAGCATATTTAACAAGTGATGCTGGCATGACTGGATATCAACATGTACAAGAATGAAAATAGATCCATATCTATCACGATGCACAAAACTCAAGTCCAAATAGATCAAAGACCTCAACATAAAGCCAGCCACACTGAACTTCATAGAAGAGAAAGTGGGAAGTACACTTGAACACATTGGCACAGGGAACCACTTCCTAAATAGAGCCCCAGCAGCCGGGCGGTGGTGGCGCACGCCTTTAATCCCAGCACTTGGGAGGCAGAGGCAGGCGGATCTCTGTGAGTTCGAGACCAGCCTGGTCTACAAGAGCTAGTTCCAGGACAGGCTCCAAAAACCACAGAGAAACCCTGTCTCGAAAAACCAAAAAAAAAATAAAATAAAATAAAATAAAATAAAATAAAATAAAGAACCCCAGCAGCACAGACACTGAGAGAAACAATTAATAAATGGGACCTCCTGAAACTGAAAAGCTTCTGTAAAGCAAAGGATACAGCCAACAAGACAAACGACAGCCTACAGAATGGGAAAAGATCTTCACTAACCCCACATCAGACAGAGGTCTGATCACCAAAATATACAAAGAACTCAAGAAATTGGACACCAAAAGATTACATAATCCAATTTTTAAAAAAAAATGGAGTACAGACCTAAACAGAGAAATCTAAAATGGCTGAAAGACACTTCAGAAAATGTTCAACATCCTTAGTCATCAGAGAAATGCAAATCAAAACAACTCTGAGATTCCATCTTACACCTGTAAGAATGGCCAAGATCAAAAACACAGATGACAACTTATGCTGGAGAGGTTGTGGGGAAAAGAGGACACTTCTGCATTGCTGGTGGGAATGCAAATTGGTACAACCCCTTTGGATATCAATATAGCAGTTTCTCAGAAAATTAGGAAGCAACTTTCCTCAAGACCCAGTAATACCACTTTTGGGTATATATCCAAAGGATGCTCAATCATACTACAAGGACATGTGCTCAACTGTGTTCATAGCAGCTTTGTTTGTCATAGCCAGAACCTGGAAACAACCTAAATGCTCCTCAATCGAAGAATGGATAAGAAAAATGTGGTACATTTACACAATGGAGTACTACACAGCAGAAAAAATAACGACAGCTTGAATTTTTCAGGAAAATGGATGGAGCTAGAAAACATTATTTTGAGTGAGGTAACCCAGACACAGAAAGACAATTATCACATGTACTCACTCATAGGTGGTTTTTAAACATAAAGCAACGAAAGCCAGCCTACAAACCACAATCCCAGAGAACTTAGACAACAATGCGGACACTAAGAGAGACTTACATAGATATAATCTAATCTACATGGGAAGTAGAAAGTAGAAAAAGACAAGATCTCCTGAGTAAATTGGGAGCATGGGGACCTTGGGGGAGTATTGAAGGGGAGAGGGGAGAAGCAGGGAGGGGAGCATAGAAAATTGTAGAGCTCAATAAATATCAATAAAAAATGTATTTTTTTTTTTTTTTGCTTTTTCGAGACAGGGTTTCTCTGTGGTTTTGGAGCCTGTCCTGGAACTAGCTCTTGTAGACCAGGCTGGTCTCGAACTCACAGAGATCCGCCTGCCTCTGCCTCCCAAGTGCTGGGTAAAAAATGTATTTTTAAAAAGTCAGCCTGGTCTACAAAGTGAGTTCTAAGACAATCAAGGCTACACAGAGAAACCCTGTCTCAAAAAACCACACACACACACAAAGCATATCTTGGTAAAGCATACACAAATAACATAGTAATTTATTTTTTTTAATAGTGTTTATTTGTTTTGAGATGGAATCAGTCTATGTAACCAAGCATGGCCCATAACTCACAATTCTCTTGTTTTCCCTCTCCTGCTGGGATTATAGGCATTCAACTTCAAACTGGGCCACGTGCTCATTTATTGACATTGCCAGGCATCATATATTGTATATAATTGTAGGAGGTGTAGTTTTATTATATTTAACCAGTGTGTGTGTGTATACATGCCACAGCACTCACGTAGAAGTCAGAGGACAATGGGCGGGAGTCAGTTCTCGCCTTCCACCGTGTAGGTCCTGAGGATTGAACTCGGGTTGCCAGGTCAAGCAGCAAGTCTTTGACCACGGAGTCATCTTGCAGGGCCCAAGCCGTACTTCTATACAATTGGCACTGCATGGGTTTGTCAGTCAGCATTCCCACAAACATGTGAGATTGCACTGTGCTGTTACAAGGGCCAGGACATCTCTGCATGTTAAGAGTTTTCCAGCTTGCTTCTGATCTTTCTTCCTTCCTTTCTTCCTTCCTTCCTTTCTTCCTTTCTTTCATTTTTTATTTTTATTTATTTATTTTTTTTTTTTTGAGAGAAAGGGTTTCTCTGTGTCAACCCTGCTATCCTGAAACTTGCTCTGTAGACCAGGCTGACCTTGAACTCATAGAGATCCTAACTGCCTCTGCCTCCTGAGTACTGGATTAAAGCAGCCCCCCCCCACCACCAGGCTTCCTTATAATCTTATAGATCCTGACTGATTATATTGCCTGTGGCCTGCCCACTATTGAACCCTCGTCTTTAACTTTAAAGGGTCTTGTTTATTTGCTTCATCTTTTCTCAGTCCGTGGGATGGAGCCAAGGGCCTTGCATGTGGCAGGTAAATGCTCTACCGCTGACCTATGACCCCAGCATTAATTTGATGATTTTTTGACAAGTGTATGCACCTTTGTAATCAATGTTCTAAGCAAAAAGTATGGCACACAGGGCATGGTGGCTCACGCCTTTAATCCCAGCGCTCGGGAGGCAGATCTCTGTGAGTCTGAAGCCAGCCCGGTCTACACAATAAATGAGGCCAGGACTACCCTGTAAGAATGTGTTGTTGATGGAACCCTTTCCTGTATGAGGACTTTATTCCAGGTATCTAGTTAGGGTATTGTCCTCCCACTCCATTTAAATGTTTTATACATGCATCTATTTAGGAAGCCTCTACGGTAATAGGCTCTCAAATGACTTTTCAAACGTCCTTGAGTGTTAGTTTTCTCTCTCCGTGAGTCTACCCTGCCTCCCCATCCCCCAGCACATTTAATCCTCCGTGTTCCATTTCTCCCACTTCATTTCTCTATAACACTCTACTTCCCCATCTGTGAAAGAATAAGAGACTTTGGAACGTTCAGCCCCGAGATGTCTGCCTCACAGCCCTCCCCTCAGACTCAAGGACCTATGAAGGAGAAGGGCCAGAACTGTAAGAGCCAGAAGTGGTCGCGGAGACTGTGACAAAGTGTCCAAGACCGTGCAGGCTCATGCCAGACAACAATCCCAGCATGGAAGAGGGGAGGTGAGCATGAAGTCCCACGCCTGTCCAAAGAGCTATCTACAGTCACTTGATTGCTGCTGAGAGACGGTGGTGCTTCTGGGGCCTGTCAGAGAGGAACCTGTCCTTATCAATCAGGTCCACAAATCTGGTCTGAGATGAAGAGACCCTGTCAATGTGTCAGAAGCTTGGCTGCGGCACTTATCCCTCCCCCTTCGAAAAAAGGAAAACCAACTCTCAAGGTCACATGACAAGTAAGACACAGCCGTACACCAAAAGACAGGTTCCTGCTCTTTCATGTTCCCAGCCTGGCTTCAATGGAAATCCAGGAGGAAAAACTTGCAGCTGTCGGACAAGATAAGAGGAAGGGGTGCTGGTCAGGGTTCCGGGACCCCTTCCGGCAGTGAGAAAGGACACGGAGAGCCAGAGACTACACCCTGCCCACACCCTCCGCAGAGAGTGGCAGCAGGATCTTGGGCTTTCAGGCTGGGCAGGAGGCAATCACCAGGGATGGGCTCACCAGTTCTGACACCTCACCCGCCAACTCTCCAGCATAGTAAATATTTATCAAGTGACACTGGAACAGAAGAAACCCCTGCCTCGCCTGTCTCTGGACCAATGCCCACAGATGTGAAAGGTCCGCCTGGAAGTGAGTGGCTTCTTGAGAGGAAGTGAACCAGGCTGGGTCCCTTGAACAAGAGATGGATTTCCTGGGCTCCCAGGACCAGCACTGAAAGCATTAGCGTTCAGGACCCTTGGGTCAGGACTTCTGCTAGACCACATAATGGTCAATTATTTCACTCTGTTCCCTTGGCAACAAGGTGGTACATAGCATCTTGGCCAATGATAGAAGGCTAGTTCCCTGGCCGCGCTGATTAGCAGAGAGATGAGCATGTGCTGTGAAAAACCCAATCTCAGTCTTTACTTGGGTTTGGAGGGGTTTTGTTTTTGTTGTTTTTTTGTTGTTTTGTTTTTCGAGACAGGGTTTCTGTGTTGTTGCTTGCTTGTTTGCTTTGGCACTTCCTGTCTGGACTTGATTTGGTCTTGGGTTTTTGAGACAGGGTCTCTCTAAGGGCCTTGGCTGTCCTGGAACTCTCTATGCAGACCTTGCTGTCCTGACACTGGCTAGTGAGGCAATCTTGCACCAAGTCATCGCCCCAGCCTGGCCTGGGATTGCACCATGCAGTCATGTCTGTCCCCCAGTGGTGTGGAGTAAGTAAGCCTGTCTACAGCAGGTGAGCATGGTTATAGCCCCCGAGAGATACCCTCTTCTGGTCTCCTCTCTTGCATAGGTGTGAGCATGTTTGCACTTCCCCCACATACATTTGTACACACACACGTAAATAATAAACATTTTTTACAATATTTATTTATTTATTTGTTTATTTATGAAGACAAGTTCTTCTTGTATAACCTTGGCTGACCTAGAACTAAGTATGTAGACTAGCCTCAAAGTCACAGAAATCTGCCTGCCTTTGCCTCTGCAGCACTGAGACATATAAACCACCATGTCCAGCCAGATTTATTTATTGTTTTAGATTTATTTTCTTCAATGTGCATGAGTGTTTTGCCTACACATATGTATGCCTACATACAATGTGCATGCCTGATGCTCACGGAAGCCAGAAGAGTATCAGATCTCCTGAAACTGGAGTTGTAAGGTGTAGCGATCCAGCATGATGCTAGTAACTGAGCCCAAGACTTCTGCAAGAATGATTCAAACTCTTAGCCACTAGGTCATCTCTCCAGCCCTGCCCGGCCTATTTTTGTTTTTAGTTACATGCATATGTGTGTGTTTGTGTAGGTGAACGAAATGCTTGGGAAGGCCAAGAGAGGAGCTGGAGCTCCTGAAGCTGAGGTTACAGGCAATTGTGAGCCACACACAGGGGTGCTGGGAGTCGAACTTGGGTCCTGTGCAAGAGCAGTATGCACTGAACTGCTGAGCCATCTCTCTGGTCACCAAGCAAATCTTTTAAAAATAGATACAAAGAAAAAAAAGAATAAAAAAAAATAAATACAAAGGTTTTCAACACTGTGCAAGGAAAGGAAGGCGATCCTGCGGCACTCTGTTCTAAACTCCTCTGTGTACGCTCAGAGGACTCGGTCCTCTAGCTGGACGGTGGATGGCAGTCCTCTAGCTGGCCTGTGGGTGGAATTGTTCAGGTGGTGCATGACTTAGAACACCAGGTCTCTCATGCAGGTCCATTCTGAAAGCAAGACCTAGACGACAGCCCTTCCCCCTTTATGGTATCGAGGCAGAACTCCCTCCATGCACCAGCAGAGAAGAGAGATCCCAGAAATTGCGGGCTGTGACCCAGAAGATGGTCTTGGGGTAGCTTTTGGAGAACCACATGTAGGTTTTGGGGAAGATGCTGGGTTCGTGGACACCCAGACAAGCTGGCCAAGAACAATAGAAAATGTGTGGTCCTTGAAATAAAACACCACCTCCTTCCGACCTGTATGCACACAACGCAGAAATGACCAGTGTTGGGCCCTTAAAGGCCTGGAAGCCATTGGACCAGCAAAGACTCAGGATCTAGGTCCCTTGCTGTCTCGAGATTTTGTCCAATACCAGACATATTCACGGAATTAACAAGAGCATGACATGCCAGAGTTTATGCAGAATTCTCGTTGGGGATGTGAGGTGGACTGGATGTCCTTGTCCCTCTCTCTCAGGAATTATGACATTCACATAGTCAAGACAGAGTCAGGAGCAGTGTAGGTGGTATAGAGATAGATATCTGGGCAGATGGTATCCAGGCTGGGGTGGGCTGAAAAGAAAATCAAGGCGGGGCTGGAGAGATGGCTCAGAGGTTAAGAGCACTGACTGCTCTTCCAGAGGTCCTGAGTTCAATTCCCAGCAACCACATGGTGGCTCACAGCCATCTGTAATGAGTTCTGGTGTCCTCTTCTGGCCTGCAAGCATACATGGAAGGAATGTTGTATACATAATAAATAAATAAATAAATAAATATTTTTTTAAAAAAAAAAAAGAAAATCAAGGCGATTCCTAGTGTAATAGAGAAGCACAAAGAAAGAGATATCCACGCAGAAGCCTGAAGGCAGCCTGTCTGCCGCTTAAGTGTTCAGAGTCTGAGCTGAAGTTTGAGGATTCATCAGCTCTCCACTTACAGAGGAAGTTACAGAGGAACTTTCAGGTCATACTGAAGAATTTGGTTCTCATTTTTGGAACCAATGGTGATTAAATAATTCTCTTTGGATTGGTTAATTATAATGGAACAACACTAAACACAGATATGGCATGGCCACTTTTGAGTTCTAGAGAGATCACTCTGGACATAAGTGTGTAACTGAATGGTAAAGTATATATATGCTCAGTGTGTGTAAGGCTCAACCCACAGCCTGCAAAGTAAGAGGGAGAGGAGGCAGGGAGGAAGGAGAGGAAGGAGAGGAAGAGGGGGAAGAGGGGGAAGAGGAGAGAGAACAGGGGACTGCTGCTCTGGAAGCAAAGAGTAGAGAAATAACCTAAATAGTGGAGGTGACAAGTCCCAGAGGCCAAACTACAAGAAATGTAGAGGAAGTGGGGAGTATAAGAGAGGCCTCGTTGCTTAAGGTGAGAAAGACACTCAGGGTGAAGCCCACCCAGCTCTGCCAGGAAAACACTGAGTACCCGGAACATGGGATACTGACTATCTGTAAGTGTGAGCAATCTGGGTAGATGCTCAACTGACTTTTGGACACACTGAGTAAAGGAGTCTATAGGATACCGAGGAAGAAGAAATATTCCCTGTGTGAACTGCAGTTTCCAGGGTTAAAGAGTGGCGTTACTATGTTTAAAGATTCTCCAAGGCTGGCTGATTAGAACTGTGACTGTGTAGAGGGGGATGTTTTGTGCCCAGAGCCAAATTATTCTGGGCTATCTTCAGTTCCCTAAGCAGCTATTTATCACCCACCTGTTTCTGGCCCAACTTTCTTGTATCTATCTCTGAAAACTTCTGGAATGTTCTTTAACAGACCATTAGCTTTCACCAACCCCAAAGCTAAGAACGTCCTCAGACTGTATCTGAGACCATGCCAGAGACTTCCCCCTTTCTGCTGTAACCCGCCTACCTGACGCTCCCACCTAGGTATTTGAAAGGTGCCTAGATTTATGACTTTCTTTTGTTCTGTAACCATAACAACCTATGAACCTGTCTCCACATTGCAACACGTGATTTAGGCTAATGTGAGTTCATGCTCGGGGCTACAGTCACTTACATTTGACTCATCAAAAACCACAACTGCCTTTGTGCCGAGAGCTGGGGTTTGTAACACCCGACATTCTGCTATTGTTTTGTCTACAGCTTAACTGTCCCCATCCCAAGTGCCCACCCTCGAGAGTGCCAGTGCCTTAAGACTGGGTTCTTGGCCTTATTGGTCTCTGGAGTTCTAGGAACTGACACAGGATTGATGTGCCACATAGTAGATGCCCGTTTTGTCCACTGTGTGTCAGGATGGGATGTGCCTATGGGGAGATGATTTCAACCATAATCTAGGCCAAGTCCTCTTTGGATGACAAAATGGTAAACAGAACTACCCAGCAACCAGGTCTGTGGGAATGACACTGCTAACCCTCTCTGTTGGAGAAGGGGAGGAGGGCCATAGACTCACCCCTATGATTCAAATCTCCACTCCACCCTGCCCCAGTTAGAAGTGCTGACGTATGTCAGAGCTCCAAACCCTGAGAGAGGACGGAGCTTTGTGGACGCCTATACATAACATTAATTTTAACTCATTAAATTTCCAAGCTAGACTTAATGGAATCTCCTTTTTAAAAATTCCTCCGTGGGACTGGAGAGATGGCTCAGCGGTTAAGAGCTGTGGAACTGCCTGGTTTCAGACCAGGCCTCTTTAGTTGGAGTGGGTGCTGACCCCTGGGCTCCCTGCAGCAAGTACATGGGCAGGTGACGGCCCTTTAGATTTCAGGAAGGGTGGAGCAGGATATGGGCCAGAGGCCAGGGAAAGTGGTCTAAAGACAAGCTGGCCATATTGACCATGCCATCTGGCAGACCCGAAGCCTGCTTGAGCACAGTTAATCCATCCCAAGCCAAACAAGATGCTCCTCCCTCCACCCATAAACTGGACTTATGACTCAGAGCTTATGGATGTGATGCTGCTGGCGTTGATGAGGGACAGTACCCCCAGGAGAGCTAGCCCTGTCCCAGGCTGAGCAGATGGCATGAGGACCCCTGGTGAGGCCAGGAATGTTGGCCTAGCCAAAACAAATGTCCTTGTCTTTACCCTAGTCGGGCAGATGAAGAAATAGTGCCCAGGTTTAGGCATCTCCATTCTAATTGTATCAATCCCAGCACCTGTATAGGCTTTGGCCAGGCTCCTTCCAGGCATCCCTGCTCGGTTCCCTTCCCTAGTGTCATCATGGCCGCTCCTACCTCATCTCACATCCTTCTCTCCAGGACCCTCACAGCCTCTAGGAGTTAGCCTGCTAGTAGTGTGTATTTCCAGACCTATCTATTTTTTAGAAGATTTTATTTTCAATTATGTATATGTGTTGTGATTTGCATGTGAGTGCAGCGCTTTCAGAGGCCAGAAGAGGGTGCTGTAAGCCTTGGAGCTGGAGTCACAGCCCCTGTGCAAGAGCAGTACCGGCCCTTCGCCACTGAGCATCTCCCCAGCAAACCCATTTCTTAGATGAGTGAATATGTGTAGGACCAAAGAAGAGGAGGGGGCAGGCACTCAAGTTCCCCCAAGGAGCTGGTGCCTGGCTGGGACTTGAGCATGGTCTAGATTGCCTCTCCTGCAGGTTGTTTTCTTATTCATCTCACCCTGGCTATAATGGACTTCCTGGTATTTTCTCTTTGAGATCTGCTCCCGCTATAGGGCCTTTGCACTTACATGCCTCTGCTTGGGAAGTTCTTCCCTTGGCCCTGCAAGGCTTGTTAACTCCGGTAGATCCAAGAGCCTTATAACAGGAATTGTTATCCCACTTATAGCCCCTAACTGGGTGCCTATGATTCAAAAACTGCACACTATGAGAGACACTTAGTAAATGCTTGTTGAACAAGGGAACAAATCCAGTCTGCCTCACTCCTGATCCAGAAACTGTCTGCTTGTCCCTTTGTGCAAAGGAGCAGCCAAAGGAGAGGTAGGAGTAGGAGAACTTGACCCAGGATCCTGGAAAGCAACCTAATCCTTTGCTAAAGACCCAGCAAACAGACTGACCCAGGTCACACCCCTGTATCTGGCTGTTTGGGGGCACTCAGAGTATTGGAGTATCAGCAGGAACAACATTTGCCCCCACTTCAGAGGAGTTGGTGTCATATCTACCATGGTTTCTCTGCCTTCTGCTTTCTCTTAGGTCGAGAGCTCGGTGTTAATTGAGCACCTACTGTGTGCCAGGCTTAGGTTAGATAAACGAAGTATCACCCTGTATCTCAGGGATCTCAAAGCTGTCAGCAAAGCAGACATGCCAACATCATCAGAGCACGAGGGAGATGGAGCCATGGGAGCAGGGCACTAGAGGCGGCCTGTGACCGCAGTGCCAGGTTGACAAGGGGTACTCAGAAGGTTTCAGAAGAGCTGCTAGGGCTTGCTCTGAAGGGTTGGGATTGCGGTGGAGAGTGGGCAGCATCATCCAAGATCATACGTGGCGTAGGGCTAGCGGGGTGGCTCAATGGGGAACACTCACACTGTGTTCAAGGACACTCCTGCGTGCGTGCACACAGAAGAGGGTGGGGACACATTCCACAGGGGACACAGGTGAGCTAAAGTTATGCAGGTTAAAGGAATTCCAGTCTCGTGAACAGTGAGGAAATCTGGATGGGGTTAGATTTTGAAAGGCCTTGAATGTCTGAGCCAAATGCACCGCTGCAGCATTTTGGGCTAAGGCGAACCAGTCACCTTTTTAGTGGTTTATCTAGGTCGCTTTACTCAGGGGAGTTTGGAGTGGCAGATGGGAGCCAAGGTACTGAAGGCCCTGCCGCAATGACTGAGATGCAGACTTATAGTGGGCTGGGCTACACCGGTGGGCTTGGAGGAGGAGGGGTGGGTTCGACAGCGCGTCAGGATCATTGGCCATGGCAGCTCATGCCTGTCATCAGAGCACCTGAGAGGCAGAGGACGGAAGATCAGCAGTTCAAGGTCAGCTTTGTCTATATAGTGTGTCTGAGGCTAGCCTGTGCTATAGGAAACCCTATCTAAAAGCAAACCAGAAATATTTAGGACTCAGACACGCACACTCAGTGGTAAGGCAAACAAGGGTGAAGGTTAGTTTATGAGATCCCATTGTCGGATGTCACTAGAGCATGGGGTGGGCAAGGGAAATCAAGATGGGGTTGACCCCAGGGCCTGTCCCAGGCTCATCCCACAAACATTCCCAGCTTACCCACCTCCAGGCCTTTTTTAGTCTTTGTTTAAAACAGGCCTGCCTCTGGTCTCTCACATTGTCCTCTGTCCGCAGCACCATTCCAGGAGGTTACCCCTTACCTCCTGAGACTCTCTTGAACCATCCCCATAGATAGGCCCATCTTCATTTCTCTCATATGACACCAGGGAGTCTCCTTTATAGGATCTGCTGAGATGGTGACCATTCAGTTCTGCTGCTTGGCTAGATGCTGTGGAATGTGTGTTTACGCTGTGAAGATGTGTCTTTGCCAATGTCTCTTCTGATTGGTTTAGTAAAGAGATGTCTGGCCAATAGCTAGGCAAAAAGTGTGTGAATGTTTTGCCTGCATGTGTACCATGAGCATAACTGGTGCTCTAGGAAGTCAGAAAAGAGCTTCAATCCCCTGCCGCTAGAGTTACAGATGCTTGTGAACCACCCTGTGAGTGCTGGGAATCGAGCCCAGGTCCTCTGCAAGAGCAATCAGTGTTCTTAACCACTAAGCCATCTCTCCGGCTCCTGTATGCCGTAATTAATATATATGTGTTAGCTGTACCCACTTTGTGGTACCAAAAAAGAGGGTAGAGGTGGAAGGCTTATTAGTTAACAGCATATACTGCTTTTGCAAGTTCAGTCCCGGCACCTGCATCAAATGACTCAGTCAGCTGTAACTCACACTAGGGGATCTGATGCTCTCTTCTGAGCTCCACAAACACCTGCACTCGCGCGCGCACACACACACACACACACACACACACAGAGATACACACATACTGACACACACACGCAGACACACACACACACACACACTGACACACACAGATACACATACCTAAAGGAAAAAAAAAACATTAAAAATATTTTTTCGAAAACAAAAGTTTCCAGGGCTAGAGAAATGGGTCAGAGGTTAAGAGGACTTGCAGCTCGTGCAGAGAACCCAGGTTTGGTTCCCTGCACCCACACAGTGTTTGACAACCATCCTTAACTCGACTGCAGGGGATCCAACATCCTCTTTTTGTTGTTGTTTTGGTTTGGTTTGGTTTGGTTTGATTTGGTTTGATTTTTTTTCTCTGCGTAGCCCTAACTGTCCTGGAACCAGCTCTTGTAGAGTAGGCTGCCCTCAAGTCAGAGATCCGCCCGTCTCTCCCTCCTGAGTGCTGGGACTAAAGGTGTGTATTACCTCACTGCCAGGCCTTTTCTGATCTCTGAGGGTCCCATACATACACATGGTGCACACACATATACATAGGCAAACACTCATACACATGAAATATAAATACATCATTTTTAAAAACCTCTTTTAAAAAGTTTTTAAAATCAGTTCTACTTACATTTCCCTTTGCCCGTACTTGGCATCCCTGAATGCTGTCACCAGCACTGACCTCAATCAGCCCTGGGAAGAAGACAGAGCCAGAGTTATCATCTCCGTCTCGTGCATGGGTAAACTGAGACCCAGCTGGACAGGCCTGGCAGTACTACGTGGAAAGATGAGGCAGAAAATTCAAGTTCAAGGCTTGCCTGGTCTACAGAGCAAGTCTGAGGTCAGACTAAGCAATTAAGTGGAACCCTGTCTCAAAGAGGGAAAAGAGGGCTGGGGATTTATCAGCAGAAAAGCATTTGCCCAGCACTCATGAGGCAAACCTCAGCACCAAAAACAAATAAACATGCAACTGAGGTCCAAGTAAGCAAAGTGGCTTTTCTGACGTCACAGATTTGGCAGAGGCGGCACTGGCAAAGCCACCATGACTCTCTTTCCTAGTGTTTGCCTCCTGCTACCCCCCACATACTTCTCAACCGCCCCCCCATCTCTGCCTCGTTCTGTGTTTCTCTCTACTTCCACACCTTCCCCTTGCTTTAACCGATAAACGGAGTCAGTTTTGCAAACCGTCCAAACCTTTGCACGCTCTGGAAACCAGCCCAGTTCTAGCCCTGGCCCTGGCCCCAGCACCATGTCACTACAAAGCCGGCGTCATGCCTTGAACAAGCCTTTCCAGGTGTCAGGATGAAGAGATTAACTTGGGGTGACACTCTGGCTGCCAACTGGCCCCAGATAAGATAAGGGTGGGGAACAGTGCAATAAATAGGCCCCAGCCTCGCTCTTGGCCCAGGCCGTAGTTGGCTGAGGTCATGGTCACAAGCAGCATGGCTATGCACCTGTGGATGGTCACCCTGACCTTGGCTGCCTTCCTTGCCATGGACGGGGGTGAGTGGGCAGAACCTGGTTTCTCTAAAGCTTGGTCTTAGTAGGTGAGCTTGGGTGTGGGGACAGAGGCAAGATCTGGAGCTTCCTGTGTGCTTGGGCTTGCTGAGTAACTCTTCCTTCAGCATTCATCTGCTACAGTAGGCAAAACACGGACTGAGAGAAAAGAAACCAGTTCAGTCCTGAACCAAAACTGCCAAGTCCTCGTCCCTTGGCACTGTGAGGTAGGATGCTCTTCCAGTTCAAAGCTGCATTGAGAAATTATGACCTGGGCAGACAGAAGGTGCGATCAGGCCTCAGGTTTGCTGTGGGGTGGTGAGTGCTAAGAGAGACTTGGCCTGGACCCCTCAGGTTCCTGATCTGCTTTGATAAGATGTAGTATGGGACCCAGGACAACCATTTAATCATGTGGAGGGGGCCCTTGGGTGGCTAGACAGCAGAGGTGAGCTTCCTCAGGCCTGGAGCACCTCAGCCTTCTCACAGCTCCTGTCCCAGATACCTTTCTACCCTTTAACACACGAGGGACCAAAACAAGAAAAGGAACCATCCCAACAGGGCTTAAACCTAGCAGGATTGAGGAGGAGAATTGACAGTACATAGTATATAAGAACATGACAAAGGCTAAGAAATATGAAGCTGGGCGACGGGGTTAGGAGGGAGCTGCAATTTTAAATCGGAGGAGGTCTCTTAGGGAGGTCTAGGTTGGAGGAAAGCTTGAAGAAGGTAAGGGAGTGAAGATGTTTTAGACAAGAACGGTCCGATGGAGGGAGCAGCCAATACAAGGGCCCCGCTGGAGAAGCATGTCTGGAATGTTTGAGGTACTGAGCGGATTGAGGGAGTGAAGAGCATGGTACAGAATGAAAAGGGAGGGGAGGAGGGCAGGGGAGGGGAGGGAAGCAGCTGGGAACTATGTCAGGCAAAGTCTTCGGAATTAATGTGAGAACCTTTTGCTCGGAGAGTGGGAGCCAGAGCTGGAGTGGAGTCAGACATGGAAAGAATGCTCTCGTTTGTATGTTGAGAATAAGCAGAACAGGGAAGCAGAGACCCACTGGGACTCACTAGACAGGAGTCATAATGTTATAAAGCGGGGCCTGGCAGGACCTTGGGGGCCCTGGACTCCATGCCCACTCCCTCCTGTTAGTCACACATCTGGAAGCTGGGTCAATAAGGATAGTCCTACAGGCTCTGGTCAGACGCTTACTCCCTCCCGCCCCACCCCTCCCCTGCCCATTCTCCATTCCCCAGCACCCCCTCCATTAGGAACATTAAGCAGCCTGCTTTGAAGGTCCTCGTATACATTTCAGATTCCGGTCTTGGTTAAATGAAGGATTCGCCTGGGTGAAGGGCAAGGGATGCCTGGGTTAAATACAACCCTTCACAACCCCAGGAAGAAATTCTGACCCTGTAGGGTTCTGTACTCTCTTTCCCACAACACCCTTCAGTGCTCAACTCCTGAATAATCTCTGGATGGGGCACCGAGGAGTGCACAGGAGCCCCAGAAGCCTGGGTTCATAGGGAGGCAGGGTGACCCCTGTGACAGCAATGGACTTAGCAGCACAGCTCAGATCCAGTTTTCTCCGTGAACTGTGGGAATGGGAAGGAAAGCTTCTGAGCCTTGAAGGATGGGGAGAGTGGGAGAGGGGAGTGGAGACAGCTGAGACAGAGGATCTGCATGAGGCAGAGAAGCCCTTGTTCCGGGACAGCGAGCAGAGAGGAACCATTGGGTCCTGCAGCCTTGGAGGATGTAGATATATCAGATAGCAAGGCCACGGAGCAAGACTGGGGGTCGGTTCAAACATGTGACCATGGAATACTGGTCCAGAGGGAGACTGGACAGTGCTGGGAGCCACCAGGGGAGGTCGTTCTACCTTTTAAATGTTTGAGATTTTGGTTTTGTTGTGTAGACCTTGAATTTTTGACCCTTCTGCCTCAACCTCCCAATACTGGGATTTTAGGCCTCCACCCTCACACTCACTCGGTCTTTGTAGACGCTTTTCTCCTAATACAAGGCCATGAAACACGTAGCATTTTCACTCAGGAAAGTTGATGAATGAGCTCTGACAATGCACACATTATGTCTCCCACACCTCTATCAAGATACAGAGTGCAGGCTGGGCGGTGGTGGCGCACGCCTTTAATCCCAGCACTCGGGAGGCAGAGGCAGGCGGATCCCTGTGAGTTCGAGGCCAGCCTGGTCTACAAGAGCTAGTTCCAAGACAGGCTCCAAAGCCACAGAGAAACCCTGTCTTGAAAAACCAAAAAAAAAAAAAAAAAAAAAAAAGATACAGAGCACAGCTAGGCGAGGAGGTGCACTCCTGTGATCCCAGGATTTGAGGCAGAAGCAGGTGAATACAAGTTTGAGGCCCAGGCCAGTCAAGGCTACGCAGCAAAACCTTGTCTCAACAACAACCAAATAAACAAGATAGGGAAATTTCTCTCCTGCGTCCTGGTCCTTCCTTGTCTCAGAGGCAATCACACACACCTCCTTGTCACCCTGACCTGTGTCACACACCACCAGATCTGTTGTCGATGTGGCACCAACGGCATTCCACTCCAGGGGGTCTTCTGTGCCCGTTTCCTCTGCTCAGCTAAATTATTTTTGTAGTTTGTCTATCAGGTGCCTTCATTGTTGCTGTTATTGTTCCAAACAGATTTTACTTTTTAAACTTCTGCATTTGCATGTGTGTTTCTGTGGGGTATGTATATATGAGTGTAGGCTCCTGGGAAGCCCAAAAAATACCCTGGAGCTGGAGTTACAGGCAGTTGTGAGATGTTCAAGCATGGGTGCGGGGATCAGAACTCAGCACACACACAGAGTAGTATGTGCTCTGAGCCACCTCTCCAGCCCTGCTTTCTGAGTTTTCAGGCAGCGTCTCTTTATGTAGTCTAGGCTGCCCTCAAGTTTCTTTGACTACTGGGATTACAGCTGTTCTCACTACAGCGGCTTGAACGGGAATATCCCCCGCAGGCTCAGGCATTAGAACACTTACTCCCCAAGCTGGGGTGCTGTTTGGGAAGGTTGTAGAACCTTTGTGCTCTGGGGCCTTGGGGAATGAAGTACATCACCAGACGTGAGCTCTGAATGTTCACAGTCTTCGTGCCTGTGGTTGAGGATGTGAGCTCTCAGCTTCTGCTCCAGCCGCCATGCCTACAGATGGCTGCCAGGCCTCCTCGCCGTGACGGACTCTTATACGCCTGGAGCCATAAGACAAAATAAAGTCTTTCTTTTAGAAGTTGCTTTTGGCCATGATGCTTTATCACCGCAACAAGAAGTAATTAATATACACGCTACACAAATTGCTTTTGTGCTGTTTGTTTGTGTGTTGTTGAGATAGGGTCTTACTCCGCAGCCAGAATGACCTGGAACTCACTCCATGGTCCAGGGTGGCCTCAGACTTGTGATAATCCTCCTGAGCTGCCTCAAGTGTGTTTGTCCTCTTGCTGAGCAGTGTTCCACCATAGACAAGTTCACTCTTTATCTGTTCTCCTGTGGGAGGGCATTTAGGTTGTTCTTGGTTATGACAGGTACGGCACAGAAGACTCTTGAGCAGCGTGGTGACAAGGCTAGGTTTACGTTTGAGCTTCTATTGCCAGACTGGCAAAGCACACTAGAGGTGACTTAGTTTCAGTCCCTTTTTTCCTCTGTGTCTGGGGAAATCTCCAAGAAAAAGCCAAATCCGCTAACCTTTCAGTAGCTGTGGAACTCTACTGCTGGAGACAGCTTCCTTTATGATAACACGGATTCCGCTCCATCCAGAATCATAGATCGTTTCCTGCAGCCTCTGCCACTGACGGGCTCTGCTACAGGAGGGTAGGAAGAGCCCATCTCTCCATCAGGCTCTGCACAGCCCTTCTGAGGCATCTGGAAGCATCCATTCCTTCTCCAGCTCTCAGAGCCATTCTTCCTCCTATCTGCGCCTTAAACATGGCTCAAATTCTCTTGCCCACCTGCTACGCCCATGGTTCCACTGCCTTCCTCATGTCCTATAAGCAGCTCAGCCAAACCTTGAGGGCTACGACTGTTTGATAGGGAATCAGGTTTGGGGTAGCGAACCTGTGTGTTAATCCTAGCTCTGCCGTATTCAAGTGTATCACTCAAGCTCTCTGAGCCTTTCATAGGTCAGTCAGGTGTTCCAGCAGACAGACCTGAGTCTGAACGCATTTATGGGAGTTGCTACCTACTGGGAGCAAGGAAGTTGGCTGAGTGTAACCCGAGTTTCAGGTGGCCCTGCGGGAAGCTCTGGAGCAGGGTGGCACCTCGACCTGTTCCAGAGACACAAGGGCTGAGATCTTGCAGCCACACCATAGTTAGGGGATGTCCTGGGCACAGGAGGCAAGCCTGAGTAAGGTGGCTCCATCCCCCAACGGTGATTCCCAAGAAGGGGCTGGTGGTGAAGTCAGCACTCCTGGCAGCTGGGGCTGGTGCCTTGGTCCTGTGCTGGACTCTGGGTAGCAGACACAGCATTTACTATGTCCACTCTCCCTTCTGTTACAGAATGGTGGGAAGCGTGGAGAGCACCAAAAAACATGTATTCTCCATGTCTGGCACACAGCCAACTGCTGTTTTTTTTTTTTAAATATTATTATTATTTGATGGGACACAAAAATTCCACCGGGATCTGAGTAATTAGAAGCAGGTCGGGTCGTCACCCCCTAAGTCTAGACTTTTGGGGCACCTGGCCCAGGCACTACCAGGACAGGAGACAGAGTCCCCAGACCCTAGCCCAGCAGCCAGAGCTGACAGTGTCCTGTTGCTCTTTTTTGTCTTTCAGAGGTGCAGGTGGAAGCAGGAAGGATTGCTTTCTTGAGAATGGTAAGGCCATCCCTCTACAGGAGCCCAGTATGCATTCCTTCCGCTGACACCTTCGATGGTACCAAGGGGGCCAAGGTGACCTCCCGAACCCACACTCTCCTCAGAATACCCCCTCCAGATTGGCCAAGTTCTGAGCCTGACCTCAGCCCTCAGGATCTGCCCAGACCTGGTCTCCAAGGTCTTTTCCTCAGCGGGTACTCCCCTGCAGCAGAGCAGGACAAGGGAAGCCACTGGTGTCAGGCCAGAGGTGTCCCCAGCTCAGCAAATGGCCCTGTGGAGCCTGCCAGCCTTTCTGAAGAACAGCTCATCATTCGTCCGCTCCCTGACTCGGCCTTGGGTCTCAAACCCTCAGAGACAGGGCATCTGCAGGGCCCTCAGAGCCACCTTCCCAAGCAGGTTCTCTGGTATTCATTAGTCCCTCAGAACCCAACCCCATTTATTTGGTACCAAGAGCCAAATACTTTATATACATGACTCCAGCTAATCCTGCGTTGAGAGGGACACCATTATCCACCCTTTTCACTGAGGAGAAAACTGGGGCCCGGAGAATGAACTAACTCGCCTAAATTTACAGAGCAAGTCAGTGGTTGAACCGGGGTCTCCAGACTGTAGACTGGGGCCTGGAGAATGAACTAACTCGCCTAAATTTACAGAGCAAGTCAGTGGTTGAACCGGGGTCTCCAGACTGTAGACTTTAGTTGCCTGGTGTGGCATCAGCTGGTTTTCTACTGGTTGAGTTGATAAGCTTGAGCTTCTGATCCTCCTGCCTCCACCTTCCAACTGCTGGGATGGCAGGTGTGTGCCACCAGGCCTCCCTCACCTTCTCCTTCACCCAGGCTCCAACCCCACTCTTGACTGTGTTCTCTCTCAGCCCGGGAACCTTTCAGTCTGAGACTAATTAAACTATAAGCCCTGTACCATCCCTTCAGCCTTCCAACAAGGGCCTACAGGACCATGTATGGGGCTGGGAGAGCTCGGCCAGTAAATGCTTGCCTTGCAAATGTGAAGACCCAAGTCTGATCCCCAGCACCCATATAGTCCCAGTACTTGTGAAGTGGAGATAGGGGCATCCCTAGGGCTTGCTGGACAGTTGACCTAGCCTCCTTGGTGAGTTCCAGGCCATGAGAGAACCTGTCCCAAATGAATCAGGTGAGTGGCTCCTAAGGAGCAACATCCAATATTTAATGGCTTCTGCATACATGTAGCCCCCCACATACAGGTACACAAAAAGACCATATTGGTATTGGTAAGTAAAAGATCCCATAGGGTATAAGATATTCCCTAGGAATGATGGATGGCTGTTTACTGGGCTCACAACGGACCAGCAGCAGAATTTCTAGATGCATTCACTAATATGTGAACCAATCCCCAGGAGCTTGAGGGCACAAACTTCCTACACGCGTGCATGAGCACACACACACACACACGAGACTAGGCAGGATATCACACGTGACCAGGGTTCAACAGACATAGGCTCCCATGTATGTACATATCCAGCCACATGCACTCACACAAGCAAACACACCATAGAGTCCTGAATAGTTGATTTCACGTTCCAAGCAGAGCCCCTGGGCCCCTGACCACTGCCTCTGAATCCCCCCACTACTTCTGCTTTCCACAGCCCATCTGTGAGCACATGGGAGATTCTCCAAAGTGCCCCAAGACACCTAAACTGATCTGTGGCACGGATGGGGTGACATATGAAAATGAATGCCATCTCTGCGTGACCCGGATGTAAGTTCCCTCCTCCATCCAACTAATTGGGAGGCCCCCTCTCTGGTACATGCACGTCTGAAAGGAACAGGGCTTGAGCTCACCTTCGCCAGAGAAGAATCCCCAAACATTTGTCTAACTGAATGAACTAAATGTAACTCAAAGGAAGCTCAGGTTTCCAGGACAAAAGGAGGCAGAAACCCTGAGTGATGGTCCTTGTTCTGCCCGAGTGACGAGAAAATCTCATCTGATCTTTCATGCCTCTAGCCAACTATTATTTTACTGAGCACTTACTATGGCTAGTCCCCAGAGCCTCTCTAGTTTCTTGGAACCAGGCTAAGAGAGAGAAGTCAAGCCAACAGCAGCACAGCTCAAGACTTGGAGCACACAGGAAAGGAACAGGGCCAGGGAAGACTAGAGGTAAAACCCAAGCTCATCCCTAAAATGTAAGTAGAAATCGGCTAGAAAAAGAAGATAATTCCAAGTAGAAAAAGGAGATTTGGAAAGGCCTATAAAGGAACATTAGTTTATACTTAAGGAAGTACAGGAAGTTGGGCATACTAGAATATGAAATGGGGGAGAGGTGATAAATGAGTCCAGGCTAGACCACGACCTTGGTATATTAGATCACCTATTTGGTCTCAGTTTTCTCACCAGTAAAATTATCAATCAAACTGAGAGCCCAGTGAGATCATAAGGAGAAATCTTTGGCAATGAAAAGCTGTCTAGGCAGATGTGTAAGTCTGTATTGGAAGAAATGTAAAAAGACACAATCCTGGCTTTGAAAAGGTCATGGTCAAGATTCATAGGTAGGAGGGACATTGCGGGCAGAACTGTCAGGCGCAGTACAGGATTGGATGTGAAGGGGAAGCAAAGAGGGTAAGAACAATTGCCCTTCCTCCCTTCTTTTCCTTCTTCTCAAACAGGGTCTTGCTATTTTGTCCAGATTGGCCTTGAATTCATGAACTCAAGGAATCCATGGTTTGGTTTGGTTTCAGTACTAGGAACTGAACACATGACTTCCGATTCTAGGCAAGCACTCTACCATCTGAGCTACAGCTCTTCCTCTAAACAGGGCCTTGTTAAGTTGCATAGGCCTTGAACTCATTATATAAAGTTCAGGGAAGCTCTAATGCCAGAATCCTTTGCCCAGCCTCTTGAGTAAGGGATTCCAGACCTCTAGTTCCAGGTCTAGTAACATATTCACTTACAGCCTCGGGTGGCTAAGATGGGGCTACAAGGGCAGTTCTGGGAGGCAGTGATGACTGTGGATAGTTGGTCCCTGGTATATCTTCGTGGGGCCATGCAATAGGTGCAAATATAGGTAGGACAGAGGTTTGGCAGTAATGTGGGAGGTCCTTCTGTCCGTGTGCTGCCTTTATTGGTTAATGAATAAAGAACTGCTTTGAACCTATAGCAAGGGCAGAACAGAGCTAGGCAGGGAAGATGGAACTGAATGCTGAGAGAACAAAGGCAGAGTTAGACGCCATGAAGTCACTGGAGATAGATGTGCTGAAACTTTGCTGGTAGGCCACGACCTCGTGGTGATATACAGATTAATAGAAATGAGTTAAATTAACATGAGTTAGCCAATAAGAAGCTAGAGCTAACGGGCCAAGCAGTGATTTAAATAATATGGTTTCTGTGTGATTATTTTGGGGCTAAGTGGCCAGAACTTTGCAACACGGCAGCCATCAGCAAGCAGTGGTAGTTGAGACACCAGGAAGCTGAAAGTTCTCAGGATAGGTGTAAGAGGGTCAGTTTATATAGGTATGTATGCTTAGATCCCTGACACCTCTCTGTATCTGGACATTTCCAGGAGGGGCTCAGGCAGGGAGGATGGGTTGGGCCTGACCTCTTCCCTTATAGTTCCTACAGTTAATGGCCTCATCCTTACCTTCTCCGGTTCTAGAAAAACAAAAGAGGACATCCAGATCATAAAGGACGGCAGGTGCTGAGCCCAGAGACGCACTCCGGCCACGAGACTTCAAGCTAGAGAACAGCAATGCTCCAGAGGCTAAGATGTGAAATAAAAGATGCAGTCCAAGCTGGTGAAGTGGACCAGTCTTTGGGAACTCTGGGGAGGAGGTGGCAGCAAGAGATGGGATCGGCCCTGACAGCTCTCTCAGCTGAATCTATTAATAGAGTTATTATTAACAGAATCATTTTCATTGCTGCTTTATGCCTAATTTTGTTACTGTTATGAATAATAATGTAAATATCTGATATACAGCCTCCAAAGGGGTCACAGTCCATAGGTTGAGAATCACTGCTCCAGCCCATAGTATACATTGAATAACCTCTATTGGCCAAAACCTATAGAAGCATTTGGTTTATTTTGTTTTTGTTTTGAAATAGTCTATGTAGCCTTGACTGGCCTGGAATTTGCTATGTAGATCAGGCTAGCCTCAAACTCAAGAGAGATCTGCCTGCATCTGCCTCCTGAGTGCCGGGATTAAAGGTGTACCTTGCAACACTCAGCGAAATTTGATTATTATCTATGGATGGATGTTTTCTTGCCCATGTCTGCGTATGAAGAAGCCAGAAGAGGGCAATGAATCCTCCCCCTCCAGAATTGGAGTTAGTGTGAGCGGCCATGTGGATGGCTAGACATCAAACCCAGCTCTCTGGAAAGCGGTCAGTGCTCCTAGCCACTGGGCCACCTCTTCAGCTAGAAGCCTCTTGATACGATGGCAGGGTAACAAAGTGTGGCGGGACCTGGCCAGGTGGTAACAGTTTTACCCAGGTTCAGAGTCCTGCTCTAGGGGTGCGAAAAGGACAGAAATGCTCTGGAATGACACAGAAGAGGAAAGTCGGTCAACAAAGGCAAAAAGCCAACATCCCCTGGACCAGTGAGATGAGAAAACCAAGCAGCGGATGCTGATTTACAGGTAGCAGGGGCTTAGGTCATCTACCAACAGGCCTTTCCATTGCTATTGATCAGCTGTTCCCACCTACAGGTGACAGTATAGGATTAGGTATTGGTTGCAAAACACAAAACCAAAATAGTAGACTTAAATACGTAGAACTTAGTTTTCCTCACAGGGATCTATGCAGACTGACAGCTCTGTGCTCCCTCTGTATTGTTCCTCCATCACCTTCGCCTCAGCCTCTGCCTCTAAGTATAAGGCAGCTGTTCTGACTGCAGCCCTCATCTATATTTCAGGGGCCAGACAAGGAAAGGGCACCAACCACCTCCAAAGACGCTTCATGCAACATAGGAGTAGTACGTTCATATCCCAATGTCTAAAATACCATCTCTTGGCTAAGTAAGAGCAAGGAGACTGGGAAACCTATCCTAGTCTCAGCTAAACTAAAAATTAGGAGCAAGTATAGGAGGGGAAAGGCATACTGGTGGCATCTGGAAGCTTCTGTCTCTAGAGGCCAGTCTCTCACATAACACACATAAACCAGCCAAGCGTCTCCTCAGCGATCGGCCTTCTCAGGACTCTATTTGCTCCAAGGAATCACAAGGTTAAAACTTCAACAATGTGCCTGATACCCGACTGGAAGAAGTACGTAATTCCCCATTTACATCTGTGGTCTGAAATGCAAGTGTGAGCTCTAAAGACGATATAGTGTGTGTGTGTGTGTGGGGGGTGTTTAGGGAAAAAGTGTTGGTGCAGGGTGTTCCTGAAGACAGAAACCATGACCTTGCACTTACCCAGCCAACCACCACTGACTATACCTCCAGCCCCTCCCAGACTCAGCCCTACAGCACACGGCCCTGTTGACCATTGCCGACTGGTCAAAAGATTCTTCTTCAGGTCTTGGAAATAAACAGAAACAAGTTCCTCTGAGACTGTGTGGGGCATGAAGGTGGCTCACAGCCAGGTTTCCTGTCTTGAGGAAGAGCAACGCTGGGAGAATGATGAGGGCACCAACAGAAGGGGTAAGACCGGGCTGTGGCTCATGTGGGAGCTCCTCCAGCCCAGCTACTTTTGACCTTCCAAAGCCGCATGGCCTAACTTCGCTGGTATGTTCTATTTCTATATTTAGTTAGTTTTTGGCTTTTCAAGACAGGGTTTATCTGTGTAACCCTGACTGCCCTAGAACTTACTCTGTAGACCAGGCTAGCCTGGAACTCACAGAGATTCACCTGCTTCTGCCTCCCCAGTGCTGTGATTACAGGCGTACACCAATGCCTGGCTTAATATTTTTATTTTCTGAGAAAGGGTCTCATTAGTAGTCCAGGCTGGCTTTGAACTCAGGATCCTCCTGTCTCTGTCTCCAAAGGGTTGGGTCTATAAGCAGATATTCTTGCCCATAAAAAAAAATTATGGGTTCTGCTCATTTTTCTCTTTCACTGTATCTCTTCGGAATTAAGTTCCTGATACCTTCAAATAAAAAGGAGCCCTGACCACCACATGGAGGAAGGCTTCTCAGGAGAGTTGGTCAGCAGTGATGGTGCCATCTCTAATCCCACTTGGGAGGCTGACACAGAAGGATTACAATTTGGTACCAGTCTGGGCCACATAGTAAAACCAAACCTTCAGTGATGAACAGTGATGAGCACAGAAGAAGGAATAGTCTCAGGGAAACCTGGAGCTCCATGGGCACTGCATGCACACAGTACACAGGCATTCGTGCAGGCAAAACACTCAACTGTACAAGATAGAAATAATGTAAAAATATTAAAAAACAAACAATGGAAGGGGAAGTCCAGGACTCAACAGGAACAGTCTCAGGGAAACCTGGAGCTCAGAGGATATGGCTAACGGAAGCTGCCAGCTGGCTTCGCCCCTACTTCTCACACTCAAACCACTATCTTTGCCTTCCTGAGCCATGGTTCTGAACTGATTTCAGGCAGAGACTCAGTTGGCACTGGGTTCTTAACAGTCTGGAGACTTGTTTGGGGGCAAGGTCATCCACATATTAACCACAGGTCCCAGCCGGGCGGTGGTAGCGCACGCCTTTAATCCCAGCACTTGGGAGGCAGAGGCAGGTGGATCTCTGTGAGTTCGAGACCAGCCTGGTCTACAAGAGCTAGTTCCAGGACAGGCTCCAAAACCACAGAGAAACCCTGTCTCGAAAAACCAAAAAAAAAAAAAAAAAAACCACAGGTCCCATCCCAAAATAGCACCTTGAATGCAGGCATAGTGGTGCACGCCTTTAACCCCAGTACTTGGGAGGCAGAAGCAGGCGGATCTCTGGTTTACATAGTGAATTTCAGGATAGCCAGAACTACCCAGTGAGTTCCTGTCTCAAATATTAATAAAATAATAATAATTATAATGACTGTGGCTGGGGAGGAGTAGGGGAGGATAAGGACAAGGTCTTTAAACCCACAGCCCAGTCGGATGTTCTGAAATCAGTCTCAACAGGACAGTAGGGCACTCTGGGGATTGTCCACATACCAAACTTCTATCCGTCACTTCTACCTGGGAGCAACTACCTGGTGATTCTGGACTGAGATCACAAGGTCACGAATCTGAAGACTAGGGGGCCCTACAAACCTGGAACTAGCTCCAGATGAACTAGAGCTCTGCCCAGCCTAGAAAGTTCCTGAATGTCGAGAGCCAGTAACCACTGGGTAGGAAGGCCCCTCTCCTACAAAGGGAACTGCTGGACAGCACAACCACACAGAGCCAGAAGGAGAACACAGGAGCTCTACTTCAGAGTTGCAGAGATAGTACTTCTTCATTGAGAACCGACAGAGGAGTAGGGAAATTGACATTTAGCCAGTTGCCTCTGGCAGTGCTGGAGAAACAAGCGGCTTCTGTTCCATAGAGGGCAGAGCCGTGAAGCTGCTCTTCAGGCCAGTACAGTCACTCTCTCCCACACTTCATTCAGCGAGGGCCAAGTTCGTAGACTGCAGCCTCTCTGTCTCTTGGCAGATGTATTGCTCCACCGTGTCGCACTCAGCTAGGAACACCTATGAGACAGACACAGGCAGTGAAATTCCAGGCATTCCGAGGACAAGCCAACCACTGCCCATATGAGGCTCTTTATTCAGTCATCTGAGGAGCCTGTTGATCAGATGCCCAAACTGATTAAATCAAATACACAGGGACAAGAATCCCCATCTCGGGTTCATGCTAATAAATAAACAGTAACAACAGATCATGCCTCTTAGTTAGTTCATTTTTTTGAGACAGGGTTTCTCTGTTTAACAGCCCTAGTTGACATGGAACTAGTTCTGTAGACCAGGCTGGCCTGGAACTCACAGAGATCCACCTGCTTCTGCCTCATGAGTGCTGGGATTAAAGGCAGGTGCCACCACCAACCGGCCAGACCATGCCTCCTAACCACGGTTCTACACTTCCCTGTTTTGAGCAGATAAACACACATACCAACACACTAAATATATTACAGCCTCTCATGTATTACCATATAACTCACCTGAACCTTTTTTACCAAATTCTTCCTTTTTAGCCTGCTGTCTTTAAAATTTTCTGGTAGGACCTATGGAAGAAACAGTTCACAACTGACATCTGTAATGGCAATGACAAGAGACAACACCCACAGGTCCTCAGTACAAGTAAGATGTGCACTTGCAGGCATCATTTCTCCCACTCTGCATCCTATGAGGCTCCTCTCATGGCTCTTGTTCCTATGAATGGTCCCTCCCTTGATTGCAATGTCTGGGCTGTAACCTGATCTGAAACACAGATTTTGTTTCTTCACTGTTTCCTACATACAGATACTATTATGCCAGGAAAAGTACTGTTGTTTTTGGGTTTGCTTATTTGCTTGTTTGTTTGGCTGGTTTTTCGAAACCAGGTTTCTCTGTATATCCCTGGCTGTCCTGGAACTCACTCTGTAGACCAAGCTGGCCTCAAACTCACAGAGATCTGCCTGCCTCTCAAGTACTGGGATTGAAGGTGTGCACCACTGTCGCCTGGCTATTTTGTTCTTTTTAACCCCTCTGTCACAACAGAACTCCAAGCCCAGAGGAATTCATTCTCAAGAATACAACATCAAGCTAGAGATACCCTAGCTTGTTAAAGAAAGCTTGGGTCAGCAATTCAACAGCCTCCCAAGATCTGGCTATGGTTGAAGCCTGTAGAAGAAACAAGCTCAATGACATCACAACCTGAGGTTTAGAAAAACAATGACCCACATTTCCTTAACCACAAGATTATAAAATTCTTGGGTTCCAGGTCCACAACCACACACACACACCCACATGTTTGTCATCTATATTACAAAAGCCCTGTGTTGGTGGGCTGTGAACGCCCAGGTCAGAACAGAAATTCCATATGTTCACCCAGAACCTGGCATGCTATCCTAGTTCCCCCTGTTGTGTGATAAAACACTCTGATAACTGGGGGAGGAAAGAGTCTGTTTGGCTTAGGCTACCAGGTCACACAATCATTATCAATGAAGCCAGGGCAAAAACCATGGAGGAACGCTGCTTGCTGGCTCACACTTAGCTTTCTTTCTAAGGTTTATTTATTTTAATTTTAATGGATATTTTGTCTACATGTCTATGTGCACCATATGCATGCCTGATACTTGAGGAGGCCAGAGATGACATAGATCCCCTGGAATTAGAGTTAAAGATGGTTGTGAGCCACTATGTAGGTGCTGGGAATCAAACCCAGGTCCTCTAGAAGAATGACCAGTAGTATCAACCACTGAGCCGTCTCTCTACCTCAAAGCTAGCTTTCTTATCCAGTCCAGGACCAGCTAACCCATCATGGGCTATTTCAATTACCAAAACAACCTCATCCCCTCCACGTGCCCATAGGCCACCCTAATCTGGGTACCATCAACTGAGAGTCACTTCTTAGGGACCTCTAGGTGGTGCTGACAGCTAAAGCTAACTAGGACACACAATATCTGGCACACGATAGTAGATGCTCGCATCCCCGAGTAACAATAGAAGTGCTATGCTGGCAGAGCGAAATGGACGGAAATACTGTCATTAAGAGCTAGCATCTCGGGTTGGAGAGATGGCTCAGCGGTTAAGAGCACTGGCTGCTCTTCCAGAGGTCCTGAGTTCAATTCCCGCAACCACACGGTGACTCATAACCATCTATAATGAAATCTGGTGTCCTCTTCTGGCCTGCAGGCACACATGGAAGGAATGTTGTGTACATAATAAATAAATAAATAGCATCTCTAAGCTGAGTATTACTTACCATTGTGTCAATCTCTTCCAAGATCTTCATGAACTGCTCAATTGTGGCCTTTACTTTCCTATCAAGTTTGCAGAGAGCCTCTGCTTGCAATTCCTTAGCCAGAAAACCCTGTGAAGGAAAAGGGCATTACCATAAGTGTTTCTTGAGACTTGAGGAAAGCCACACCACTATACTGATGAAGTGACCCAGAGTTTACCTCTGCTCTAATAAGTCAGGCTGAATCTCAGATCTTCATCCCTTTTGACAATTAGAAATGCTGACCTTGGCCAGTCTAAGAATCCTAGCAGGCTGCAGGCTGCAGGCTACTGTTTCTCATGTGGTCCACTGGGCTCTGAATGCCTCTAAGGCCTAACTAGAGTATAGCCTTTGGTCACAAGGGTACACGTGCACTTGAGGCAGACATGATGGCTTAGAGGTTAAGAACACTGACTGCTCTTCCAGAGGTCCTGAGTTCAATTCCCAGCGCCCACATGGTGGCTCACAGCCATCTGTAATGAGATCTGGTGCCCTCTTCTGGCCAGCAAGCATACAGACAGACAGAACACTGTATATATAATAAATCTTAAAAAAAAAAAAAAAAAAAAAGAGGCAGACATCAGAGCAGACTTGAATGCTGGCCATTGTGGCACAACATGTGGACATCGAAGGTCAGCATGAGGTGTCTTTGTCAAACACTCTCTGTTTGGTGGTTTGAACAGGAATGGGCACCCTCAGCTCATATTTTTGGATGCTCAATCTTGAGGGAGTGGCACTACTTGACAAGGACTAAGAGGTGTGGCCTTGTTAGAGTAAGTACAGCCTTGTGGGAGGAAGTATGTCACTGGGCTTTGGGTGTTCAAATACTCAAGCCAGGCCCAGTGCCTCTCTCTTCCTGCTGCCTACACAGACAGGTCCATATGACAACAGAGGATGACTATATTTATTTTAGTTCTGTTTTGAGACAGGGTCTCAAGTAGTATAAGTGGTCTCTAACTCACTGTTTAGTCAATGCTGCCCTTGAGCTCCTGATTCCTCCACCTCAGAAGAGCTGGGATTACGGGTGTGCAAAACCACACCTGGCTCAAGCAGCACTCTCCTTATTAAACCACCTTGCTATTTATTCACATCTCTAAGACTAATGATCTGCTAACTGACGGCTGAGCAGGAATATCTGAGGACGGCTATCAAAGCAGTGACAAATTCATATTTTACAACACACAGCAAGAAGTTCAAAATTACTCAGAAATCCAAACTCAGTGGGAACTCCTTCTGTACCTGTGTTGCTTTTATTGGTTAATGAATAAAGCTGCTTTGGCCTATGGCAGGGAGAACAGAGGTAGGCAGGAAAACTAAACTAAATGCTGGGAGAAAGTAGGCGGAGTCAGGGAGCCTGCCAGAACCTTACCCGTAGGCCATGACCTTGTAGTGAAGTGCAGATTAATCGAGATGGGTTAATTTAAGATTATGAGCTAGCAGCCCTGCGGTGGTGGCACTCAGGAGGCAGAGGCAGGCGAATCTCTGTGAGTTCAAAAGCTACGGAGAAACACTGTCTCGAAAATCAAAAAAAAAAAAAATTACAAGCTAGCTAGAAACATGCATAAGCTAATAGACCAAACAGTATTTTTTTTTTTTTTTGGTTTTTTGAGACAGGGTTTTTCTGTGGTTTTGGAGCCTGTCCTGGAACTAGCTCTTGTAGACCAGGCTGATCTCGAACTTACAGAGATCCGCCTGCCTCTGCCTCCCAAGTGCTGGGATTAAAGGCGTGCGTCACCACCGCCCGGCATCAAGCAGTATTTTAATTAATACAGTTTCTGTGTGGTTATTTGGGGTCTGGGATGCTGGGAAACAAACAGGCAACCTCCACCTACATTATCAAAACAATCACAACTGTTCAAAAAAAATTCATGTCTAAGGGTATTCAAAGAAGCATCATATGTAACAGAAAAAAATTATTAGGTAAAACAACAAAGAATAGAAACTAGCCTAGATAAAACATGATATGCAATAAAATATGACCATTTTCAATGACACCAGAAAATGTTAACTTTTTAATCAATAAAAGAACAATTTACCAAATGTACATCATATTGAGATTTTTGATAAAATGATAAAAAATATTTTTCAGAACAACAGTATCTCTGGATCACAGGTACATACTTACACAGAAGAAGATCAGTAAGGGCACGGAGTTTAGGGAGTGATGGGCCTTGGTCTGAATCTATTTGTACATACATTTAAAACTCTTGTATAAGTACCACAAATAATTATTATTATTTTATTATTTGGTTTTTAGAGACAGGATTTCTCTGTGTAGCTCTGGCCATCCTGGAACACACTCTGTAGACCAGTGTGGCCATGAACTCACAGATCTGCTTGCCTTTGTCTTTTGAGTGCTGGGATTAAAGACCTGGTTGTCACTGCCCAGCACAAATTAATTTTATAATCAAAGGACAAAACAGGATCAGGGAGATGGCTCAGTAATTAAGACATGTGTTGCTCTTCTAGAAGACCTGAGTTGTGCTCCTAGCATCCACATGGTGGGTCACAACTTCATGTAGCTCCAGCTCTGGGAGAATTGGAGACCCTGGCCTCCCTGCCACCAGGACTCCATGCACATACTATCACACATACATACATAATTTTAAAATTAAATAAATGGTTTTTTTAAAAGCCTACTAGGTAACAATATCATACCACTACATTAGAATTGAAATGGCTAAGTCACCTGTTGGATGCCAAAAAGTTCTTTGTTCAAATCTTCCAAGTGGTAAGCTGTCTTCTCTACAGATACCTCCAGATCTTTCAACTTCTTTAACTCAACTTCTTCCTCTGGATTGCTCTAACGTGAAGAATAAAAATGAGGTCAGTAATCATAAAGACTAGCTGCCTCTGTGAGAAGAACATCTGAGCACCACTGGGCTAAGCCACTCTCTGAGGAGGACTGAACCAACCACTGCAGTGAAGTGACCTAAGATCCCAGTGCCCAAAGGTGGAATGTACTAGAATCCAGATGTGGCTCCCAGATCTTAGCCAGCTCCAACTGAAACTACTACAGCTTCCTCAAACTGACCATGGGTACTCCCTGCTGCCCACACTGTTCTCCTAGACCCTTCTCCTTCCTCTCACCCACAGCTGGCAGCCAGAGCCAGCAGCTGCCTGCTTTCTTCCACTCCCCTACACTGTTCGTTCTTCTCAAGCCCAGTCCCCTAGGTGCCACTGTGTCACAATGCAGGGTGGGCACAGCACCCATCACGGCAAGGCAGGGCCACAGCCCTCACCTGTCACCAACGCTCTCTTGCCCCTCAGGTCTTCAGTCTGAACCTTCCCACTCAGAGAGCGTTTTCTTCTTGTAGAATGGAAGGCAGCTCCTAAGACCCGAGCAAGAGTTCTTCCACATAGTGTCTACAGCTCTAACAAAAGCTCTCTTGAAAATTCTAAGTACAGCCTGCCCCTGGCACATTTTAACTACATCGAGGTAGCACGGCGGTTCCTAATTCCTAAGGCAGAAGCCTAATCGCCAGAGTAGAAAAGCACAGATAATGCACCTACCAAACTGGTTATCTCACCAGACCTCACTCTTGGGGGACGTCACCAGTGCTGAACCTGGGTAACCAATTTGGTCTCTCTTTTTTTTTTTTTTTTTTTGGTTTTTCAAGACAGAGCTGCTGGCTATCCTGAACTCGGTATGTAGACCAGGCTGGTCTCAAATGCAGAAGTTCTCTTCCTCTTCCTCTCAAGTACTGGAGTTAAAGGTGAGCACCACCACCACCCGGCCAATTTGGTCTTCTATACAGAATCATGTATGGTTCTTTAGTTATTCGATTTAAAATTTTGATGAGAAAAGCAATTTACCTTTTCCCCAATTAGCATGACTCGGCAACCATTTTGTATTCCAAGTGCTGACAATGGTGTCTCCATTTCTTTCAGAGATTTTCCTGAAAAAAGCAAAGGCATGCCAAATTGTATCATCTGTACAACACTAAAACTAGACTTTGGCTAATGTACATGAGAAAGAGGTGGGACTGGAGCCCCACCACTAGCTGTGGCGCTACTGACATTGAATAGCTGCGGGAAAGAGTCAGTTTTCTTTGAGGTGTGACCCCTGATAGGTCTGCCTCATCCAGGGCAAGCCCTGTATGGACTCAAATGGAGGAAGGGGCAAAACGCGGGCAAGGAAGTGAGTATGAGCAAATACATTGTGTGAATTTATCATAAAACTATTGTTATTTAAAAACAGAAATACAAATCTAACTTAAAAGGGGGCCTGAGAGATGGTGCAATGGTTAAGAGCAGTGGTTGCTCTTCTAGAGGACCCAGGAAACCTACTCAGAGCACTCAGGAGGCAGAGGCAAGCAGATGTCTGTGAGCTCAAGCCTAGAACGGGCTGTAGACCAAGACCATGTTCCAGGCCAGCACAGACTACATAATGAAACCCTGTCTCAACTACATGGTGGCTCACAACCATCTGTAATGGGGTCTGGTGCCCTCTTCTGGCCTGCAGGCATACACACAGACAAAATACTATATACATACTAAATAAAAAATTATTTAGCCGGGCGGTGGTGGCGCACGCCTTTAATCCCAGCACTTGGGAGGCAGAGGCAGGAGGATCTCTGTGAGTTCGAGACCAGCCTGGTCTACAAGAGCTAGTTCCAGGACAGGCTCCAAAACCACAGAGAAACCCTGTCTCGAAAAAACCAAAAAAAAAAAAAAAAAAAAAAAAAAAAATTAAAAAAAAAAAAAAAAGAACCAAACCAACAAAAAGCTTCATGTTTGCTAACAATAAAAAGATAAATTGAAATTCTTTTTAAATGTCTTTATCTGATAATGTCATTTCTTGATATTTATCCTGAACAAATAACTGGAAATATATTTATATAAAAACTATTAAAAATAATATTCGGTGACAAAGTATTAATATAATTCATATAATAGATATAGTTCTTTAAAAATTTTTTATTATTATTTTATGTATAGAGGTATTTTGCCTCTGAATGTATGCTTGTACATTATATGTGGCTGGTGCCAATGGAACTGGAATCCCCTGGAACTGGAGTTATTGACCAGTTTAGAGCCTCCATGTGGATGCTAGGAATTGAAGCTGGGTCCTTCAGAAGAGGAGCCAGTGCTCTTAACTACAGTGCCATCTCTCCAGTCCCTAAAGGTTTTAAGATTTATCTTTATTTATTTGCTTTTTTTCAAGATAAGGTTTCTCTGTGTAACTGCCTTGGCTATTCTAGTACTTGCTCTGTAGACCAGGCGGGCCTGAGACTCACAGAGATCCTTCTGTCTCTGCCTCCCGAGTGCTGGGATTAAAGGCGTGCACCACCACCTCTGAGGATTTATTTTATCTTTAAATAATGTATATCTGTATGCATATGTTGGTATGTGCATATGGCTACAGTTTCCATCTCTCCAGCCCCAAGAGATCACTTCTGTAAAATAAAAGATTTTATAGTCATGAAAGCTCTTTTCGGGGATGAAAGATGGCTCATGGGTTAAGAACAATGACTGTCCTTCCAGAGGTCCTGAGTTCAAGTCCCAGAAACCACATGGTGGCTCACAACCATCTGTGATGAGATCTGGTGCCCTCTTCTTGCCTGCAGGGATACATGTAGACAGATGTTGTATACATAATTTATAAATAAATCTTTTAAAAAAAGTTCTTTTCTTCTCAGGATATTTCAATGAATGCAGGTAAACTCAATATTATAAAAAGAAAATGTAAAATACATGGGCTGAGGATAGGGCTTAGTGATTTGGTACTTGCCTAGCATGTTTGATTAAGCCACTATCATTTAAAAAAAAATTGAGGCTTAGGGAGCCGCCGATTACAGTCCAGCCATGGCCAAGTCCAAGAACCACACCACACACAATCAGTCCCGGAAATGGCACAGAAATGGCATCAAGAAACCCCGGTCACAAAGATACGAATCTCTCAAGGGGGTTGACCCCAAGTTCCTGAGGAACATGCACTTTGCCAAGAAGCACAACAAGAAAGGCCTGAAGAAGATGCAGGCAAATAATGCAAAGGCCATGAGCGCACGTGCGGAGGCCATCAAGGCCCTGGTGAAGCCCCAGGTGGTGAAGCCCAAGGTGCCAAAGGGCCCCACCCGCAAACTCACCCGCCTGGCTTTAATTGCTCACCCCAAGCTTGGGAAGCGGATTAGAAGCTACATGGCCAGGGGTCGTAGGCTCCAAAAAACAAAGCCCAAGGTTCAAGCCAAGGCAGAGGCCTCAGCTGCAGCTCAGGCTCCCAAAGGTGCTCAGGCCCCTGTGAAGGCCCCATAAAAAAGGTCTCAGTCTGCCAATGTGAAAACAGATGGACTGGTGTGAACACCTACACAGTATTTGCAGATGTTCAGGACCTTATGCTGTTTTTACAAATAAACTTGAGGCAAGTTCTGTTAAAAAAAAAAAAAAAAAATTGAGAAGACCCAGAAAGACAAATATAATATGTACTCACTCATAAGTGACTTTTAGACATAAATCAAAACAAACAAACAACAAAAAAGCCTACAATTCACAATACCAGAGAACCTAGACAACAAAGAGGACATGGATCTAAACTACATGGGAAGTAGAAAAAGACAAGATCTCCTGAGTAAATTGGAAACATGGGGATCATGGGAGATGGTAGAAGGGAAGGGAGGAAGAAGGAAGAGGGGAAAAGGGAGGAGGAAGAAGGGAGGGGAGCAGAGAAAAATACATAGCTCAATAAAAACAGTTTTAAAAATTAACAAGTAGCTTTATCCACGAGAACATTTCTTCTTTATGTTTTCTGTTTTGAAACTTGATCTCTTGCCATTCTTTGTTCCTCTCCCCCCTCCCCTTTCTCTCTGGCAGAGTCTGACTTATTACCCAGGTTGACATGGAGTTGGCATCTCCAGAGTACTAGGGTTATAGGTGTGTGCTACCATACTCAACTTTGAAAGATACGTTTCTATTGTCTTTCTAATTCAGAAAATTAAATTATTTAAAAAGGAAAAGACATGGGGCATGGTCATACATAATCGGTTCCGAGATGGTTTGGGCTCTAGGAAACTATCACTTTCCCACCAAGAAAAAGGCAAAGATCTATGCTATGAAATATACATAAAATGCTTCCTATTTACTATACTCAAAAGTTACGCCCTTGCCATAATGTTCATTATTAAATTCTTTACAATGACTGAAACCTAATGAGATAAATCTGGCCCTATCACGTACTAGAATAACGGGTTCTATGGGAGTGGGAAGGCTGAGGATAGGAGGGGTGGGGAGGAGCTAGTGCCTCAGAAATCAGCACCAGCATCATCAACACACCTTGCCCATCCAGGCTCCTGTTAAGTTTATTCAAAGCCTCTCTAATCAGCACTATGTCAAGTACTGGCAAGAACACTATCTCTGCTGTCATACTAACAAATCAGATATTAGGTAACTAAGGTGACTTTACTTAGTAGTAACTTCAATACAATCATGCAGAACATATAATGGGGAAGGCTGTCCATATGTTTCCTCAAAAAAGGTTAACATCTGTCATCATGTTACCCCAAATCTGATACTCATCCAGATGTTTGCAATGTCTAGTGTAGAGCAGGTCCTTAATAAATAATAAATACCTGGTGAAAGAAAGAAAGAAAGAAAGAAAGAAAGAAAGAAAGAAAGAAAGAAAGAAAGAAAGAAAGAAAGGTTCTGCTTTGAAAACTGAAAGATGGGGGTTAGAGAGATAGCTCAGTGGTTAAGAGCATTTGCTGCTCTTACAGAACAGTAGGGTTCAGGTCCCAGCACCCACATGGCAGCTCACAACCATCTGTAACTCCAGTTCCAGAGAAGCTGACATCGTCTCCTAGCCTTCGTGGGCACTGCACAAATGTGGTACACAGACATGTATGTCAGGCAAAACACATGCACACATTCACACACAGAAAACTGAAAGTCACCAGTAGGTAGGACTAAGCAACTTAAAATCTGTCCTTACAGGGTGGTGGTGGCATATGCCTTTAATCCCAGCACTCAGGAGGCAGAGGCAGGCGGATCTCTGAATTCGAGGCCAGCCAGGTCTACAGAGTGAGGTCCAGGACAGCCAGGACTACACAGAGAATCCTTATCTCAGAAAACTAAAATAAACAAACAAATAAATAAAATGAAATCTGTCCTTTAGCCATAAGTACTCAAAAACAAATGAGAAGCACCTACCCTTAAATATGAGCTTCTGAAAAGGCAGTGGAACCCCTGTGGCCTCTTCCACAAGCTGAGCTAGGTCTTGCACACATGGTTCACTATTACCCTGCTGTGGGGTAACAAGAAGGTCATACCTCTCATTGCCTGGAGGGAAAGAAAAGCATTCAATGAAGACAATGCTTTCACATAAACCAAAAAGTAAACTGATGCTGTCTTATGGCGCTGAGGATGGAATTCAGTGCCTTGAGCTTGCTGGGAAGGGCTCTACCACTGAGCTATGGCCCCAGCTAGAGTCACATTTGCATGCAATTGTATGCAATTACACATATACAATTATACAAGACTTGTTGCATGCCCTATCTTAAAACCCCAGGACAGCACCATACAGCAGCTATCAGTCTAATATAGACCTCCTTGGGGAAAACCTTCAACTGGCAGAGCAGAATCAGCCCTTAGATCTAGTTGATTCCAAAGTCCACACTTTCCATCACAGCTGCCTGCATCCTGTGGCCCGACTCCCTATTGTCTCCCCTTATTCACCCGCAGGGGGCTGTTGTCCTCCACGTCTTTCTTACTGGGCACACCTAAGTACACCATAATTAGTGCTTAGTAAAGACAAACCAATAAATCCATTTTTAAAAAACACAGGTGCCGATTCTTTCCTAAGTAGGTGGAGTCCAGGTCCAGCTTATTAGACGACTCTCCCAATTGAGCCAGGGTCAGAAGGAGCCCTAGTTCCCATCTGTGCTTCACAGACCAGAAATCAGAGGCCTTTAAAAAAGTGACGTCCATCTCAAGGTCACTCAAAGCTGCTGGACACAGAATCATGGTTTCCAGATGGCAAAGTATGTGGTTCTTTCCTGTCTGGTTCTAAGGAAATCTCACGGATCCAGCTTTCTCGTGTACTTTCCAGTGATTGGTTCTGTTTTAATTTCACCAGATGTCCAGAGAGTAACTCTTGGACACACTGAACCTGCAGTTCTGTGACATTCAATACAGAAAGTACTCGGCAAGTTATGAACAGCCCGAAAAAGTAAGTTCAGACTCACTATACAGGTAGATGTCCAGAACCACAAGAGTTCCACACACAAGATGGCCAAATACAAGGCTGACACTTTATTACTGACGGCACACACTCAACTACGCTTCCAAAATAGAGGATCTAACAAATGTCCAGGGACAAAACAAACTGGCCACACGAAAAGATGTCCTGACACCAGACCCAGGCAAAAACAAACCATCCACACAGACATAGCCATGAGCCCATGCTTGGCTACAGGTGGTCAAATTCACAGATCCCAACCCTACCTACGGTGCCTATCCTGGTACTCACTGTGGGTGACGGTCACGCTAACCCCAGTTGTTTCCATTTCTTCGGTCTGGACCATCTCCTCAATCTGGGCCATGCCCTCGGTCTGGGTCACCTCTTCGGTCACGGCCACCTCTTCGGTCTGGGTCGTCTCGTCGACCGTGATCACCTCCTCTAACTGGGTCACCTCTTTGGTCCCGGTCCCTTTCTTGCTGCGGGTCGCTTTCTTACCCCTGATCAACTCCCTGCAATGAGCCACCTTCTCGCTTTGAGCAGAGCGGGGACGGACTTTCTTCTTCATCCGCGGCATGTAAGCGCCGGCGGCGGCGGCGCCCCTGGTGGATCGGTCATACCCGCTGGCTGCACTGCGGACAGAGGAACGCTGAGAGGGAGGCGAGCCGCACTCGGCCAGGGGCTCCGACTGGCGCGACTCCCGGCCGGGCCGAGGGGCGCGCAGCCGGGGTCCCAGCGGCTCCCGGTCCCCTCGCGGTCTCCGAGGGCTGCTGCGATCCGCCAGGCCCGCGTTTGTTCACCGCCCCGCGGTGGCCGTCGACGGCACAGCCTTGCAACCCCGCCCTACTACTCACCGGCCCCACCCCATCTGCTCGCCCCGCCCTCGGAACTGACCCCGCTCCCGGGCCCCGCCCTATCCGCCCAGCTGCGTCTAAGCCACACCCACTTGGCCGAGGCACCGTCCCATCCCTCCCCCCCAAGTCCCGCCCCCAGAAGTCTTTCTGCCTCTCCCAGAGCTCAACGCTCCTTCTCTGGCAGGAGGAGCTGAAAACCCGGAAAAAGGATTGGGAAACTCTAGCGAGCACTCTGCGCTTGCGCTGGGGGGGCGGCCGGAAACTGAAACCGGAGCGAATACGCTTCCGTTTCTGGTTTTCCTCCAGTGTTTGGGTTTCTTCGCCGCCAGCCAAGATGAACCGATTCTTCGGAAAAGCGAAACCTAAGGCTCCTCCGCCTAGCCTGACTGACTGCATTGGGACAGTGAGCATTTGACTTTGTATACCTAGACTCAACTCCGACCGGCCCATACCGAATTCCTACTCCACCCCATTCCTGGTTCGGGCCCATTAAACCTCAGTCTTCTCCATCCCCACCCCTTTCATTCCTGTTTTCCAGGTCATTCCTGACCCCACAAACCAGAGACTCTGACACTTCACTGCCTCGCCCTTATTGCACTTAAAGCCCTTTCTGATGCCCCCTGCGCCCCATCCCTTCTCTCTCGCTTTGGTCCTCACCTTCCAACCTGTCCTTCCTGGTTCATACACCCCACTTCATCCAACCTGGTCTCTTACCAATCCTTTTCTCATTCCTCTTTCCTCGACCCGGTCAGGGTTAACATATCCATCTATACCTTAGTCATGGATCTGAGTAGCACAAAATTCTGAACCTTGGTCCCTCCAGATTAAACCTGATTTCGGAAATGGCATTAGATCTCATCGTACCCTGTGTCCACTGGCTCATTCCATACACCTTCATGCTGAGCCCCCAATCTGACGAGTCTCCCACTTGGGAAAACTCAACCAACCCAGTGATTCCCAAATTATTTTCTCGCGGGAGAATCTGGGAGGTGGGAGAGAGTTGATGAAAGCCTTCCGATTATTCTGGCTGGTATTCCCCATCCTTCAGTAAACCGCTGTTTTCCACTCTTTGCTATATCCTTCCTTTGTTTTCTCTTCTTCATCCATATTCCTCGCTCTCCTCCTGCCCCTTCCAGTGTAAATATATTATAATAATTACCACTACATTTGACATTTTCCTCCAAGGTGGATAGCAGGGCAGAATCCATTGACAAAAAGATTTCCCGGTTGGATGCTGAGCTAGTGAAATATAAGGACCAAATGAAGAAGATGAGAGAGGGTCCTGCCAAGGTAGGCTAATGTTGACTGCTGTAGGAAGTACTGTGTGGGGCAATGGTGGGAGGGTGCAGAAAAATACGGCTTGGTGTGTATACACGTAAGGATATATACTCTTCGGGAAAGGGAGTACAGCCAGATACAAGAGGAGGCTGGTTTTAATGTGGTAGATAGAAGATGCTGATCTTTATTTAGTGATAATGGGAATTGATACGTTCTAATAGGTCTCTGGAGACGAGGGCTTGGTTGTACTCAGAATTTGGGTGTGGTCAGGCTAGTCAGACTGGGATAGATATAATACAATGACAGGCCAGGAAAAAGTACAGTATTAGCATGTAGGACCACTGTTCTAATACTATCGCTGTTTGATAGACTATGGAGATATAGCTATCTTGTTTTTTTTTTCCAGCTTCATAACTTATTAACAGTGTGAACCAGTGCATTACTCAGCCTCAATTTTCTCATCTGTGAAATGAAAATAACACGTCTGTTGTAGTGTGAGGATTAAATAACAAGTCACCTACATGGCATTATGCCTAGAATATAGTAGTATTTGGTAAATTTGCATGAAGAGCCAACAGAAAGAGGAAACAAAGTTTGTGTAGAGGTTCTCAGCTTCTAGAAGGGAGAGATTTTGAGGTTGTTATAAGCTGTTTCTAACATGAGGACATGGTAAAGGTTGAACGTTGTGTTTAAATTGAAGGCGACTGAAGAGACACAGTGGGCACAGTTGGGGCTGGCAGTGGGTGCATCAGGAAAGGGGAGAGTAGTTCAGGACACTGAGGTGTGGGGTGCAAAGGGTGCTGAGGCTTACGAACTAGACATTGGAGTTACCTGTGCTTAGGGGAAGAGTAGATAAGGAGCCTCTATGTCTGCCCTTTTGAAGAAGAAAGTAAATAGGCACACGAGTTTGAGCATTGGGAGATTTCTTTTGCCATATGTGTTCCCCTTTTTTATTAAATCTGTTTTTCTCCTCAGAACATGGTCAAACAGAAAGCCCTGAGGGTTTTGAAGCAAAAGCGGATGTAAGTCATATGCACCATCTCTTTTCTAAGAACAGTTTAAGCCAAAAGCACAAAGGTCTTCATTCTTTGCTGCTTTCATATCATTTTCTAAGTATTCTTGATTTCATTGCAAATTTCCATAATCTTCCATTGTTTAATGTTACTAACTTAAGCTTAGGTAGCCATGTGGTGCTAGCGACTATGACTGTGGCTGGCCAGGTCCATATGGCTTGGCTTTCCCGTTGTTTAGTTAGTATGGTCTTCTAGGTTTTGTTTGTAAAGTTAGGGTGCTAAGTATGTGCTCTCTCGCAGCAGGACAATGTACAGGCCCACAATTGGTTTTCAGTTACTGTGTCCCGGTGTTTGTGCAAAACCCAGTTAATATCTGGTGTTCTCCCCCGAGGACTGCTCAGCCTATGCGATCATCCGGGGAGTTATAGAAGCAGAGCATACTCAGCTTGTAGAAAACCAGAAAAATTGTCGACATATCTGTTTCAACTTTGAAATGACTTTGTAACATATCGGATGCTGTCTTTCATTTTTTTTATATTAAAACACATCGGAAAAAGCTAATAATGCCTACAATGGCCAAGATGTGTTGCAACTATTACCTTTTTAGTGGCAATTGGTTTTAAAGTATTTTGTTTTTCTTATAGAAGAAATACAGTTTGGCTTCAATGGCATAGGCCTATAATCCTAGCACTTAGGAGGTAGGGGAAGAAGGACCAGGAACCTATGAACCTTTGCTTCATAGAGAAACCAAGGCTGGCCTTGGCTACATACAACCCTATCTAAAATTAAGTAAATAAATAAACTGAGCATGGTGGCACGCACCTGTAAACCTAGTGCTTGGGTGTGAAGGCAAAAATATCAGAGGTTCAGAGCTACCCTTGGCTAGTAAATTCTAGACCATCCTGAGCTATATGAGTTCCTGCTTCAAAAAAATAAAAGATAGACCCCCCCTTTTTTTTTTAAAAAAAAGGGGGGGTAATATAGATTTATTGCAGAAACTTGGAAAATATATCAAACAAACAGATGTAAAGAAAATTTACCTAGATTCGTAGGAAACTGAAATTATAATGTGTCTTCTATATAAGCTATTCTTTTCCACTTCAAACCATACTTTTTTTTCCTGTTTCTATTTTTAGAGATAGGGTCTTGTTATGTGCTAAGACTGGCCTCCAGATCTAATCCCCTGACTCAGCTTCCCAGTACTGGGATTAGAACCATGTGCCACCCTGCCTAACTTAATGGAGTCATCTGCTGCTTGCCTGGATCATGAATTACCTATTTTTCTTCTGTTAGTTAAATGGTTTCCAAATGTTGCGTAAAAATCATGGTGACATTTTTATTATGTCACTGGGCGTGGTGGCGCATGCCTTTAATCCCAGCACTTGGGAAGCAGAGGCAGGCAGATCTCTTGAGTTTGAGGCCAGCCTTCTCTAAAGAGCGAAATCCAGGACAGCCAGGGCTACACAGAGAAATCCTGTCTTGAAGAAGAAAAAAATCATGGTGACATAAGTCTTTGACATAATATTATAATTGGATAAAAAACTTTAAAGAGTATCAGACATTTAAAGTATCAGTATTTCTAGTATCAGACATCCAATTTATATTAAGTCAGATGTATAGACTAATTATGAATACAGGATTATTAAAGTGTCCTTAAGTACATTTCGAGTCTACCTGAAAAACATAGCTATATGTATGAAAAACCTCAAAAAACAATCTCCCCCTTTGCCCCAAGAGTTCCACTTCTGAGAATTCATCTTGGGAAATAATTAGAAAACTATGAATGAGATGTAAGAAGATACAGTGCAGACAGGAGCAGTGGTAGACACCTGCTTTACCAGGACTTGGGGAGCTGAGCAGGAGCGTCACTACAAGTCTGAGGCTGACCTGGATTACAGGACCCTTTTTCAAGAAATAGAAAAAAGAAACAAATACTATGTTGTTAAGTGGGAATAGTTAAAATTCAGATACATTCAAAGGAAAAAGATTTGGAGGGGTTTTGTTAGAGTGGGTAGTTTTTTTTTTGTTTTTGTTTTTTTGAGTGGGTAGTTTTTAAATGGTTTTGGTTTTAGTTTTTGGTTTGTTTGAAGAAAGTTCCCGTATTTAGTTTGAGGCGTCTTCCTTCCTCAGGATTTCTGTCTGTCCCCCATTTCTAATTCTCACTTGTCTCCACAAAGGTATGAGCAGCAGCGAGACAACCTTGCCCAGCAGTCCTTTAACATGGAGCAGGCTAACTACACCATTCAGTCTCTGAAGGACACCAGGACCACGGTATGCCCAAAGCACTTTTCCCATTTTAATTTGTTTGTTTGTTTTGTTTTTTGAGACAGGGTTTTTCTGTGTATCTTTGGCTGTCCTGGAACTCGCTTTGTAGACCAAGATGGCCTCAAACTCAGATCCGCCTGGCTCTGCCTCCCAAGTGCTGGGGTTAAAGGCGTGTGCCACCTCCTCTCGGCTGTATTTTAATTTTTAAATCTCATACACTTTCCCATGGTTTTTAAAAGATGCTTAGTAAACATGACTATGTGTTTATATGCTTTGCCTGCATGTTTGTTGAGTGCCTTGTGTGCCTAGTGTCAGAGAAGTCAAAAGAGAGCATCAGAGCCCGTGGATCTGGAGCTGGAGATGGTGGTGAGCATGTGGATGCTGGGATCAAACCCAGGTCCTCTGCAAGAGCAACAAATGCTTGTCATGACTGAGCCACCTCTCCAGCACAAACATAACTTCTCAAAACAGTGTATTTTTAGGGCTGGGATGTAACACAATGGCAGAATGGTTTTTAGCGTGTATGAGGGTCCTGGTTCAAATCCTCGGTACTTCAAAATAAAACAGCAAATATGTTGTGCTTTCTTCTACCCTTCCTTAGGTGGATGCCATGAAACTGGGAGTAAAGGAAATGAAGAAGGCATACAAGCAAGTCAAAATTGAACAGATTGAGGTGAGCTGTCTGCTGGTTTTTTCAAGATGTGTGTACTTGTTACTGCAAGGTTGAGAATAAATAAACATTTGTGGCGAGAAATGCAGAGGAAAGGGATGAACTCCGGGGCCTGCTGTTTACTAGTGTAGTGACTTCAGGAAAGGGAAGGATGCTAAAGGCCTCAGTTTCCTCACTGCTGATGCAGAGATCCCAGAGATTCCATAATAACCACACACAGTTATTATACAGGTGGGATGTGTGAGCTGTCTCCGAGTGTTGTGCCCTACCCAAAAAAAACTTGTAAAGAAGCCCAGACTAGCTTTGAACCTTGCCTCAGCCTTCTAAGTGCTAAGATTAGAGCGTACACCATGACGTTAAATGAGGATGTGTATGTAATTGGTTTACACAATTTCTTTTCTAGTATTTTGAGTAATTTTCTTTACATTTGGTAATTAATTACTAGCTTCTTGAAGTTACCATTTCCTTTGTGGCTGAGGATTTGATTAGGAAGGTAAGGCCTGTAAGCCTGGCTACTCAGTCAGCTCCCAGGTGAGCATCCCATGTGGCAGGCAGAGGAGGTGGGAGTGAGCATCCCACGTGGCAGGCAGAGGAGGTGGGAGTGAGCATCCCACGTGGCAGGCAGAGGAGGTGGGAGTGAGCATCTCATGTGACAGGCAGAGGAGGTGGGAGTGAGCATCCCACGTGGCAGGTGGAGCTGGCCTGGCGGGAGTGAGCATTTCATGTGGCAGGCGGAGCTGGTGGGGAGAGCATAATGGCCTGCCAAAGGGAAAGGCTCCTTCCTACATCTAGGCACAATGTTTACCCTCTGTTTAGAACCCCTCTTTCCTTGAAGGAAGGGGTTTAATTTTGTTCTTTCAGTCTTTATCCCCATTGCTTTGAAGATACATTACCATACTTGAGGCCCAGGAAGTATTTAAAGGTTAAAGGTGATGCCATACTGTTCTAGTCGAGCAGTGTTGGTTGAGTGAGCAGTCGCTATGTCCCAGGCATTTTCCTGGCTTCACAAAGATATTCTCAGGTTATCTCAGTCTCCAGTAGGAATGAGGGCATTGGTCCCTGCCTTACTCCTTTCCACTGCCCCCTTACATGGCCCTTGAGCGATCCCAGTCATTCACAAGTCTCTGTTTACGTGCATTAGGCATTGTCACAGCTTTCAGGAAATTCACTGAGAACAATATCCTGTGTGCTCATTTGTATAATACCATTTACAGCACTAGTCCCTAAAAGTTGGGTAGGACTCTTTGTAGTGTTGTTTTATATTTGAGACAAGATCTTGTTTTGCAGCTCAGGCTAGCCTATCTTACTATGTGTGCTGGCCTTCTCCTGCCTCAACCTTCCAAATGTGTGGATTATGGACTTGTGCCACCTCTCCTGTGGGTTCAGTGAGAGCTGTTTAATATGAACATAAGAGAATCTTTGCTTATTCTGACTTCCTTTCTTTGGGGTTTTGTTGTTGTTTGGGGTTTTGTTTTATTATTATTATTGTTATTATTTTCTGAGACAGGGTTTCTCTGTGTGTAGCCCTGGCTGTCCTGGAACTCACTGTGTAGACCAGGCTGGCCTCAAACTCAGAGATCCACCTGCCTCTGCCTCCTGAGTGCTGAGATTAAAGACATGTGCCACCACCTGCCTGGTTGGCAGGGATTTTTTTTTTTAAGATTTTAATTTTGTCTGTAAATATGTATGTATGTGTGTGTGTGTGTATATATGTATGTCTATGTATGGGTTTTTGCATGTGAGTGCAATCTCTTCTGAGACCGGAAAAGGATGTTGGAACCCTTGAAGTGAAATTTACAGGTACCTGTGAGCGACTCTGATACGGATGCTAAACTCAGGGCCTCGGAAGAGCAGCACATATTCTTGACCCTACACCCTCTTTCCAGTTCAGGCTTTGCTTTGTGCCTGAGACAGGATGTCGTTCTGTAGCCCATGCTCTTCTAGAACTTACTATATCGCCTAGGCTAGCCTTGTCCTTGTGGCAGTCCTCCCAGTCCTCCTGCCTCAGCCTCCACAGTGCTAGCATTACAATGTATTCTACCACATTGAACTTCCTTCTGGCTTTTGGATGTCTCCCCATCTCTCCCATTACCCTTCTCTGCCCCTACTGGACTGCAGCATGACAGACCCCGTTAGCATGTGTATATCTTTTGGCTAAGCTGCAGACTTTGGAATCTTTTCAGGTTTATTTTTCTAATATAATTATAAAACATTTTAGTTTTTTTTATAGCTCTAACTTTTACATTTTTTTGTTTCTGTGTATAATTGTTTTTATCCTTTAAAAAAGAAAAAAGACTTCAGGCCCAGCATGGTGGTGCATACCTTTAGTCCTAGCACTTGGAAAGCAAAAGCAGGAGGATTTCTGTGAGTTTGAGGCCAGCCTGGTCTACACAGGGAGTTCCAGGACAATCAGGGCTATGTAGAGATTCTCTGCCTCAAAAAACAAACAAAAAAAGTTGTGTTTTTATTTTTCATTGTGTGTGTATGTGTGCGTGTGTGTGTGTTTGTGGTGTCTGTGCACATGAGTGCAGTGCCCATAGAGGCTGGAAGAGTGCAGCAGATCCCAGGAGCTGGACACAGGGGTGGTTGTGAGCTGTCTTCTAGAAGCTGAACTCAGGTCCTGAGCAAGAGCAGTACACACTTCTAATACTGAGCCCTCTCTGTCTTTCCCACCCACCCCAACTCCCTTTTTAAGTCTTTTTGTCCTTGTTTTTCCCAGACATTAGGGAAAATACAGTTTTTAGAGTAGTCCTTCTGTTTAGTTGTTTTTGTTTATGCAGTATTGAATTTAAAGATAGATTAATCTTAATACTTTGCATGGTGACTAACCTAGACTCTATAAATAGAAACCCTATGCATAGGCTGTGTAGTGGTTGCAGGCCTGTAATCTCAAGACTAGGAAGGCAGAGGCAGAAGAATCATAAGTTCAAGGCCAGCCTAGGTCACAAAGAAAGACCTTGTTCATAAAAATAAGATTAAAAAGAAATCTTACTCATCAAATGATTGAGAAGCAACAGACACACACACAACACACACACACATACATTTTGGACACAGGGTCTTACCAAGTATGTGGGACTGGTCTAGAACTCACAACAGTCCTCCTGCTTCAGCCTCAAAGTGTTAGAACTCCATGCCTAGCTGGGGAGACTTCTTCATATGTAGCACCATAAACCTGATTTGACTCCGTCTTCTGTGACTTTTCTCCTTGGTGAGTGTTTCAGCAATGTTTCTCGTCATGGGTTTGACATCCAGGTGTACAGAAGGGCATTCTACTCTTGGTCTCTCCACTTTCATATGGAAAAACAAGCTAGGCTGCCAGGAAGGAATTCACAAATGACTTGTTGCTCTGGAAATTGTGAGTGTGTGTGTGTTTGGGGGGGTGTCTCTGAAAACGCCATGGCCAGCAGGAGAGGCAAGAAGGAAGTCTACTTCAACACAACTCAGCCACAGTTGGTTCAAACTCTGTCTGACACCGGGTAGTTAGTTTCAGGCACAGCACAATCTGGAAAAAGTTTCCTGATACTAATTAACTCAGTGCTGTGTGCACAACAAAGCTTAAGACATGACTGCATCAAAACTCTCATGAACACTTGGGAGGCAGAGGCAGGTGAATCTCTGTGAGTTCGAGACCAGCCTGGTCTACAAGAGCTAGTTCCAGGACAGGCTCCAAAGCCACAGAGAAACCCTGTCTCGATAACCACCTCTGCTCCCAGCCTTCTGGGCCAAAAACATGTTATCCATCTCTCCCTATGAAGAGACAACCCTGCGTGTTTAACACTTCTGGTATCCCCAGCGCTTATCTGAGAGCAAAAAGACCCCACGCCTCCTCCAGGAAACAGTGGTGCTGAGTGAGACCTGCTGCCCTGTGAGCAGCGGCCACATCCCCTCTATATATGAAGAATATACTGATGTTTAACCTGGGTTTTATTTTTTTTAATTTTTAAAATTTTGGTGGTGGTGGTGGTATTACAGATTGAACATAGGGCCTTGTGCGCATCTCACCTCTTTTTTTGACTTTCTAAAATTTATTTATTAGTTTTTTAGACGGGGTCTCACTAAGTTACCCAGGCTGGCCTTAAACTAGGTACTATTTTATATACGTTATTGCAATAAATCTTACGGTAGTCACATGAAATTAAAAAATGTTTACTTTTATTTAATGCATTATGATGTTTTGTCTGCATATCTGTATGTGCACTGTGTGCATGCCTGGTAGCTTTGAAGGCCAGAAGAGGCATCGGATCCCCTGGAACTGGAGTTATAGATGGTTGTGAATGTCATGTGGGTTCTGGAAATGCAACCCAGGTCCTCTACAAGAGCAGAAAATGCTCTTAACTGCTGAAACATTTCTCCAGTTTTTTTAAGAACATAATTATGTATATGCATATATGTCTGAGGAGGGGTTTGTGTATGTAAGTGCAATTGTCCTTTGAGGCCAGAAGAGGGAATCAGGTCCCATATTAAAGCTATTGCCTCGAGCTCAGGGCCTTAGAGGAACAGTATGTGATCGTAACCACGAGCCATCTCTTAGCCCAATCATCCCATTTTGTTAAATGAGGAAAATAGGGCTGAGGGTAGAGCACTTGCCAACCATGATCCAGACCCAGGGTTCCATCCCCAGTATTGGGGGGTGGGAGGCACAGACTAGACTGTTGTAAGTCCCCATGTGGGTGCTGGGAAACAAATGCTGATCATTTAAAAGAGCAAGACAGTAGTGCTGTTAACCGCTGAGCCGTCTCTCCAGCCCAGGAAGGCTGATAGTGCTTCTCACTAACTAGTGCAATATTCGAACTGGGACGGAAACTCAGTGTTAGAACACTTACCTAGCATGCACAGTACCAGTTGGTTCCAGTACCACCACCATCAAAGAAGTTCATTTCTAAGTACTAAGAGAAAAGAAAAGTGGAAGCCAGAAGTCAGGCCTAGTAGCATACACCTGTAATCCCAGAACTTGATAAGTAGAGGCAGGAGAATGAGGGATTTAAGGTCATCCTTAATTACAAAGTGCATTTGAGCTCAAACTGGGCCACATGAGATTCTGTCTCAAAAAGGGTTCGGGGGGGGAGATCCTCAGGAGTCCTTTGGAGCATCTGTGCTTGGTTGACGAAGCCTGTTTCTGACTACTGACAGTTATGGAGTTTATAATTTCTTATTTGGGGCCGGTGATCTGGCCCAGCAGGTGAGCTTGTCACCAAGCCTGGTGGACCTGAGTTCAGTCCTTGGGATCCACAGGTGAGAGGAGGAAACTCCCAGAATTGTCCTGACTTGTGCACTGATGGCACATGTTCCCATATACGTGCACTCACACAAGCACGCATGTATGTGCATAAATAAATACAGTTTAAAAATTAAATTTTAGTTCTCATTCCTAAGTGGAAACCTTACCTTGTCACGGTAAACCCATTTTGGGGACCCTTATTTACCTGCTACAGAGGTCCATTGTTTACTTCTCAGTAAAACTGCTTCCTTACAGTTGAAGAAAAAAATGAGGATCAGCAGAAAAGAGTCTGGAGAAGGGGCCACAGGTGTCATGTCAGGCCGAGAAAGTGGAAGAAAAGGCCCTGAAACAGCCAAAAATCAGGCCAAGGAGGTGGATAGGAAGGCTTCCAGGCAGAAATAGAGAGAAGGCCAGAAGAAACTCGGAAAGTAGAGGCCAAGGCTAAGAGGAATTCAGAAATCTGGCAAAAAGTAGGCTTTTCCTTGTCCCTGAGATTACGGTGACACTTTTCCGTTCCTCTTTAAACCCCGGGTTCCCTGCTGTTACATCTTTTGCCACCTGTAGCTAGAATGAAATGTTATACTGGAGCCTGCTGAAGATTATAACAAACTTTAGTAAAAAAAATCATACAGTCTAGCTTTCATTCAGCTGTTTCCACCTTTAAACTCAACTGTTAGTTTCAGGTAAACTGAGTCTGAAGTCCTGCTGGAGCCTGCTATCCCTCCTTTGTTGTGTTCTGGATTCTGTGTCACCTCGAATTAAACCAATTAATTTTAAGAGGCTAAGAAGGAAAGAAAACCCTGTCATATATTTCCACAGGATTTACAAGACCAGCTGGAAGATATGATGGAGGATGCAAATGAAATCCAGGAAGCCTTGAGTCGCAGCTACGGCACCCCAGAGTTAGATGAGGACGACCTGGAAGCGGGTGAGTGTTCCGCAGTGTGCATTAACTTCAGAGTCATTCAGGAGCCACTGCCTGGGACCGGTACCCAAATGCTGGTTAAAATTCCTCTCAGGACACCAGACATGGTGGCGCATGCCTTTAAGCCCAGCACCCCAGAGGCAGAGATAAGCCGATCTCTGTGAGTTCAAGGCCTGCCTGGTCTACATAAAGAGTTCCAGGACAAGCCAGGCGGTGGTGGTGTATGCCTTTAATCCCAGCTCTCGGTAGGGAGAGGCAAGCAGATCTCTGTGAGTTTGATCTACCTGCCTCTGCCTCCCACGTGCTGGGATTAAAGGTGTGCGCCACCATTGCCAAACGAAAAGTTTTAAATTAAAATAGAAAAAAATAAAGGCTAAGAAATAGAGATGAGCCGGGTGGTGGTGGCGCACACCTTTAATCCCAGCACTCGGGAGGCAGAGGCAGGTGTATCTCTGTGAGTTCGAGGCCAGCCTGGTCTACAAGAGCTAGTTCCAGGACAAGAACCAAAAAGCTACGGAGAAACCCTGTCTCGAAAAATCCAAAAAAAAAAAAAAAAAAAAAAAAAAAGAAAGAAATAGAGATGAGTCCCTTTTTCTTTTGTATTATATTTTCTCATTAACAAATCATTTGACTAACTTTTGGGGAAAAGAAGCCAGTTTTCTCTGATGAAGCCTGTTTAATTTCAGAGTTGGATGCACTGGGCGATGAGCTTCTGGCTGATGAAGATAGTTCCTACTTAGATGAAGCAGCCTCTGCGCCTGCAATTCCAGAAGGTGTTCCCACTGACACAAAGAACAAGGTACTGTTTTCCCTAAGGAGTCTGCTCAGGTCACTGCCTGTAGTCTAAACAGTCCTACAGATAACTAATGTGGCCACAAGCAGGACAGGTTTTTTGAGACAGCGTTTCTCTGTAGCTTTGGAGCCTATCCTGGAACTCACTATGCAGAGCAGGCTGTCCTTGAACTCACAGAGATCTGTCTCTGCCTCCCAAGTGCTGGGATTAAAGGTGTGCATCACCACTTATTTTCTGAGTTTTGCCTGCATGTCTGTATGTATACTATGACTTTCCACACAACATATTAAAGGTTTTATATCCACCACTGGAAATCTAAAATATAGTCCTAAGTTTAGTAGCTCTGATCATTATTTTAAGAATTTTTGAAAGTCCAGTATTCCTGCATTGGGCAACTAGCATCTGCATAAAAAGTGTCAATGAGACACCGGGTAGTGGTGGAGCACACCTTTAATCCCAGCACTCTGGAGGCAGAGGCAAGCAAATTTCTGAGTTTGAGGCCAGCCTGGTCTACAGAGTGAGTTCTAGGACAGCCAGAGCTACACAGAGAAACCCTGTTTCGAAAAAAAACAAAAAAGCCACTGAGACTCAACAATGTTTTATTTTGTTTCCGTTCTCCGGGGACTGGGGCCTTACACCTGCTGGGCAGGCTCTTCACTGGAGCTGTGTCTTCTTTTGAGACGGGGCCTCGTCAGGTGGTTCAGGCTGTCAGGCCTCTGCCGCTAGACCAACTGCAGTTATACAGTGGCGGTTATACAGTGGCTGATATGTGATCAGCCTGTAAACTAGCACTAGGCACTATTTACACATTTTACCATTCCATAGAAGAGCATTGATGACACATGCATGAGCCTTGGTACTGATAGTATGTGTTGGTGTGTGTGTATGTGTGGTGTGTTTTGCTGGGAATTTATTCTTAGGGCCTCACATGTGTTAGGCAAGCACATTATACTGAGTTATATTTCCAGTCTGGTTTTTTTTGTTTGTTTGTTTGTTTTGTTTTCTTAAATTAATTAGAGACAGGGTCTCAGGTATCCTTCACTCCTGAACCAAGCAATCCTTTGGCCTTAGCCTCTCTCAAGTAGCAGAACATATAGGCAATCCACTTCTCTATTTACCTTTTTTTTTAAAAAAAATATTTATTGCCGGGCGGTGGTGGCGCACGCCTTTAATCCCAGCACTCGGGAGGCAGAGACAGGCGGATCTCTGTGAGTTCGAGACCAGCCTGGTCTACAAGAGCTAGTTCCAGGACAGACTCCAAAACCACAGAGAAACCCTGTCTCAAAAAACCAAAAAAAAAAAAAAAAAAAAAAAAATTATTTATTTATTTTTTTATGTATACAATATTCTGTCTGTATGTATGCCTGAAGGCCAGAAGAGGGCACCAGACCCCATTACTGATGGCTGTGAGCCACCATGTGGTTGCTGGGAACTAAACTCAGGACCTTTGGAAGAGCAGACAATGCTCTTAACTGCTGAGCCATCTCTCCAGCCCCTCTATGTACCTTTTGAGTGGTCATATTAGAGTCCCACTCCTAAGCTGGCAAGTTAGCTCAGTAATTGAGCATTTGCTGTTCTTTCAGAGGACTTGGGTTCAATACCCAGTACCAACATGTTGTCTCACAACCATCTGTAACTCCAGTTCCAGGGTATCCAGTGCCCTCTTCTGACCTTTACAAACACAAGACATGCAGGCAAAACTCATGCACATAAAATAAATATTGAGAGAGCGGAGGGGACAAAGGAAAAAGTCCCTCTCCGGACATACTAATTATATTGGATTATTTAAACTATGAAGTATAAAATTCAGTATAAAACTTAATTAGTAAGACTGGGATGTAGCTCAATTGACAGAGTGCTCACCTAGCATGGACAAGCCCTGGATATAATCCCCAGATCACATAGACTAGGTGTGTGGCCACAGGCCTGAAACCCCAGTACTGGGGAGGTAGAAGAGGAAGATTAGGAGTTCAAGGCTACCCTTGACTACAGAGTGAATTGGAAGCTAACCTGAGATAAATGAAACCCTATATGGAAATACAGGAAATACAGGGATGGAAACCTTACTATTAGAAAGATCCTAGTTCAACAAAGGAGGAGAATCAGGATTTCTGACACTGTGGCAGATCACTTAGCTGTTTGTTTCTATTCTTTGCATGTGTGAAGTATTCGCGTGATTGCTGTTTAGAGCCGTGTAGGCCTTAGATGTAAAGGACTTAGTCCCTAGCTCATACTGTACAATTGTCATCGTAAACAGAGCACTTTACTGCATATAAAACTCCATTCCCTCTTAGTTAATGTTGCTAGTCTAATGTGTTATTTGTCATGGATATTTATAGCCCTGTTTTATCTGATCTCCCCATAAACATGCTGAGTACTCACAGTACCGCTGACTGAATTTTTCTGTAAGGTCCAGCCCTAAATCTGCCTTTATTCACATAGAATTCTGAGCAAATTAGAAATTCGTGTCTTCTCCTTGTCTTAGCTGGGGTTACTGTTGCTATGGTGAAACACTGTGACCGAAAGCAAGCTGGGAGGGAAGTGTTATCTGACTCACACTTCCACACTGTAGACCATGACTGAAGGAAGTCAGGACAGGAACCTGGGGGGAAGAACTGACACAGACAGCTGCTTACGGGCTCGCACCCCGTGGCTTGCTCACCCAGGACCACCAGCCCAGGGATGGCCCCTCCCACATCTAGCACTAATTAAGAAAATGCCCAACATGCAGGTAGTTTTGTAGGCCTTTTGTAGGTCTCTGTGAACGTGCTTCTCCTTGTACCCTGCCTCCTTCCTTGAGCTCAGAGTACCTCTCTGGCTTTCCAGGTGCACAATTGCTTTAAATAATTACATAATTATCTACTCTTTAGTAATTACGCTGAAGCTATTTTTGTGATCACCACTGTAATCCGGTTTCCTAGTAACAAGTCCCTGAAGCATCTGTGGTATTTTAATACAGGGCCTCACAGGTGCTAGACGAGTGTTCCTCCACAGCTCTTCCCAGTGCAGGACACGGATAACCGTGAAGAGTGACCCTTAGCCGACCCTGGCTGATTAGTGGCAGAGTGTGGTACAGGAAGCAACTGTCCACCTGAGACCTCCCTTCAAGGATTTGCCAGTCTATAAAAGATAGATGGGAGTGAAAATAATGTACCTGGAGGCAAGGACTTCACCCTCCCCGCTGGCCCTCACACTCACCGCTCCTCTTTCCGGGTCTCCTCTTTGTTCTTCACCCTTTTTAGTTCTGTGCCTGTTTCATCAGGCCCCTTTGCCTTGGATGAAAAGGCTCATTGTCAGCTTCTGAATGGGATTTTAGTTCTGATTGATTAAACGCTTGGACATGACTTCTGCTTACTAAATGTAATAATCATTTTTACCAAGTCGGAGAGCAGCACTGACCCTCAGTTTCTTCTCACAGGATGGCGTGCTGGTGGATGAGTTCGGACTACCGCAGATTCCAGCCTCCTAGACTGCAGCATTCCAGCACATGAGACAAAAACACGGATTCTGGGACTAGGAGATATTTCCCAACTTGCCAAACAGATTTAGATTTCTTTCCTTTCTTTGAAGGAAAAGCTCATTACACTGCTCCTGTATCTTAATTTTTTCCGTTAAGAGAGTCATTGCTTGGGGGAAGCTGTCTTTTACTAAGATTTAATTCTTTTTCTTTTTCCTTAGGAAAGACTAACTGAAAAGTCTTTGACTTTGTATGTCCTGTTTTCATCATTAATAATTTGGAATAAACAAGGGGGTGAGACTAAACTTTATGGTAGTGTAAGTGCAGTCTCAGTGTGACTTGATACATTGATAAGGTAGTGATTATTAATGAGATTGAGACTGTCAATAGTATGCTTCAGAACCATTGTCTATTGTGGTGTTATAGGTGGGTTTAAGTGATGGGTTTTTGATAGGTTTTGCTGTGTCATGTGAGCAAGTCATTACTCTGTCTAACATTGGAATGAACTGTCACTACTGGATCATGAGTTGCTATTTTGATCCCATGGTTCCCTCGGTATTATAGCCTGACTTGTAATGAATAATGGATATTTCTTGATATTTAATGTATAGGACATTTATTTATACTCAATAAATATTTTTCAAAAGGATATAATTGTAGCATCACTTTAGCCTAAACCTCCACTACAGAAACCAAGCCTAACCAGTGGCATTGGCTTAGCAGCCTCAGCGCAGGCTTGGGGATATCATTTATTAACCACCGTTTCTTATTAGAACAGTCGTACTTGCCTCAGGCTCTCGAGAAGTGAATGAGGAACTAGGCCTCAGGACTCAGTTACCTTTGATGTGCTGTTTTCCCATGAGGGACTAACAATAAGAAAGAAAACCCGGAACTTCATCCTTTTCTTGTGAACTACCTAACTTATTGATACATATTGTAAGTCCGACTGCTACCTGGTTTCAGGGTCTCTGTTTTATTATTTTTTAAATGTTCTGTTTATGAGTGTTTTGCCTGCTTGCGTGTCTGTGCACCACATGTTAGCAGTGCCTCGCAGAATTACAGACAGTTATGAACTGCCTTGTGGGTGCTGGGAATTGAACCCGGTTCTCTGTAAGAGCAGCCAGTGCTCTTAACACTGAGCCGTCTCTCCAGCTCCTGACTTCTGGGTCTTTACTATCTCTCTGTGTGGTGGTTAGTCTTGTCAGCCTGGTGGGATTTAGACCCATGTAGGAGACAAGCCTCTGCTGGTGCCTGTGAGAGACTGTCTAGATTAGGTTGAGGTGGAACGCCCACCCAGTTGGTGGCATGATTATGGGATGGGGTGCTGGACTGGTAGAAAGGAAATGACTGAGCAGAGGGCCTCACCACTCTGCTTGCTGAGTCCTGATGCAGTGTGACGAGCTGCCTCAAGCTTCTCCCAAGTGACTGACCCTCCTTGGTGGGCGCACCCTAAAACTGTCCGCCAAAATAAACCCTCAGTTTTCAGTTGGTTTGTCAGATATTTTGTCGTCACAGGAACCAGGCAAGTATCTAATATATTTCCCTTCTTTTCTCATCCAGCGTATACTCGGTCTGCTCCCTCGCCAACCTGGCTCGGCAGCTGATGTTGTCATATACACCAGCTTTTCACAGTTCTGCAGATGAAGCCAATAAACATACTGAATCCTAGTCGTTTTGATTCTGTAAGAAGCCCAGGCACTACCAAGAGCAGTGAGCCCCTCCCTCCAGAAGCTCCGTCTGGTTACAAGTGGGATAACCCTTTCCCATGGCCACAAACCCCGTTTTCTCAAAAAGTCTTCCATGAGCAAACATACAATGCTCATCATAACTTCCTTCAAGCCTTTCTTGATTTTCCTGCCTTGTCTGAGTTTTCCCACTTGTCTGGTCACTTGGTCTCTGTCCTGGACTCTTCTCACTCAGCCCCTGAAATGTTTCTTCCATTATGGTTACAATGTATATTCTTTTTGGGTTTTGTTTGTTTGTTGTTTGTTTATTTTTGTTTTTTTTTTTTCTAGACAGACTCTCACTAAGTAGCTCTGGCTGTCCTTGAACCCACTATGTAGACCAGGCTGGCCTTGAAACAGTGTATACTCTTTTTTTTTTTTTTTTTTTTTAGGGGGCTGGGTTTTTGGGTTTTTTTTTACATAGGTTTTCTCTGTGTACCTCTGGCTGTCCTAAATTTGCTCTGTAGACCAGGCTGTTTTAGAACTCAAAGAGATCCACCTGCCTCTGCCTCCTGAGTGCTGGAATTAAGGGTGTGGCCACCATCTCCCAGCTGAAACAATGTATACGCTTGAGCAATCTCATACCTGAGAACTTCAGTAATCCCGTACTAATGATTCAAAATACTTGCCTTACTCTCCTATTCTTATTTTCAATTCTGAGTGTTTCCATTTTAATGTCTGTGATGGTTAACTTTAATTTTCAGTTTGATACAGCCTAGAATCCCAAGGGAAGAAAATTTCAATAAGGAATTGCCTACATTGGGCTGGTCTGTGGGCAGGCCTGTTGGCATTGTCGTGAGTAGTTGATAAGGGAAGACCCAGCCCCTGTGGGTGATATCATTCCTAGGCAGGGATCCTGAAATGTTGAGAAGTTGGTCAGGATGCAGGCAAGCAAGCACGTATGCATTCAATATTCTCTCTGCTCTTGACTGGATACAGTATGGCTACCTCTGGAAAATCCTCCCATGCCCTCCCCACAAAGGTGGACTGTGACCTGGAATTGAACTCAAATAACCATCTTTCTCCCCTAAGTTGTCTTGTTCTTGTGTCGGGATGTTTTATCATCGTAATATGAAACTAGACAATACCCTGACATTATCAGAACCTAGTATAACCAAATGATAGCATTGTCGGGGATTATCTCGGCAGACATGCTTCCTTTCATTTTCCCTTTTTTAATGTGATTTTGCTATGTTACCAAGTTGGATATTCACCATTACTTCTTGCCATTTTGTTGTGGGCTGGTTTTCTTTTTGTTGTTTTTTGTTTGTTTTTTTTGGATACAGGGTTTCTCTGTGTAGGGCTTTTTGGCTACATCATAACATGAAAGAAAGCATCACATGGAGAAATCGTAATGTTCTAGAATTGCCTATGTCTTACTTCCTCCTACATAGCCAATAAAACATTAAACTTTGCTTTTAAAAAAAAAATCACCTTGTTTATTATGGGGGCACATGTGTCACAGTGTGTATGTGGAGGTCAGAGGACAACTTGCAGGAGTCAGTTCCCTCCCACACTGTAGGTCCTGAGGAAAAACCTTTATCCACTAAGTTACTTCACTGACCCCAGTCCTTGCTTTTAACTCCTAAATCTCTCTCTCTTTTAGTTTTTTGAGACAGGGTTTCTCTGTGTAGTTTTGGCTGTCCTGGAACTCACTCTGTAGACCAGGTTGGCTTTGAACTCAGTGATCCCCTGCCTCCCGAGTGCTGGTTTTAAAGGTGTGCGGCACCACTGACTGGCCTAATGTTCCTCAAGCCCAGTTCCCTTCTCCGTTTCCACTGGCCTAGATATATCTCATATAATCTTTCAGAATGAATGACCTGCTTCCTCTCCATGCACAATTTGCTTCCTTGAATTCATTTGTCTTGTACAACTAATCTTTCTGGAAAAAAAAGTACATATGACTTAAAATCACAACTGCCTGTAGCTCAAGCCCTAAGGAATCCAATGCCTTCTTTGGGCCTCCAAGAATACCTAGACAGAACGTGGTACGCATACATACATACACTCAGACGAGCACACTTAACACAAACACAAAATTTTTTTTAAAAGAAAACCCTTTAAAGAAAAACATGGCAATACCACAGAAAGAAATAGACAACAGATATGAATAAGCTATGAATAAAACATGAATAATTTATGAATAAGTTTAAAAGAGGAAGTTCATGAGGTCATCAAGAAATGTTTAAGCTTGGGGATTGGCAAGAAGATTCAGCAAGAAGGTGAATCTTCTTGCTGCCAAGGCTGATGACCTGTGTTAGATTCACCCAGACTCATATAGGGAAAGGAAAGAACCAGTTCCCACAAGTTGTCCTCTGACCTCCACACACGTCATGACACATATGCATATGCACACACACACACACACACACACATGCATCCATCCCCCAATAAATGTAATTTTAGAACATTTTTATAAAGGAAGTGTTCCAATTCAAACTAGATATGGTATTGTACACCAATATTCACAGCAGTAGAGAGACACTAGAAAGACCATGAGATTGAAGGCCTAACTTTATGATGATACGAGTTTTTTTAAATCTTTAAGCTCAATAGTTTAGAGAAAACCAAGATAAGGTGATAAGCCTACTGGGCACAGTGGCACACACCTTTAATCCCAGCCCTGGTGGGTAGAGACAGATCTGTGAGTTCAAGGCCAGTCTGGTCTACATAGAAAGTTCCAGGATGGATCTACTTCACGTTCCTGGAGAAGCCTGAATTATTTAACAAATGCAGATTCTTCATTTATCACATATAGTAAGCAGTGTTGTCGTATAGGTCAGAGAAAACTGGGTTCTACAAAATTGGATTCTTTACCTTGTATTTGCTTTCCAAACTGCCTTGTCTCTGAAAGTGATTTGTTCTTCAAAAATTGTATATGTTGAGCCATGAGCATTTTCTCCAAGATTAGAATACTGAATGACAGAAAAGGGCATACACAGCCTGGACTGTGACTTTCTACCTATGGAGACTGTATCAAAGAACTGGACAGATATTGATGCAGTACTTCCTGAACTAATTTCAGGCATCACTCTTGGTAAGATCCTGTCGATTACTGATTCTTTTTTTAAGCCATCAGGTCTATGTTGTGGATGGAGGTGAATGCTCCCCTGTCAGTCATTTCGGAAAAGCCTTGGATGAATAGGGAAGTAGGGAAGGATTTCTTCTAGTCTGCAGTCTGTTAAATCAAAACACAACTCTTGCTTATATGTATAAATGATATTCTTTAAAATTTATTTATCTGCCTGCATGCATGCCTGCAGGCCAGAAAAGGGTACCAGATCTCATTACAGATGGTCGTGAGCCACCATGTGGTTGCTGGGAGTTGAATTCAGGACCTTTGGAAGAGCAGGCAGTGTTCTTAAACACCGGAGCCATCTCTCCAGCCCTATGTAAATGATATTCTATATTCAAGACCAATTATGAGTGACCATGAGTAAGAACAAGGATTAGGGTTGTCCTGACATTCTACTGTAGAAGAAAGAGGTTATGGGACCTTTTATAGTTACAGAATGGAGGAAGTCTTAAGTCAATGCTTTGGTCAAGTACAATAGTGGGGATATCAGGTAGGTGGGTAGTCATCACAGTATCAGGGTGACCCATCTTCTTCCTTTTGGACATGAGGGCCACCTACTCAATCTTGACAGAGTTTTAGGAACCCACCTCTCCTTGTTCCCCTGTTGTTGGGATAGGGGAACAGCCTTGACAACCTCACCAAACCCCATCACTTAGTTACATCTTTAAGGATATCCACCTTAACCACTCCTTTCTGTGGTGCCAATTCATCCCATCCCCTTGCTGAGAAGGGACCTCTTAGCCATAATGGGAGCCTCTATTTCTGTCTCTCCCCCAATCCACTTGACCAGGCTTGCCACCTCTTCCCCTTTTTCTCCTCCTCCTCCAAATCACACAGTCGGAAATCCCTTTTCCCTTGCTAGCCTCCCAGTGCATCCCTGATTATGGGACACCCAAAATCCTTCTATAGCCAAACCCAATCCTCCTCTCATCAGGCAACTACAAAATCCTTTTGTTCCCATCCAGGGCAAAAGCAGATGTCGCCAGCCTATCTGGTCCTTTGGAAAGTTTTGCTGTCTGTGTGTATGCACAGATGAGTCTGTGTTTTCTGTTGTGTCCATAAGTCTTGTGGCAAACATGGGAGCCGAGATGGAAATGAGTCAGGCTCAGCTGAATGTATGAATACTGGTGACCACATCTTTTGTTTCTGACTGGTCTTCAAGTGTGTAAACTTTCTGTATTCTGTGTTTATTGGTTTTGTTTTTGCTTTCTCTGCCTCTACCAGCTGCCAGCCACCACTGCTAGTCCTGCTTGCCGTGGCTGTTTTGATGGCCAGGGCTCAGGATTTATCTCTGAGCTTTCTAGTTACTGAATTCAGTTTAACGGGGACTCGAATATCTTTTGAGTGTGGATAATATTAAAGTCGTTGCACTTTATGGGAAAGCTGGCTCTGGAGTTTGGTGATGGTTCCTCCTCCTCTAGACCCAAGCACGTTTGTTTAAGGTGTCCTGTGTCAGGTGGACCACCTGACTGTGACAGAGGAAGAAGAGCAAAACAAAGGATCTAAAGGAACTTGCTTTGCAATGACTGCGCTCAGTGACAACCATGTGTGTCTCTAGTAAACGGTTAGATGGAGGATGAGAAAGCTAAAGTTCTGAGGGTCCCAGAAAGTATTTTAAGGCATGTAAATGACAGTTCTGAAGGAATGAGAAAGTGACATAAGAGAATAAAAAATGTTTCAGACTCCCCCACCCCCGTGCTATTGTTATATTAAGATTTCAAAGGCTCAGGAAAACTATTCTCAGTGGTTCAACCAGACCACTCCAGTGGTGGGGGCTGGAGCCTGCTCACCAGCAGGTTGCCAAAAGGAGACACTTGTCCCTATGGCACCTAAACAGACTTCTAAAACACCTGTCCCCTATGCTTGCTTTCTCTATGCTCAAACAAGAAATTACTGTTGATGTTGGCCAGAGGCTAATGGAGGCTACCCTTAGTGGTCCTGCAGGAGACATGATGCATATTCAGGGAAGCATGTTTGTGCAGAATGGGGCATCTTTTACATGCTAATCAAGGACCTGTGGCACCCCAGATGGGAGATGTAGATCCTTGGTAAACTTCAACATTTATCACAGCTGCCCATCAGGCACGATCACAATACAGAGGGTACACACCCCACCCTCTCCACCCCTAGGTACAGGCGCTGTTAAAGAAGTGGTCCAAAGCTCCCCAAAGGTCCTGCATCCCTAGTATCACCCCTCTTAGACAATATTGACCCCACCTCCCTGTCAGTCTTGTTTCAGACTGTGACCTCCACATATCAGCCTAACCACCATCTGTGACCTGTTAGAGTCTCTCACCTCACCACTGTAAGCCTCACAGCTCCGAGGGGAAAGGTATCCTGGCAGTCAGGAGCCAAGGACTATCACAAAGTCATGCTGAACAGTAAACCTCACAAGAGAAATTTATTGGGAAAGACACGGGAGGAAGGGTGACTGTTTCTGCTTGGGTGAGAAGCAGCAAAGAACTGAGAGGCAAGCTTTATACAGTTTCTTGGTGGGTGGAGCTGTCCAGGGTGACCTGATCTTGGGGCAAGCTCAAGGATTGGTGGGATTTTTTGGCCAGATCTTGGGCTTTTTTTTTTTTTTTTTTTTTTTTTTTCCCAGTAGGGTTGGATCTGGAAAGGGCTATTAGAGAAGCCTAGACTCAAGGAGCTGGGAATGGCTGTTTTGACTGTTAGAGAAGTTTGGGGATACTGCCTAGCCATTAGCACCTCAAGGAGCTTGCAGCCTCTCCTCAATTGCTATAAGCTAAATAGCACTACCACCCCTTATCTCTCATCACTACCTCAGTCTGCTTTAACTCCCCGGGGACACACTTTGTGTACCCTGGATTCTGCAGATTGTGATAATACCTTGATCCTTAGTACTACCACCCAGACCAGTCCCCTATGCCCAAACATTCACAATGCTTCGATTCTCTTCAGCATTCAAGTTTACCACTACCTTCCTGCTTGGTGGTCCAGAAGTTGTGCCACCAAAACTAGGGGTGGGACCTGGTGAAGAACCCTTGCCCATTCCCATCATAAGGTTTACAGTGGCACGGCATGACAAAGGGGCACTTCAGGTCATAGCCTCTAGCAGTCCTGGGTATGACCACTAGCATTGCTACTGGAGTGCAGGACTGTTTCCCTAGCTATGTCATTGGTTTTCCTATCGGTTCACCCAGCATCTCCAATGGGTGGCTCAGACCATTCTCACCTTCCAGGGCCTCATAGACTCGCTGGCCTCATAGTGCTACAAAATCGGCGAGGATTAGAGTTACTAACAAAATCCCTCCAATCCCAGGCCACCCTGGAACCCTGCCCCCCCCCCCGCGCCCCGAAACCCTATATAAAGCCTGCTTCTCACTGGAGCAGAGGCAGCCACTTTTCCTCCTGTATCTTTCCCAATAAATCTCTATTGTGAGGTTTGTTGTACGGTTGACTTTATGGTATTCCTTGGTTCCCCACTATCAGGATAGCTACCTTTACCCTCAGAGCTGCAACACTTAGATATACATCTTAACCTTTCTGAGTCATTTTTTTTTTCAAATATATTTCCTAAAGGATTCCCAGATTTGCTGGGTTAAGTTAATCAGGGAAGGCTAAATTAACCCAGTAGAAAGAGCTTCTTAATCTATGGGCGTTAGAAGGAAGTACAAAGCCCTGAGACCAAAGTGGTCACAGACATCGTGGAGAATGTTTGAGACAGGGTCTTACTCCGCCACTCTGGCTAGCCTGGAACTCACTTTGTAGATCAAGATGGACTCAAACTCAGAGAACCGCTGCCTGTGCCCCGCAGAGTGCTAGGATTAAAGGCTTGGGTCACCGCAACTCGCCTTGACAAATAAAACCCAAAGTAGAACTAAAACATTTGTATTTGCTGATGCATGCCTATAAAGGAGGCTGAGACATGAAAGATTCACTCCGCCCCTATCACACCCCCTTTTGATTACTATAGTACACCCCCCCACACCCCCGCGCGCCTCCTCGCCGCCTGAGTGAGCCAGGCAGATTGTATCTGAAGGCCATTTAAAGCTGGGCTCACGGCAGGACACGACAAAAAGGCGCTGCAGCCGGAGAACACAACACCTCTCAAAGCGAAAATCAACACAAGTGTGGCCCAACTCCCGAGATTCGGGCCCCCTTCAGCCACCCGTCCCCCCGTTCCCGCCAGGCAGGTTGCATTTGTCCGACGTCCCAAAGGCGCCATTCCACGGTATACTCGAGCGGCACCACCCCCTCGTGGCCATCTACACGCGCGCAGGCGCGACTTGTCGGCGCCGGAAATCCGGGACACGTGACCAGGTGACAGCCCTCGCTCGCTGGCGGGGCTCGCTGGAGGTGCTGCGGCACAGCACGGGATGGCGGAGGCACCTCCGGTCTCAGGTACTGTCCGTGTCCCCGTGCGGGACCTCTAGGGTGCGGCGGTGTATTCAAGCTAGGAGATCGGAAAGGTTCGGGCCCTTAGGTGGCGAGAGGGGCGCGTGCTGCGCGTGGACTGTGGCTCGCAAGGGCCAAGCCACGCGCGCTGCGCGGACGGACCTCTCCACCATCTTCCACAGGGTGGTAAAGCTCGGCCCCTGGGTTTCCGAGGAGAACGGACGGGTCCCGGGGCCCAGCGAGGGGACATGGGGGACGTGGGCATCCCACCCCTCCGCGGGGCTTCTTCCGGCCTTGCCGAGGCAGCGCGGCCGGAGTCCGGCGGGCGGGCGGAGGAGGCGGCGGCGGCGAGTCCCCTGTAGCGGGCCCTGGAGTCCAGCGAGTTTGCGCGCAGCGCTCGGGGAGTGTTCTCAACCTCTCGGAGCCGCGGCGTTCCGCGCGCGCGCCAGCAGCTCCAGCCTCGAGGGCTTTGAAATCCCACTTTGCCCTGACGTGCGTGATCCAGCCTCAGTTTCCTCGTCTGTCAGTTTGGACTCAGTAAGCTAATTTCCGGACCCTACACGTTCCGTCCCTAATTGTTGGCTCCCTTGCCTTCCCGGAGCTGCTCTGTGGTTGGGACACCCTCATTTGACTGTTAGTAGAAGTTCTTTCCATTTTCTTCCCGGTGCATTGGTAGATCCGGGGTTTCAGATTTTGTGGACAGCGATCAAAAAGAAACCTTTTGCACTGGGATATTAGTGCACACTACCTAAAACGTAAAAATGAACCAGGAAACAGGAGAGTTGGTGCCGTGTTTGAGAACACTACTAGCTCTTCCAGAAGAACCGCGTTCGGTTTGCACAACCACCTGTAACCCCAGCTCTAGAAGATCTGGCGCCCCCTTCTGACCACCGAGGTTATCAGCACACACGTGGCATATATCCTGTCTCCCTCTCTGTACACACACACACACACACACACACACACACACACACAGTAAAAAAAAAAGGTTTTTAAGTGAACCAAACGTTTCAGTGGTGTAGGGCATAGTGGTGCATGCCTTTAATCCCAGCACTTGAGAGGCTGAAGCAGGAGGATCTTTGAGTTCATTCCACGTGTTCAGTTCCAGGCCAGCCAGGGTTACATAGTGAGCCCCCCCCCCCCCCCCCCCCCCCCCCCCCCGTCTCCGAAGGGCGGGATGAGGGTTGAGGGGGAGAAGCAGTAGTTTCTTTGGCCTGAATTATAGTTGTGCTTTCTGACAGATTGATGGGACGCTAGTCACAGCTAGTCAGACTGCGTGTGTCTGTACCGAGCGACAGGGGAGATGTACGTTCCTGTCCCAGCTGAACACCGCACTGGCGCACCCTAGATTTGGCTAACCCTTCTTGGGAATGGGAACTTTAGGCGGATACATTGCTCTCCTTCCCCTCTAGGCCACCACTAGCCCTCTACCCTGAATCCCTTGGGCTTCTTCTACGTCACCTCTGACTTCCTTCCATGCCGGTAGGTGTCTGAAGCAGAGGTGGGTGAGGTCATTGTGACTCACAGCTTTAACCTTTGGGACTGTGCTTCCACTCCCTGGAGCGGTTGCTGAGTCCCCTTGTCCAAGGAATCCCTACTTCCTTGTTTCTTTTTTCTTTATTTTATTTTTTGGTTTTTCGAGACAGAGTTTCTCTATGTATCTTTGCACTGTATCCAGGCTGGCCTCGAACTCACAGAGATCCACTTGCCTCTGCCTCCCAGGTGCTGGGCTTAAGGCATCCCCACCACACCCAGCTATACTTGTTTTATAGCCTTTGTCCATCATCACTAGCTCACACACACTCTTCTAAAGCAGTGCTTCTCAACCTTCCTGATGCTTCAGCCCTTAAATCCAGTTCCTCACATTGTGACCCCAACTATAAAATTGTTTTCTTAATTATTTATTTTATTTTGTGTACATTGGTGTTTTGGCTGCAGATCTGTCTGTATGAGGGCATCGGATCCCCTGGAACAGTTGTGAGCGAGCTGGGAATTGAATGTGGATCCTCTAGAGGATCCAGCACTCTTAGCCACTGAGCCATCTCTCTCACCCCTGCTCCCAATAAATTATTTTTGCTGCTACTTCATAACTGTAATTTTGCTACTGTTATAAATCATAATGTAAATATCTGTGTTTTAGGTGGTCTTAGGTGATCCTTCTGAAAGAGTTGTTCGACCTTCAAAGGGATCGAGATCCACAGTTGAGAACTGTTGCACTAAGGTCTTTAAATGACAGACTAATCTAGAACAGGGGAATCTTTTTTTCCTGTGTGATCAGATTTTCTTCTTCCTCACCCACCTCTGAAACAGAGGTTTTCTGTGTAACCGCCCTGCTGTCCTGGGACTCTGTAGACCAGAACGGCCTTGAATTCACAGTGATCCCACCAGGTTCTGCCTCCCAAGTGCTGCCCAGCCTGTGAACAGGCTTTCTAATGCCAATTTTGTGCACAGCACTGCATGCTTTGTTGGGTCGCCAATGCCTCTTGTAATAAATATAGTGATGCTTTGGTGAGAAAACAGCTCACTACAGAAAAACTTCTACTTAAATACTAGAACAAGTGTCTGGCCTGTGCCATAGTACAGTTTCCTGATTCATGTGCCCCTTTTTCCTTCCTTGTGTCTTTTTAAGGGTCGTTCTGAGGTTTTTCTTGGGTCTAGTGAAAACACGACTCTGTATGGCTAGACAGCATGTCTGGATCTGTCTACTACTCAATGTGGAGCATCCTTTACCAGGCTATTGGGCAGCTTTACTGACCGTTTTTTCCGAGCCCCTCTCCCCCATCCTTGCTTCTTCAAGCAGGAGAGAAATGTATAGCACTTCTTGATAAACTGAAGTAAGTTTATCTCATGTTTCCAGAACACCTCTTCTGCTCTGGGGGTCTGTCTGATCTTCTTGCCGTTCTGTGAGCCCTTCCACCCCACCCTCAACACTGCCTATGTGGAAGTGTTTGGGACAGGTCCTGGATTGAATGAGAGGTTTCTCTGTGGCCAGTATGATCTCACCAGTTCTTCACTGTGTTTCTGTGCTATCTGCTGCCTTACCCTGTCAGTGTGCAATGTACGAATGAGGACAAGTCATGAGTGCTACGTGTCCTAAGTCAGAGTTCTGAGCTTGCCTTGGAGTGTCTGTGGCCTCGGGCAAGTTACTGTGCTTTCTCATCCATCCGGAATGTGAAGATTAAATGAGTTAATAGGGCTAGAGAGATGGCTCAGCTGTTAAGAGGACTTGGTGCTCCTCCAGAGGACCAAGTTTGGTTCTTAGCACCTACGCACCTGGTTGCTCAGGTCACACAGAACTTCCTGTAACTCCAGCTCCAGGGGATCTGCTATCTTCTGCCTCAGGACACCCACACACTCATCATGGTTGAGACTCACAGAGATCCCTACACGTACAAATTTAAAACTATTCTAAGAAGTTAACACATGCCAGGCGGTGGTGGTGCACGCCTTTAATCCCAGCACTCGGGAGGCAGAGGCAGGTGGATCTCTGGGAGTTCGAGACCAGCCTGGTCTACAAGAGCTAGTTCCGGGACAGGCACCAAAAGCTACAGAGAAACCCTGTCTCGAAAAACCAAAAAAAAAAAAAAAAGAAGTTAACACATGAAAAATGCTTAGATGAGTGTGTGCACATACTAAGTCTACAAGGTTTGCAGTATACCCATTGGAGTCTGTGTCAGATAATCGTAGCTCTAAAAGCAATAATAAGGTATCATTTTAACCGCTGTAGGCATGCTGTTGCTTTACTTTACCAAGTTAGTTTCCCTAGCAGCTCTGATGAGGGATTATATTCTCCATTACATATAAGACATCTGGGGCATTAAAACATGATAAAGCAGGGATATGATAGTGCTTGCTGTAATTATATCACTTAGAATATTGAGGCAGGAAGATTTTAAGTTTGAAGCCAGCCTGGGCTATATAGTGAATTGAAGCCAGCCTGGGCTACATATTGAAGCCTTTTCTCATATGACAGAAAATAGATAATTTAAAACAAATAATAAATGGTAGGCAGGGACTTAAATTTATGCCTTACAGACTGTTGATTGCTACTGTGACTTTGTTACTGACTAGTTTTATGTCGTTGAGTAGATAGTTTCTCTTTTTTTATTTTTTGAGACAGGGTCTTACTATGTAGCTGTGGCTGACCTGAAACTCATTTATGTAGACTAGGCTAGCCTCAAGCTTACAAACATCTGTCTACCTCTGCCTCCTGAGTGCCGGGACTAACAGTGTGCACCACCGTGCCCCTGCCTTAGCAGATGATTTCTTTAGGCTTCAGGAACTGAGCTGACTGTATTTGGAATCACCTTGTGGGGTGAGTGAGTAGGCTGAAGTTAAAGTAAGGTTAGATTTTAAGGCTTGGAAATTTTAGAACATACTGTAGGAGTTACATGTAAAATCCCAAACTGTATTCCAAGGGGCAAGAGATAGAGACTAGCACACTCCCTATGCTATTATTATCTGTGTGGGACTTTTAGGTGCCATAATAGCCTTTGAAATAAACATTGTTATCCTTCATTATAGATGTAGGAACTGAGGCTAAGGTGGTCAGGTGATAACCCTAAGCTCATTCAGATTTTAATCCCATTTTAGGCTGATTTCAAAGCTTATTTGCTTGCTATGATGCAATGCTGCTTTAGTGTTTTGAAAGACCACATGGAACTTCCTGACAATATCTCATCCCTAAACCCAACCTTCAATTTTTTATTTAGACAAAGTCTCACTGTGGAACCTGGGCTGGTCTCAAACTTTTGATCCTATTGCCTAGGCCTTTTCAATTCTGGGATTAGAGGCATGTACCCACATGCTCTGCCCTCTTCCAAGGTTTTAGTTTTGGTTGTAGGGGCTCATGTAGTTACAGGTGGTCTTCTTGAGAGGAGATTACCAGTATATACTGCCATGCCTGGCTTTGGCTCTTCTAAGATTTTTAGATAAAAGTGTATTCGTGGTGCAAGATGGCCTAGGCCATCAGTGGACGTCAGTGTGCCCACTAGACATGGGATACTAATTGTCATCTTTAAGGACTGAGAGCCTGACACTTTCACAAGAGACTGATCTCATTAAGCCTGCTTTATATAACATCCTTAAAATATTTTTTAGATGTGCCTTTTCGAGTCATGGGGTTCCTAAGTGGCATTAATTTCTTACTGGATATCTATTTCTTGTTCCCTAGGCACTTTTAAATTCAGTACAGATGCTGCTGAGTTCATTCCTCAGGAGAGAAGAAATTCTGGTCTGAATTGTGGGACCCAAAGAAGACTAGACTCTAGGATTGGGAGAAGAAATTACAGTTTCTCACCTCCCTGTCACCTTCCCAGGCAGAATCCTTACGATGACATCTCTGCTATTCATCAGCACAGTTACGCCTCTGGAAGCAAACCCAAGAGTCACCAGGTGTTTTTCCAGTCTAATAAATCACTCAAGAACCATGGCCTTCACAATCAGCCATGGCAGAAGTTGAGGAATGAAAAACACCAAAGCAGAGTCAAGAAAGCACAAGGGCTCACTGACCAGACGTCAGATGCGTCCAGTTTAGAAAGTGTGACCAGGTCAGAGAGTGGAGCAGACCTTAGGGAGCATAGCCCTTCTGAGAGTGAGAAAGACGTGGTTATTGCAGATCCTAGGGGAGCAAAGCCCAAAAAGGCAGCACAGTTTACATACAACTATGGCAGAGGGCCAAAGGCCAAAGGGAAGCCCAAATGCGAGCTGGGTAGTAGAATGAGCCCGAAGTCTGAGGACGAAAGCACCAGACCCGTGGGGGCTTCCCAGGCTGACTTTTCAGATGCGTCCTGTAGAAAGGCTGTAGTGGATGGCTGCGTGTCGAGACGGAGCGAGCAGAGAAGATACCCACAGAAAAGGCCTCCGTGGGAGGTGGAGGGTGCCAGACCACGACCAGGGAGGAACCCACCCAAACAGGAAAGTCAGCGACATTTAAATTCAGGGCCTAAAAACAACATGCCCCCCATTCCAAAGGATAATCTCAGAGAAAGACCAACAAAGTCAGCCTGTGACACCGGAAATTTGGCCGTTGTCAACAAATCTTCCAGAAGGGTTGACCAAGAGAAGAATGCAGGAAGGAGACAGGACCCTCAAGTGCTCTCTCCATTCCCCAGAGGCAAACAGAGCCATGTGCTGAAGAATGCAGAAACACATACAGGTCAGTGTGCCTGGAGGGGAGGGGAGATTGCTTGAGGGTGATTTTCAAGCACGACACTCATAATTTAGAAACCATAAAATAAAAAAAAAAACACGGTAGTAGTGAAGCCTACCTTAATTCAGCACCTGCTTGGATCCTGCCACTACCCATTGCTGCCCTCATTGGTAACCTCTTTTGTTTGTTTGTGTTTGAGGTAGGTTGTAAGTTCTCTACCACTGAGTTATAACCCCAAATCTTTATTACTTGAAACAGTCTTAAATTACCCTGGGTGTCCTTAAATTCACTCAATAATCCAGGCAGGGCTTGAACTAATGCTCTTCCTGCCTCAGCTTCCTGAATAGCTGGTATTACAAACCTGGACCACCAGGCCCAGCACTCTTTCGGTTTACTGATTTTCCTCCAATAAATTATTGTGTAAGGGCTTTAAATGTAGCTAACGATGATACAGCTCTCTGGGTTTCAGATTCTTTTTGAGTACGGTAGCAGAAGCATTTTGTTGCCCCTGTTGATTACAGCTGATGCAGCTCTCCTCATCTTGTTGGTTCCACTGCACTGGTTCTGTCTCCTGTCTTAACTATTGTTTTCAGCTCATCTTCGTTCCTTCAGTAGTGAACAGTTTTTCCAAAACACATCCTGAACTCATCACTCGTCTATCTTGGGTTCCATCACTGTAGGTTCTGACTTCTGTCTTCTGTGCCGTACCCTGTCATTTCCCTCCAGATTCCTTCCTGCTCTGTCTGTCCAAGCTGTTGGATGCAGTTCCCTCTGTCTAGAGTCACTACCCCCTTAGTTCACTGCTACACTTTTTTGTTGTTCATTTGATATACTTTTTGTTCATTTTTTTTCACTTTTCATTTTTTTATGTGTATGGCTGTTTCACCTGTATGTATATCTGTGTACTGTGTGTGTGCCTGGTGCCCATGAAGGCCAGAAGAGGTTGTCTGACCCCCTAGAACTGAAGTTACAGCTGATTGTAAGCCACCAATTCTGGGAATCAAACCCAAGACCTCTGGAAGAAGCAGCCTGTGCTCTTAAGCACTGAGCTAGCCCTCTAGCCCCTAACCCTGGCTAGCCTGGAACTTGTTATGTAAACTAGGCTGGCCTTGAACTCACAGAAATCTGCCTGCCTCCTGAGTGCTGGGATTAAAGATTTATTTTGTGTATGCACCTGAATGTATTTATATGCATCACTGTGTGTCCCAAGAAGTCCTCCAAGGCCAGAAGAAGGGCATTAGATCCCCTGAAACTTCAGTTACAGGTGGTCATGAGCTGCCGCAGGGGTGCTGGGAACTGAACTCAGGTCCTCAGCAAGATTGGCACACCACTGAGCCATCTCTTCACAGTAAACTCCTTTAGACAGGAGCTCACTGCTTCCCTGGCTGGCTTGGACATCCCTATGTAAACTCCTAGAGTCCCTCTGCCCTTCCAAGCACTAGGATTGAAGGTTTGTGCTGCAGTTCCACTTGTGAATGTAGATGTTTCAAAAGCTAGTTTAGTTACATATCCAGGGAGCCTTTTCTTAGCCCTATAGTATTGTCTCTTCCAGTCTTTTACAAGCTTGTCTTTTTTATTACTATACATACTTCTATTTCCAAATTTATTACTCAAAACCATAATTTGAGCCCTTAATCTCAGCACTTGGGAGGCAGAGGCAGACAGATCTCTTAGTTTGAAGCTCTTAGTTTGAAGCTAGCCTGGCCTACAGTGAGTTCCAGGACATCTAGGACTGCACAAGAGAAATCCTGTTTCAACCTACCCCCACCCCCCCAAAATGAAAGAAACCATAATTTATCTCCATGACAGTGTTTGGAGTCACTATTTATAAAAAAAGTCTTTCCTTTTTTTTTTTTTTTTTTTGAGTCTCCCTATGTAGTAGCCCTGGCCTCTGGATGCTGGAATTAAAGGAATGCACCATCACTACCTCACAGATATATGTTGGTTTCTTTGTTTTTAGATATAGGTGTCCCCTGTGTAGCCCTAGCCTGGAACTTGTTATATGTAGGCTGACCTTAAACTAACAAAAATCTTTCTCTGCTTCCTAGTGCTGGGATTCCAGGCGTGGGCCACTGTCCTTGGCCTAGATGCCGTATCTTTCTTTTTCCTTGTGGTGTTCTTGCCTCACACAGCTCTTAGAACATAGTTGAGAGTCAGTTCTGACTGGTCCACAGAACTTGTGTTGAACTAAATACCCTCCTGTAAGGATGTTCTGAAGCATGTGTTCTCTCTCTTCACAATTACCGTCCTGCCCCCTTCTTTACAAATAAACCTTTTACACTATTTGAAGACATTCCTCATTTTGCACTGACTGTGTTATTACATCAAGGCAAAGAGCTAGGTATGGCAGCGAGCATGCCTTAAATACTAGCACTGTAGAAGACTGAGTTTGAGAACAGACTGCTACTTAGCAAGACTCTCTGTGTATTGGGGGTGGGGATAACTTCAGTATGTAAGCTCTTCCTCATGAACTTTTACCTTTATTGATCTCCTTTTGGTTTATTGTGAGCCTTTGACCTAATCAATGATGCTACCACCTGCCCAGGGCCTGTTTTTTCACTGAGCTCCCCACACCTCACTCCCACAGTGTTTCTCTGTGTAGCCCAAGCTGTCCTTGAAGTCAGATCCACCTGTCTTGCCAGGTGGTGATGGACAGTGGCCACACACCCTTAGTCCCAGCACTCAGGAGGAGGAACCAGGCCAGCCATAGCTGTTTTATAGAAAAACCCTGTCTCAAAACAAACAACAAAAAAAGAGCTGGGGGTGGAGTTGTACACCTTTAATCTCAGCACTGGAGGCAGAAGCTCCCAAGTGTTGGGATTAAAGGCATGCATCATCGCCTGGCTAGTGGAAATTTCAATTGAGAAAATGCCTCCATCAGATTGAACTGTAGGCAAGTCCATAGGGGCATTTTTTTTATTTTTTTATTTTTTTTTATTTTTATTTTTATTTTTATTTTTTTGGTTTTTCAAGACAGGGTTTCTCTGTGGCTTTGGAGCCTGTCCTGGAACTAGCTCTGTAGACCAGGCTGGTCTCGAACTCACAGAGATCCGCCTGCCTCTGCCTCCCGAGTGCTGGGATTAAAGGTGTGTGCCACCATCGCCCGGCGAGGCATTTTCTTGATTAATAATTGATGTGGGAGGCCCACCCCATTGTGGACAATGCCACCCCTGGGCAGGTAGTCCAGGGAGATATAAGAAAGATAGCTGAGGTCTAGAGAGATGGCTCAGCAGTTAGGAGCACTGGTTACTCTTCCAGTGGGTCCCGGTTCATTTCCCAGCAACCATATGACAACTCAAAACAGTCTATAATTCCAGTTCCAAGGGATCCAACACCCCTATACCCCTATACAGACGTACATGAAGGCAAAAAATGCCAATGCACATGAAATAAAAATAAATTTAAAAAGAGAGCTAACTAAAGATGAGTGTGAAGACAAGCTAGTGAGCAGTGGTACTCCATGGCTTCATTCCTGCCGTGTGTGCCTGCCCTGGCTTCCTCCACAATAGACTAAGCTTCAGCTAAAATAAATCCTTTCCTCCCCAAGTTGCTTATGATAATGGTCTTTTATCACAGCAGTAAAAAGCAAGCTAAGATAATTTGTTTCTGATTTTGTTTTTTAAACTCAAAGACAATTTTTATTGAAGTTTAAAACAGAAACCCCCAGGAAAGCAAGCTGTAAATTTTAACAGCTGCCTATAGAGAAGAATGGAGAAAAGAATGGGTGGGGGAGGGTGCCCCTGAGTCAATCTGTGGAGGTCAGCCCTGTGTCAGCAGCAGAGCAGAGCTGAGCCACAGAACAAGCAAAGCCCGAAGTACGAGGGAAAGCTTAGAACAGGGACTTGTTTGTTTTTTGAATTAGTTATTTGGTGAGTGGACCTTAGTGTAAGGGTCTGAGACTTGGTGGGGAGTTGGGGGTTTGTTGGTGTATCTGAAAAGTTTGCAGTCCGTTAGCACCCAGTGCGCTGTGTCCTTTCACTGACACACTGTTCAACTAGAATCACAGCAGACACAGTCACGGCTCAGAAATGATGGGAGGCCCTGGTGCAAAAGGGCTTCTGGGAAATGAAAAAGAGCTGTGGTCAGACAGGATTTGCAGCTAAGACGGACAAGTCTTGGCACTGAGACCTGATAGTTCACCAGCACAGAGCAGCTCTAGAATTCAACTACTACCTTATTTTACAAATTAGACATGCTTTGATAAAACCTAAGAGGAAGGTATTGTTGCCAATGAGAGATTTATGTTTCTCTCTCGGAGCCATTCATTGTTTTTTTATTGTGGGTGCCCAGTATTTCCAAGGTACCACTCTAATAAAAATCGTTTCCCAAGGAGAGTATATTCTGTGTGTATAGTTAGATAATAAGCAATATGTATAATACGTGGTTTATCATGAGACAGGGTCTGACTGTGGCCTAGGTGAGCCCCTGAGTCTTTATCCTCCTATCTCAGCCTGGAGTACTGAGATTACAGGAGTATACCATGATGCCTGACATTGTCAGGTAGCTGTAAATATTGAGGGAAAATTCAGTGTGCAAGAAAAATAGATTGTGTTCAGGGGGTGAATTGTAACTTTTCTAAGTGTGCTGAGGACTGAATGAGAAGTCACATTTTGAGTAAATACCGGAGTGGATGAGGAGCTGAGCCACACAGCTATCTAGGGCAAGTCTTCTGGGCACGGGATGGAGTCTACCTGGCAGTGAGGAAAGAAGATGAGCAGTGGGACTGGGAGGAGGAGGTGAGGCCACTGAGGATCTGGGCTTTTACAGTCACCAAATAAGAACTATTGAAAAGGGCTAGGGAGATGTTTAGCATTTCAAAAGAGCACTAGCTGCTTTTGTAGGGGACTCAGGTTCAGTTCTAACACACACATGTCAACTCACAACAGTCTGTAACTCCAGTTCCAGAGGATCTGACACTTCTGGCGTCTGAGGACACCAGGCACCCACACATACATATAAAATTTTTGTTTTGTTTTAACTGGTAAGCTCTGACCAGAAGAGTACACCTAAGAGCACCCACCTCTGTACCAAAACTGGGGATTGAACCCAGGGCCTCTTGGTGCTAAGCACGCACTCTTACTACTGAGTTGTATGCCTACCTTCTTTTCCTTTTTATTTTGAGACAGTGTCTCACTAAGTTGCCTAGGCTAGTTTGCCATTATTCTGTATCAGGAAGGTCATAAACTTGTGATCCTCTTGCTCGAGCCTGCCTAGTAGCTGGGATTGCTGTCTTACAGCCTCTGGGCCAAATTTAATTTACAGTTTGCTGTTCTTATTGCTGGGATCTAAAGGAAACAGAAAGCACCTTAGACCAGAGTGGGAGAAACAGATATTAGATTCTAGACATAGTCTGCAAATTGCTGAAATAAGACCCTGTCTCAAACTCTAAATAAATAAGCCAATAAAATGACAAGTGCAAGGTAAACTGATGATTACTCTTAGGTTTATTCAGTGCTTACTATTCTTTATTATTTGTGGGGTTTTGAAACAAGTTTTTTTTTAATTTTATTGATTTTTTAAAAATATTTATTATGTATACAATATTCTATCTGTGTGTATGTCTGCAGGCCAGAAGGCAGCACCAGACCCCATTACAGATGGTTGTGAGCTACCATGTGGCTGCTGGGAATTGAACTCAGGACCTTTGGAAGAGCAGGCAATGCTCTTAACCTCTGAGCCATCTCTCCAGCCCGATTTTTTTTTTTTATTGAGCTGTACATTTTCCTCTGCTTCCCTCTTTTCCTCTCCCCTCCCCTCCAACCCTCTCCCAAGGTCCCCATGCTCTCAGTTTACTCTGTCTCAGGGTCCTCATTATTGTCTAAGTTCTCTGGGATTGTGATTTGTAGGCTGGCTTTCTTTGCTTTATGTTTAAAAACCACTTATGAGTGAGTACATGTGATAATTGTCTTTCTGGGTCTGGGTTACCTCACTCAAAATGATTAAAACAAGGTTTTATTATATAGCCCAGGCTGATCTTGAAATCTCGTGCTCAAGTGAAACTCCTCAACCCTAGGACCACAGGCCTGAGCTATAACTCTGAATAATCTGGGTGGACTTGGGAGAATGTTTACTCCATTATAGGAGTCCCTACCTAAATGTCTGCTTTCTCAGTCCTGTCTCAGCAACTTGTGCCCATTCTTAGCCTCTAAGTCTAAATAACCATTTATTCAGAATCAGGTATCCCTGTAAGTCTGTTAGAATATATTGTCAAATGGCTTATTTCTCTGTTGACTAAAGTGAGGAATGGTTTTCTATGTTTCAGTTTGTTTATTTGTTTTTTTAAACAGGTTCCCTAATTGAGCAGCTAACTACAGAAAAATACGAATGTATGGTGTGCTGTGAATTGGTTCAAGTTACAGCCCCGGTGTGGAGCTGTCAGAGCTGTTTTCACGTCTTTCATTTGAACTGTATTAAGAAGTGGGCCCGGTCTCCAGCATCTCATGCAGGTCAGTCATTTATGTTTCCTGAGTTGTTTCTGCGCACTGCTTTAATAAATTTGGGTTATAAACCTGGCTTTAAAATGCTAGCCAGGAGGTGGTGGCGCACTCCTTTAATCCCAGCACTCGGGAGACAGAGGCAGGTGGGTCTTTGTGAGTTCAAGGCCAGCCTGGTCTACAAAGCAAGTTTCAGAACAGCCAGAGCTACATAAGAGAGACCCTATCTCGAAGAAAAAAAAATCCTCTTAAACATTTATCTATAGGTAGAATGTTACTGTATTCTCTTGTTTTATGATGGGTCTTAAGTTGTAGATCTTAAATAAACCAGCTAAACATAACTACGAAAATATTTAGGGTGTAGCCGTGAAATCAATAATTTTTTAATTGGAAATGGTAGGTTTCATTGAAATGCAACTATAAAAAGTATATTTTGGACTAATGAAATGGCATAAAGTGGAAGGGTATTTTGTATCAAGTATATATTTCATAGGAGAGAGCCAACTCCTGAAAGTTGTCCTCTGATCCCCAACGTGTGTCATGGCTCTCTAGAGCACACACACAAAAGAAAATGTAATACCAAAATGATTTGAGAAAGCATTCATTACCAGGTGTAGTGGCTCACACTTTAATCCCAGAAGTTGGAAAGCAAAGGTGGAAGTATTTCTGTGAGTTTGAAGCCAGCCTGCTCCACATAGCAGGTTTCAGGCTAGCCAGAGATACACAGTAAGACCCTGCTCCCCAAAAAAACCCGTGTGTGTGTGTGTGTGTAGTTTGCTTAGACATTTATATAAATTGTTTAATTTATCTTTCAGATACTAGGTTATTTCTGTATATCACAAATTTCTGTAGTATTATAGGTAATGCAGATCTTGCTGATAATGTACTCCCTGTGCTGTGGCTTTTTAATTCAGGACATAAGGATTTTCCTGTATACCCAATAGTTTTTCTCTTCAAGTCACAAAAAAAAAAAAAAAAGCCGGGCGGTGGTGGCGCACGCCTTTAATCCCAGCACTTGGGAGGCAGAGGCAGGCGGATCTCTGGGAGTTCGAGACCAGCCTGGTCTACAAGAGCTAGTTCCAGGACAGGCTCCAAAACCACAGAGAAACCCTGTCTCGAAAAACCAAAAAAAAAAAAGTTAATATTGAAATTAGAGATGTGTTAGTAGGTCTTTGTAGCCTGAATACAGTATTTAATGAAGCATTCAACAATGTAATTTATTTGCCTTTTTTTTGAGAACTTTATTCAGGAGTAAAGCAATAGGACGAAATTAATAAATTAAAAGTTAGAGGGAGCACCTCAGGGTGAGAGTTACTTAAGAGCCTAGATCTGTTTCTTAAATGTCTGATAATATTCAGCATTTTAATTCTAACTGCTTCAATGATGTGAATTCCTATAGATTTACTTTTTTTTCTTTTTGAAACAGGGTCTCACTAGACCTTGAACTCAGAGAGATCCTGCCTCTTGCCTTCCAAGTGCTGGGATTAAGGGGATATGTCACTATACTTGGCCAGAAGTTTAAAATTACAGTACTGCTTTTTCAGGAGGGTGCAGAGGGGCAAGCCCTAGAGACCTGGATAGACCAAGCACATTCCCTGCTGCCGAGCTGTATCCCTAACTCAGCGTGTGCTGTGGAAAGACATCATATTGATAGATTCTTTCCTTTCTTTCTTTTTAAACAGATGGCCAGAGTGGTTGGAGGTGCCCTGCTTGTCAGAATGTTTCTGCACATGTTCCTAATACTTATACTTGTTTCTGTGGTAAGTTGATTTACATACACTGGAGTACTTTTTATTCCTACGTTGTACCTCAGTGATCTGTAGGGCTTGCTTCAGAAGTGACTGATAGACCTCAAAGGAAGAGGCTCTAGTATTGTACTCATGCTTCCGTCACCAGGTGGAGCCCTGGGCCGTGGTGCTCCTGGCAGGCTCTTCTGGAGGTGGGTCTTCTGATTATGCCAGCCAGGCTCATGCTGGTTCTAAGCAATCAGTTGGCAGAGGCAGATATTGATATGTGTTCCCCCTCAGTGCTAGCTGTAATACCTTTTATTACCTTTATTAATTTTAGATTTAAGCCATGTACAAAAGATAGTGTTTAATTTAAGACATCAATCATTTGTCTGTATAGTGGATAGATTTTTCTATAAATTGGCAGTACAAATTAACCTTGAATCTTCTCTCTCTATAGAATAGTTTTTCCTTGTTTTGCCTGTTTGTTTTTTAATTTAAATAAGATTTTTTTATTGATTCTTTGGGAATTTTAGATCATGTACCCTAATTCCCCCAAAAAGAAAATAAAAAAAACCCGAAAAAACCCAAAAATAAATAAATAAATAAATAAAACAAAGCAAACAAACAAGAACAAACCAAACCAAAAAGAACCTCTTCATTTTTCCATCTTTCCCGCCTCTGCAACACCTCTCCATTCATTCTGGTGGCACTGGGAGTGGTGTGTCACACAGTACACACTTTGTCTAATCAGCTTTACTAGCAGATGTTCTTTGTAATGAGTCCCTGCTCTGGTTTCTGGTACACCATCATCATTGGATCCTCACCTAAACTCTCCTAAAGTGGCCCACAGGGTCCCTAAGTCATGAAGATCCTGCTGATACTGTTCCACAGGACCAGCCTCTTCACGAGTTCCAGCAGGTCCTAGATGGGTTAGATGTTAGAGTAGGCCAACCCAAGACCCAGGTATGGGCCTAGGGGTAACTGAGCTGGTCATTACAGGTCACTGGAGCCACTAGCCTCAGGTGAGAGGATGGAGCCAGCTCCCCTATGCCCATGCCATCAGGATCACGGTTCTCCCTCACCTGTGGTGAAGGGTGGGGACCATCTCTCCCAATGCAGGGGTCAACTCTCTTGCTGCAGTGTCCAGCAAGAGGCAAGGTTTTCCAGAGCTAGTGAAGGGTTCCTATGGCCCCTGAGGTGGCACAGACCACAGACAGCTACACAACCCAGCTGCAGCTGGACCATGAACCCAGATGTGGCCCTCGGCAGCAGCTTGGCTCCTGACAAAGTGACATTTTGGCTCCAGGTGGAAGCACTGGCCACTCAGATTGGGATGGCTCTGGTGGCAGCATGGTCCCCAGACATCACCAAGGCCTCAGGTTGCAGCCCCAACCTGGGCTTTAGTATGACCTTTGGTGGCAATACAGAACTTGGACATGAGCACAGATCTCAGTCTCAGTAGGACCATGGACTCAGAAAGGGTCCTCAGCAACATCTGGGTCTGGATGTCACCATTGCCTCAGATGGCAGTACATGCCATTCAGATCAGCACAGCCCCAGAGGTAGTGTGACCCTTGGACACCAACGTGGCCCCAGACCTTGGGTGTCCACATTGTGTTTGATGGTAACAGGAGCCTCAGACAACACAGACCCTGGCTGCAGTAGGGCCATAGACCCAGGCATGGCCCTCAACTGCAGCTCAGGCCCCAATGTCACAATGGCATCAGATAGCAGCACAGGCAGGCCACTCAGATCGGCATGGCCCTGGCTACAGCATGACCCTTGGACACCATCATGGAGTCAGGTGGCTGACCCAACACTGGGTGTCCACCGACCCTTGGTGGCAACAGGAACCATATATGTCCACCCAGGCCTGACCACTATGGGGCCACAGACCCTGACATGGCCCTCAAAATAGCAACCTGGACTGAAGTGACACCAAGTTTTTCCTGTTTTTTTGTTGTTGTTGTTTTGAGATGATCTGTGTAGCCCTAGCTGTCCTGGAACATACTATGTAGACCAGGCTAGACTTGAACTCACAGAGGTCCACCTGCCTTTGTCTTCCTGGTGCTGAGATTAAAGACATGTGCCACACTCTCCAGCTCCCTTTTCCTGTTTTTCAATAGCTACACCTTTTTGGTTTTTGTTTTGATCCAGATGCTAATTTCTACTGCTAGCTGTATGTCTTTTCTGTCCTTTCTCTACCCACCCCTCAGCCTCGCCCACCGTGCCAGAACATGTTAAAGAAGTGTCCTGCCACTGAGCTGTACTCCAGTTCTCTCCCTTTATTTCCTTCTGATCATTACCACAGATGATTCTTTGTCCATTTGTTTAAGATTTCTTAGTTAATAGATTTTGTTCAGTAGTCAAAATGGCATTTTCATAGGTAAAAATGACTATCTTTTTTAGGTAATCTTGATGTTAAGATTTATCATGCTAAGTAGAGCGTTTAATAAGTAGCATCACAGTCAGCTTTTTGCTTTAGAATGTGAGATAACAGTTGTACTGCTGAAAACCACCCTTAAGTTTTACACTGGCTGTACTCTGTTTCGAAAAGTTGAGAATCTGGTTGAAATTTATAGCATTGACTTTTTCATCTGATGTGTTGTAGGTAAAGTAAAGAATCCTGAATGGAGCAGAAATGAAATTCCACATAGTTGTGGTGAGGTTTGTAGGAAGAAACAGCCTGGCCAGGACTGTCCACATTCCTGTAACCTGTAAGTTGGAGGGATGGATTTCTGGGAACTCGGTGGGTGTGCTTTGCTAGTGCCTTTAAGTACACATACCATTACCACAGAACAAGAGGGGTAAAGAGTGACTCTGTAGTGAGCACTCTGCACAAGTTATTAATCCTTTCCACGGCCATGTCTACTTTATAGACAAAACTCAGGAAGACTAAGCCTCGTGCCCAATGTTGCAGTGCTAAGAAGTGATAGGGCTGGGTATGAAAAGCCAGCGATCCTTCTACTGTTTTGTACCACTAGCCCTAAAAAGAAGAGAGCCTTGGATATCTCTAGGAGTGTATAGGGCACCCAGGGAAAGCACTTGTTTAACATCCTGTATGGTAGGACTTTGAAGTTGGGAGGGGTGCTTGTTTTTCTTTTTCACAAAATTGTGTTACCCATATGATTAATTAGACTTTCCTGTAATTGCTTTTAATTTCCGAAGGATTGCATTTGCCATCATTTAGAATGCCCCTCCCCAGAATACAAATTGCAGACCCTTGTTATCACATGGTGCTAAGAATTGAACCCAGGCCCTCTGGAAGAGCAGCAAGCACTCTTAACTACCCCACCAACTCTTCAGACGCCTATAGATTTTAGGATTTTGTTGTTCTTTAACAGCCCTGGCTGTCCTGTAACTAACTTTGTAGACCAGGCTGGCCTCTGCCTCCCAAGTGCTGGGATTAAAGGCGTGTTCCACCAAATCCAGCTTGTTTATTTAAAAAAAAAAAAACAAAAAAACATGAGCCGGGCGGTGGTGGCGCACGCCTTTAATCCCAGCACTTGGGAGGCAGAGGCAGGTGGATCTCTGTGAGTTCGAGACCAGCCTGGTCTACAAGAGCTAGTTCCAGGACAGGCTCCAAAACTACAGGGAAACCCTGTCTCGAAAAACCAAAAAAAAAAAAAAAACATGAAAGGAGAAGGGGACTAGCTGGAGTGGGAAGAGAGGACAAGAACAGACAATGGGGTGGAGGGTGAACATCATGGGCTTTATTATTTGTGTGTGTGCATGCCTGTATGTGCAGGCCCCAGGACCCACGTGGAAGCGAGAGGAGCATTTTGTGCTGTTAGTGCTGTCGTTCCTCCTTTACATGGCTTCTGGGGATGAAAGTCAGCAGGTCACAGGCTCAGAGAGCAAACACCTTTACTTGCTAAGCACCTCCACTGTGCTGTTTTGTTACTTTGTTTTGTGTTTTGAGACAAGATCTGATGCTATAGCCCTAGTTGCCCTCAGCCACTCTGTTATTCTCATGCCTCACCTTTCCGTGTGCTAGGGTTACAAGTGTGAGCCAACACTGTGCCCAGGAGAGAAACCACTATTTTGAATAATATATATTCATTTTTAAAAAGGCCTCTCCCCAATTTGTAGAAATCCCCAAAATAGGAATAAGAAAGGTGACTTGGGTCAAGGTGCTTGCTGCAAAGACTGAGACCTGGGTTTGAGCTCAGGGGTCTACATGGTAAAGAAGAAGATTGACTCCAACAGCTTGTCTTCAGACCTGCACATGGCATGGTGGACCACGTACACACAAACACGTACAAAATATAAGTGGAGTTTCTTACCCAGTATGATTGACACTGGTTCTACATGAAGACAGTATTTATCAAAACATATTTAAATTCCTTTTTTTCTTCTTCTGACTTCTACAACATTGTGTTCAGATGTCTGATTCTAGCCTAGAGCACATCACTAAGCTCAGTTTCCCATGCCCTCCTGCCCTGTGCTGGGATTCTGTTTCCTACCTGCATGCTGTGCTCGTGTCAGCCACCTTCGCATTGGTACTGCTATCACCAGCTGATGGGACATGTCTGTTCTCCTTGTGGAGTAAGCACATGTGGGCACTGTAGCTCCATTCCGTCTTTCCTTCCGTCCTTCCTTCTCCCGAGAATCCAATCCAGGGTCTCCAATACTAGGCAAGGGTAAAAAAAGGTGGGGGGGGGGCTGGAGAGATGGCTCAGCGATTAAGAGCACTGGTTGTTCTTCCAGAGATCTTGAGTTCAATTCCCAACAACCACATGGTGGCTTAAAACCATCTTAATGAGATCTGGTGCCCTCTTCTAGCCTGCAGGCATACACGAAGAAGGAACAATGTGTACATAATAAATAAGCCAAAAAAATAAACGTGGCAAGGTTTGTGGGTTTTGTTTTGTTTTTCCCAAGACAGGATTTCTCTGTTTAGCCCTTGCTGTCCTGGAACTCACTCTGTAGACCAGGCTGGCCTCGAACTCAGAGATGCACCTGCCTCTGCCTCCTGAGTGCTGGAATTAAGGAAAAGGCATGCACCATCACTGCCTGTCCACACATTGAACCAAAGACCGTATATTTTAAAGTGTCATCTTTGTCAGACCCAAACTAAAACAGGATTTTGAGTTGAGTTGAGATTTTTTTTTTGTTTTGTTTTGTTTTGTTTTTTTTGTTTTTCGAGACAGGGTTTCTCTGTGGTTTTGGAGCCTGTCCTGGAACTAGCTCTTGTAGACCAGGCTGGTCTCGAACTCCCAGAGATCCGCCTGCCTCTGCCTCCCGAGTGCTGGGATTAAAGGCGTGCGCCACCACCGCCCGGCGAGTTGAGATTTATTTATTATTGTCATGTGTAACACCTCTAGCTGTCCCATAACTCTAGAACAGGCTGGCCTTGAACTCACGAGACTTTCCTGCCCCTGCCTCCTGAGTGCTGGAATTAAAGGTGTGTGCCACCACTGCCCGGCTACTTGTTTTTCTAAAATGATTGTTATTCTGAAATGATAATGCTGTCAACTTTTTCTACATAAAAATATTTATTATTGTCTTTTTGAAGCAGTCTTATTTTGTAACCTTAGCTGGCTTAAAGTTCATTATGAAGATCAGGCTGGCCTCAAATTTGCAATACTCCTTCTGCCTGTGCTTCCACAGTGCTGAAACTATTTGCTACCTCATCTGTTTTAAAAATATAATTTTTTTCACCCCAGTTTTTCGAGACAGTTGCTTTGTTGTAACAGTCCTGGAGGTCCTGAAACTCACTTTGTAGACTGGCTTCGAGGTCACAGAGATCCATCCGCCTGCCTCTGCCTCCATCATGCCCGGCCAGTTTGTTTCCTAATTAAGTGTCTTTCGAGAAGTACTAAGGCATTGCATAGTAGGCTTATTTGTGGCCTGTCCTAGTTTGTTTTTGTTTCTGTGGTCAGAAGCTGACCAAGATCAATGGGAAGGAAAGGGTTTATTACACCTTCTGAGTCAGAACCCATCAAGGAAGCCTCAAACGAGCTTAAGCAGGAGCCTGGAGACAGGAACTGAGGCCAGGCTTAAGCAGAGGTCAGGAGGCGCATTGCTTGCTCTTCATAACCCAGGACCACCTTCCAAGGTGCTACCTCCCACTGTGGTGCCGTCAGTCATCAGTCAAGACAGTGTTACAAGCATGTTCACAGGGAGTTTGATGAAGGCAGTACCTCGGCTGAGGTTTCCTCTTCCCTGTTGTCCAGGTTGCCGTATTCACAGCAGGACACAGCTGAAGCAGCGTTGTTTGGATTTTGGTACATATAAATGGTTTCTTCATTAAAGCTTTTTCTCTTACAGTCTCTGCCATCCTGGACCCTGCCCACCCTGCCCTGCTTTTACAACTAAAGCATGTGAATGTGGACGCACCAGGTAAAGTTAGAACTGGACTGAGGAAGAAGTCAGTTTCCATATGCACGATTCACATGTGATTGTCTGATGTAGAAGATTAGTAAGCAGATAGAAGTGAATGGTTGGCATAAATAAAGTCATCCCTGATGTCCCTGGGGACTTGGTTCCAGGACCTCTGGGGTTAAGGCAAAGCTAGAACCAAAGCTCTGCTAGCATCTTGTAAGCGTTCCGGTTGTATGCAGTGCAAACATGCCTGGTCCCAGGACACTGCTCTTGTGCTTCTAGTCTGAGCGTCTCAGATCTGGGCACACTGTTCCTTTCTTCCCTGTTTGAGAGGAAGCTGGGCAGAGTGAGAGAAGAACCCAGACTTCGCCCATCCTTCCAGGGTTCTTTCCCCTTCTGCATACTGCTCAGTATAAGACAGATGAATGATGATTAATTACCTAGGACAGATTCTCAGAGCGAGCCTTCATTTCTCCACTAATTAGAAAAGAGAAAAGCGGGAAAAGCAGGGTAGAACATAGGAACAAAGGAGAAAGAAGTGGAAAGGATGGAGAGAATAGTTGAGGAAATAAAAATTGGTAGGAGGTGGCTGGAGGGATTGCTTGGTGATTAAGAGTGCATGACCATTGTAGAAGACGAGATAGTTTCCAGCACCATGTTGGGCAGCTCACAGCTGCTGGTTACTCCACCTCTGAGGGGTATGATATCTGTAGCCACCGTGGGCACCTGCATCTCTGTTTCTTATGTATGTGAACAGAATTTTAAATAATAAAAATAAAACTTTAAAAATTAGAAGAAAGCATGTTAGGGGCAGCAAAATCAAGAGAAATGTTTACTGGGTGTTAAGGGAAGGGTTTGGATTTTACTGTTATTTTGTCTATATAGTGGGGACTTTCAGAGTAATGTATTTGTATCTTTATAGGCACACAGTTCGCTGTGGTCAGGCTGTCTCAGTCCACTGTTCTAACGCATGTGAGAATATTTTGAACTGTGGTCAACACCACTGTACTGAGCTGTGCCATGGGGGTCAGTGCCAGCCTTGCCGGATCATATTAAACCAGGGTAAGTGGAATGCACGTGTTAGCAATGCTCAATGCATTTTTCTGGAATTGTGTGTTATGTCAATTATATTACAGCAAAACTGCTTCACAGAAGCCTATACTAGAGGGAAGGTTTGGGGGATGGGCATCGAAAACAAGCTCATAGTGAGGTATCTATCTATGTACTTAACCAGGGTTTCTTTTTTTTTTTTTTGGTTTTTCGAGACAGGGTTTCTCTGTGGTTTTGGAGCCTGTCCTGGAACTAGCTCTTGTAGACCAGGCTGGTCTCGAACTCACAGAGATCCGCCTGCTTCTGCCTCCCAAGTGCTGGGATTAAAGGCGTGCGCCACCACCTCCCGGCTTAACCAGGGTTTCTAAAATGAAAAAAAAAAAAAGGCATTTGGCATCTTCATTCAGTGTTGGCAGATGTACAAAATGCTAGTCATTTTGGACAACTGTTTGTCAGTTTCTTTTTTTTTTTTTTTTTAAATATTTATTTATTATATTATGTATATAGCATTCCTTCCACATGTGCCTGAAAGCCAGAAGGGGGCGCCGGGTCTCATTATAGATGGCTGTAAGCCACCATGTGGTTGCTGGGAATTGAACTCAGGACCTCTGGAAGAGCAGTCAGTGCTCTTAACCTCTGAGCCATCTCTCCAGCCCTGTTTGTCAGTTTCTTATAAAATTAAACATATGTATATGTTATGACCCAGCCATTCTGCTCTGATATTTGCGTATCAAGTATGCAGAGAAAGGACTGTACAGGAATATGTGTTTCTAAGAACCTCAAACTGAAAACAACCTAGATGTCCTTTAACTGGAGGAAGGAACAGATAAGTAAATTTTTAACCTTTCTTTTTTTGAGACTGGCCTTATTATGATGGCCAGAATGTTCTCAAATCCCTAGAGTTCTGCCTTCCCTTCCCAAGAAGCTGGGACTAAGGAGTGTACCATTAAATAGTCTTTTGGCCACATATGTAGTTTATTTTGTCACGTGTTGATTCTTCTAGGACCTTTTTCAGCCTTTTCTAGAAATTGAATGCACATTGCTTCTGGGTGTTCATTAAATGCCAAACATACAGCTTAAGGCTGGTTCCGTAGTACTATTCAGGCAGCTGTGACCCTTGACCCTGCTGCTACTCTTATGGTTCTGTCTCTCTTGCTAAGCATACCAACAGCCTTTTGGTATGGAACTCATGATCATTTCCTAATCAACTAGAGAACTCCATTTTGCTTTTATTGTGATTTTCTGCACTACCCTCCTCCCTCCCCCCATGTGTATATATGATTGTGTGGTATGTGTTTGTGTGTATAATAAGCATGTTAAAGTGTGGGCACAAGTGTGTTCCAACAGGTGTCACGTGTGAGCATATGAATACCTGAAATTGGCATTGAATGCCTTCCTTAATTACTTTCTACTTTACTCTTTTACATTTATGGCATTTATGTATTGTGTATGAAAGTATGTATGTGGACACATGGGAGATTGAATCAGTTCTCTCTTTATGCCTCATGAGTTCCAGGGATCAAGTTCTGGTTATCGGGTTGGCAGTAGGCATCTTTACCTACTGAGCCATCTCACCAGCCTCCTTCTCCATTTTATTATTGAGTCCAGAGCTCTTTGATTGGCTAGTCTAGGTAGCTAGCTTGCTCTAGGGATCTCCCATTTTGTCTCCTGAATATTGGGATTATAGATGGCCTTCCACACCTGCCAGCCATTTATGAGGGTTCTGGGAATTAGTTAGAACTCTGGTCGCCTTTCTTGTTTGGCAAGTGTTTCTTTTCTTTCTTTTTTCTGTGTTTGATCACTTTTATACACCTTCCGCCATGTTAAACACACCCCTCCCAGCAGGACTTACCAAACAGGCAATCTGAGACAATTTAAATAGACAACCTGAAGACCCTTACTTTGATCTGCATTCATTTTATGCTGAATTTATTCCCGTGCCATAAGTTTTTGTTTCTTCTGGGATATCTTTTTCTTCTGTACACCCTCCTTTTGTGGCTTTGGGACAGTTTGTTCATTTCAGTGAGGATCATCCATTGTGGCAGGGGGAGCTCATGTACGGATTCATCCTGTGCTCTGTCAGTTCGTCAGCGCATCTTTGGTGCTTTGTTCACTGGTGTGTTCGATGTGTAGACCATCCATCTAAACCCTTCCATCCAGGCTGCTCTGTGTTTTTAAGCACATGCAGCAGAAACTCAGCACTTTTTTTTGACCACTGACCCTGTGTCCAGCCCCACTGTGTTTGGCCTGGGCACACCTACCGCCTCCACCATTGTACCATCAGAATGGCACCCATTGTTCCTTTAAAGTGACATCTTCCAGGTATTTTGGTGGCTTTTCGGATATGCATACCCTTGATGGCCTGGGCAGTTTCATGGATGTTCTTTTTTTTTTTTTTTTTTTAATATTTATTTATTTATTATGTATACAATATTCTGTCTTTATGCCTGAAGGCCAGAAGAGGGCGCCAGACCTCTTTACAGATGGTTGTGAGCCACCATGTGGTTGCTGGGAATTGAACTCAGGACCTTTGGAAGAGCAGGCAATGCTCTTAACCACTGAGCCATCTCTCCAGCCCTCATGGATGTTCTTAAAGTGAACCCAAAAATTTGATCCTCTTTGCGTGATTTTGTAGGTTTTTCTGGGTCAGGAGGGTAGCAAACCATCTTCACAGGTCACCTCAGACCACTTACACCTAGCAAGTGTTTCTCCATTGAGCATTCTCCCCAGGCTAAATGTCCTGCCTGTTAATTTACTCTTTCTTAGTTATTGCTGTATGTTCATTACCTCTGACAAAAAGACTGCTCTGTTTGGGTAGAAATACAGCAAAGAGCCTGGCATGGGGACTGATACCTGAAACCCCTGCCTTTAGAGGCTGAGACGGGAAGAGTGAGAGTTTGAGGCCCACCTGAGCCATCATAACAAGTTCAGGCCAGCCTGCCAAGCCAGACTCTGCCTCAGAAGAAAAGAAAAGAAAGAGAGGAAACAAAACATGCCAAAGGAAAAGGCTGCTTGTAGGAAGCTTTTGGTTGCTAGATTTTGCTCATCAGTTCATTGATCCAAAAGTATGAACTGTTCCCTTTGTCTGTATTGATTCATCCAACAAATACTTGAAGAGATAATGAGTTTTAGAGTGGTGGATAAAGATGCACATATTCTTATTAGAAGACAGAATGTCTTTTGTTTTTTTAATGTGTATGGGTGTTTTACCTGTGCATCCATGCAAGTGTGTGTGTCTGTGTCTGTGGGTGCATGCATGTGTGTTTGGTACTGCATATATGCCTAGTGCCCAAGGAGGCTAGAAGAAGACATTGGATTCGTGAAACTGGACTTACAGGCAGTTGTGAGCCATCACATGCGTGCTGGGGAATTGAACCTGGATCTATAAGAGCAACTAGTACTCTTAACCACTGAGCCATCTCTCCAGCACTAGAATGTTTATTTTTAAAATGTAAAAAGTTTATGTTTCGGTGACTTGAAGCTATCTCTTCCCATATGCCAATAGTTCTGTCTAATACACTATTTTATAGATAGGATTTTTTTTTTTTTTTTTTTATGAGTTCTCACTATGTAGCCCTATCTTGCCTAGGACTTGTTAATAAACCAGGCTGGCCTTGAACTCAATTACATTTAGTCTGCTGTTCATTTTCTGTACCAGTAGATAGCCTAAGTTGCCTTAGGAAAAAATTACCATTAATTAGTTACATGGAATTTCAGTTTTGTTTCTACTCTTTTGGTCACCATTTATCATGTGAGCAAGGTATACATGCATAGATTACTTTGTGATAAATATCCTTTGTGAAAAAAGTGCCCCCCCAAAAAAGATTGTGGGGCAGTGGTGGCACACGCCTTTAATCCCAGCACTCAGAGGCAGGTAGATCTCTGTGGATTCCAGGACAGCCAAGACTACACAGAGAAACCCTATCTCAGAAAAAGAAAGAAAAAATTGTAAAGTGATGCTTATGAAAAAAATTATGTAATTTAATGAAAATAACTCTTCAGATTTAATAGTAGTAGTATCCAAATTATTAAGAATTTCATATTGTGGTAATGTTTTTTAATAGTGAGGCCTATTTGAAAGCATTTGATATAAAGTATCAAGAATACATTTTGCTTGTGTTGAAGTGAAGATGGGGACTCTAGATGTCAGCTGCTCTCCTACCATACCACCAGTTAAGCCTGCAGTGCCCTCTGCCATGTCCAGAGACCTCATAACCCATGGAGCTCCCCTAGCCCTAGGTACTAAGTTGTGTCCTTTTAGTTTGAGGCAGTCTGTTTGAAGGATATGTTGCGAGGCCCTAAGAGATACTGGCGGAGGAACAGGAGCTTTTATTTGTTCCCATGTAAAGCTCTTAGGTGTGTCAGAGAACTGTATAAACCATAGTAATTTCAGCATCATGTCTGATCTATGCTAATGAATATTTATAGACTATTGGGAATATTTTTAAAGCATGGATAGGTTGCTAATTTGTCTTTTAAATTGTGTCCTCAAGTGTGCTACTGTGGCAGCACCTCCCGAGATGTGCTATGTGGAACAGAAGTGGGGAAATCTGATGGATTTGGGGACTTCAGCTGTTTAAAGATATGTGGCAAGTAAGGTTTTACGTTTTCTTACTTAATTTAAGTTGCTTTTAGTTAAAACGTCATTTTATGTAACAGTTACATAATTGTCTATTGTTTCTATTAAAAGGGACTTGAAATGTGGGACCCATACCTGTTCTCAAGTGTGCCACCCTCAACCTTGTCAGCCTTGCCCACGGCTCCCCCATCTGGTGCGATGTTGCCCTTGTGGCCAAACACCTCTCAGCCAGTTACTGGAACTTGGAAGTAATGGTCGGAAAACATGCATGGATCCTGTCCCTTCATGTGGAAAAGTGTGTGGCAAACCCTTGTCCTGTGGTTCCTCAGGTAACTAGTTGACATAAAATTCATTTTATAGAATTTATTTGGGGGCTGAAGAGACAGTGATTAAGAGGACTGGCTGCTCATCCAGAGACCCAAGTTCCATTCTCAGACCCACATGGTGGCTCACAACCGGTTATCCGTAATAGCATTTCTAGAGGATCTGATGTCGTTCTTCTGGCCTACATGAATGTAGAGAGAGCCCACACATGGTGCACAGGCATACATGAAGGTGAACTCTCCATACACATAAAATAAAAATGGAAAAGTCTTTTTTTAATGAATATAAATGTTTAGCAGCAATGATGCTTTAACCAAGTAATAAATGCCACTCTAAAGAGGTTCTCATAAACATAATTATCAAATTTGGACAGGTACTTTTTTATCTTTTTACTCAAAGTACTCTTGTAACAGATTTCCCAAGTGATTTCTCCCAATTTTGTTGACGTCGTTGGTTCTCTGAGCGCCTACTCTAGTACAAACACCATATATATATGGACAAATCCAGCATTCCACACATGTTTGCATGCCATCTTTTGTAATAGGAGCATGCTAAAACAACTGGGGGCCAAATTTAGGTCTGAAATTCCAAATGACAGAGTCTCAGCCAATTAAAGCACTTAAACAGTGCCTTCTAGCTAAGCCTCCTGGGTAGCTGAGGGCAACACCTTGCGCATCATTTTTGGATGGATGCTTTTCTAAGATGGGAATCTTTCTATGCAGCTCTGGCAAGACTGGTACTGTGTATGTAGCTGAGTCTAGCATCAGATTGGTGGGTAGCTTCCTAACACAGTCTCTCCAGGGCTGGATGACTGATAGGAGCCACCATACCCAGATTGTATCATCTGTAAGAAACCAGTCGCTGAAGATAATTCTTTCCCCCTGTGATTGAGCACACATCTTTCTGTGGAGCCCCTCGGGTTTATCAGGCTATTTGCTCTACTCCTGTGTGCAGTTTGGATTGTTTTATATGCTTTCTGAGGCTTTTTGTTGTATGTTTCTAGTTAATATTTTTAGTGTGGCTGCCTCTGATCACTAATGATACCTTGCTTCCTCTTTTGTGACTTCTGGTCATTTGGATATAGAAATCAGAAAATTTCATCAGAATTTCTTCCTAAAGCAGGGTTTTATGTATCCCAGAATTACCTCACACTTGCTATGTAGCCGAGACTAACCTTGAACTTGTGATTCTCTTGTCTCCAACTCCCAAGGACTCTGACTAACAGGCCTTAAATTCATTATATAATCAAATTGACCTTGAAATCCCAATCCTCCTGAGCACTGTAATCAGTCATGCACTCCTTATGAAATTTTAATGCAGTGCTGGGGATCAAACCCAGGGCGTTCTGCAAGTTAGGCAAGCACCCTACTAACTGAGTTACATCTCCTGTCTCAAGAAAGGATAAAACAGAAAATTTTACCCTAAATCTGGTTAGCTTTCAGGTGAATGTAGGTTGTCCACGTCTATAAAGACAACAGCCTCAGTTGGTGGAATTATGGATTGTGACTTCAGAATTATCTGTGATTCCCGGGTAGCTTGTAGAGCCCGAAGCACTTCATCGAAGTCATACATGATTAAATTCTAGGGAGATGTGAATTTAATATAAAGACTTTGCTTGGCACCTAAAGCAAAGGTCTGAAAAATCTATGCTTTGTGTCAGCAAGCAGCATGCATACCAAAACATATTCCAGCAACTGATGCTAGTCTCTGTCTTTGAACGTGCCCAGCTTGGATGAAGGGAAGCTGAGGGAGAAGCACTGACCACATTCTTCTCCCTCAGCTCCACTTTTGGAGTTATTAGGAGTAGAGGTGGAAAAACGGTGTTGGTAGTGAATTGGAAGAATCAGAGTAAGTCGCTGTGATTCTCACTCCCCGCTCTTTCCTTTGTATTGAAGATTTCATCCATACCTGTGAGAAGCTCTGCCATGAAGGAGACTGTGGACCATGCTCTCGTACGTCAGTCATTTCCTGCAGATGCTCTTTCAGGACAAAGGTAAACTGTTAGAATCCCTGTCATCGTCTCCTTTTTAAATGGTGATTGTCAGTGAGGAGGACCCAAAATAACCCAGTTTACTCACTGGATCCCACCTATGTACACTGACGTACCTACCGTGCCCCATTTTTAGGATAGACTGGAGGGTTATAGCACTCACAGTTCAGAGATCAGTCACGGGGTGAGGCAGTGTTAGCAACTGCAGGTGTGAAGAAGGAACAAAGACTGCTCTCGTTTAGCCAAATGAAAATTGGACACAGCCCTCAAAACTCCTCCCCTGAGAGTTTGGACCGCTGCTGAAGTAGCCAACATGCTCACTTAATTCTCCTGAGCTGAAGGTCAGGGGCCCCAGGACCTCACACAGCCTGGTAATTTGGCAGACTCTTCTAATTCACTGAAAAACTGAAAACTATCACAGTCATTGTTACAGTTTTTCTTTTTCTTTTTCTTTTTTTTTTTTTTTTTTTGGTTTTTCGAGACAGGGTTTCTCTGTGGCTTTGGAGCCTGTCCTGGAACTAGCTCTTGTAGACCAGGCTGGTCTCGAACTCCCAGAGATCCGCCTGCCTCTGCCTCCCAAGTGCTGGGATTAAAGGCGTGCGCCACCACCGCCCGGCTACAGTTTTTCTTTTTCTTTTTCTTTTTTTTTAAGATTTGTTTATTTATTTTATGGAAATAAAATATGTATGTATGTACCTCTGGAAGAACAGCCATCTCTCCGGCCCCACCAGTGCAGGTTTATTACTAGGAAGGGACACAAACTAAAATTAGTCAGTGAGGAAACATGTAGGAAAGAATATGAGAAGGGAGCACATGTGAAGCTTTTGTTTGTCATTTGTCCTTCCCCATGGAGTTGGGACAGCATTACCTTCCAGTATCTGACAGTATATAGAGAGTATTCCAGCCAGGAAGGCTCACCGAAGCCTGTGGGTTGAGAAGTTTATTGTACTGGTATGATTTACTACCTACAAAGCCAGTCTGTCTTTCCAGAGTTTGTGTGACCAAAGCCTCAACCTTAAGACTGTCCAGTGTGGCCATCCTGCTTCTTAGACTATCCAGTTGACACAAACCATAAACAAATAATGTTATTCGACTAAACAGCATCTCTTGAGAGTCAAGTACAGAAGTCAAGATTCAGTTTCTAATTTCAGTCTTGGGGAGTCTGTTTGGGCTTTGTGTTATAAAAAGGCATTTGACCATTTTGGAGTTGGGCTTTAATACCCATTTCTTCTCTAATCAGAAGAGGCATGAAGTCTTGGGACGGGGCCTTCTAAGTAATGATCTGTCCTGCTCCTCTTCCAGGAAGTCATTTCTGCACATATCAGGACCTCCTCCGAAGAGCATAGTCTGGGGTGGAGACAGACCTCAGCAGTTGATTCTTTTTATTAAAGTAGCCAAGGGCTGGGCAACCATTGATTCCCAAATAAGTTTGAAGATACAGTTATCTTAACGGATAAGATTAAGAATAAAAGAAAAAAAAGAAAAGTAAACATTATTATGATGGAAATTGTGTTGCGCTTATGAGATATTTTTCTCAACATCACGATGTATGTAAATATTAGTTGTGGAGCCCGTTACACTTTGTAATTGCCACACTGACTGCAGTAGTTGGGTGTAGCTTAGTGATGGAGTGTGTGCTGAGCGTGTAGGATTTTTCTTTTCTTTTTTTCAAGATAGAGTCTCTGTGTAGCCCTAGCTGTCCTGGAACTCTCTTTGTAGACCAGGCTGGCCTCAAACTCAGGAATCTGCCTGCCTCTGCTTTCCAAGGACTGGGATTAAAGTCACATATTGCCTGACTACGTGGATTTTTCACAAATGTTTCTTGTAATGGGGTGAAAGCAAATTTGGGGGGATGTTGTTTTGTTTGTGTGTGTGTGTGTGTGTACACGCATGTGTGTGCGCATGTGTGTGCATGCATATTTGTGTGAGGGTTCCACATCCCTTGGAACTGGAGTTATGAACAGTTATGAGCTGCCATGTGGGTGCTGGGAATTGAACCCAGGTCCTCTGGAAGAGCAGCCATCTCTCCAGCCTTTCTTTTCTTTTTCTTATTGATTTGTGTTTTGTTCGAGACAGGGTCTCAATCTATAGCCCACACAGTACCTCACAGTACTGCCCAAGCTAGCCTTGAATTCAAGGCTGTCTTCTTGCCTCAGCCTCCAGAGTGCTGAGATTGTAGGCATGCCCTGCAGTTTTGTACACCTCCACATTTATTTGCAGCTCCAATGGCCAGTTTTGTAAATCAGAGCCATTTTTACAAGATGAGCCAAATACAGGGCAGCTTCTAGGCAGCCCAGCTCCTTCCTCCTCGCATGACTGAGTTCCCCGTCCACCGGCCTTACCGCACGTGTTCCACTCGACCGTGCAGCCGCAGAGGGCATGTGGTAGCCTTTGGGGGTCCTCTAGCATGGCTGAAACCACAGTCATAGTTTCAAAGTTCAAAGGTCTGCAGTATATTTTTGGCTACAGTATTTTCATGTAGCCAAATACTTGACCTTAAATGACAGCAGATTCTCACCTATTTCAATTTTTTGTTTTGTTTTTCGAGACAGGGTTTCTGTCTTTATTCCTGGCTGTTCTGGAACTGGCTCTGTAGTCCAGAGTGGCCTCAAGTTCATAGATACCCACCTGCTACAGCCCCCTGAGTACTGGGATTAAGGGTGTGTACCACCACCACCCAACTCTAATTTCAATTTTTAAAAATTATTTTTTAATGAGTTTATTTTTTGAGATAATGTCTTATTGTGTTGTCTGGCTGTCCTTGAATTGGTTGTCCTGACCATACCTTCCAAGTGCTGGGATCACGGGTGAGGGCTAGCATACTTATCTTAGATTCTTCATTCTTACATCCGCTTTTCGTGGATTTTACTGTTTGTGTCCTGGTTAGGTAATTGTTTCCCTTTGTTTTGATACCTTTAGCTACCCCTTTCTTTCCAGATTTAATAATTCCTAATCTGCTCTTAAGTTTCAAGATCATACTTCAAAGATTGTTGGAATCACACTACGTAAAAGTCAGGAAATCTAGGGTCACTGGCATAAGTGAGCTGGCTCCAGGCCGGAGTTGGCGAATAATGCAGTTATATTTTGTGTTCTTCTGCAGGATCACTTTTATTACTTCTAAAGTAGCTATTGTTTCTTTTTCTGTAGGAGCTTCCGTGTACCAGTCTTAAAAGTGAAGGTATGACTATAAAGGGGCACCAAAGGACTTTCTGGAATGTGTATTCATGAAATGTTGATTTATGTCATTTAAGATTGTCCATTACATTTTTAACATTTACAGTAAAGGGGGAAATCATGCAATGAATTCTAGTTAGTAGATTTCTTGCGGGGCGGTGGGGAGCTGACTGAACTAAATACATTCATGTCTATAACTTACTTTGAAATACTTTTTAAAAATTAATTGAAGCCAGGTGTGGTACATGTATAAACTTTTCTTGTTTTCTTTCATTTAGCATCTTTTTTAAATTTGCCATTTTTATGGCTGAATAATACTCCATTTTGTTAATATATACAGCATTTTATTTATCCATTATTAGTTGATATCTATGTAGGTGATTTCTACTTTTTGACTACCGTGAATAATGCCATTTTAAAACTTAAATATTAGTTTGGTTTTTTTTTCTTTTTTAGACGGGATTTCCATGCTCCAGCTGGCCTCTAACTCACTCTGTAATCAAGGATACCCTTGACTTTCTGATCTTCCCAGCTGTCTTCCAAATGCTGGAATTATAGGCATGCACCATTATGCCCAGTTTTTTGGTTATTTTTTTAATTATAATTTATTTTTACTTTCTGTGCACTGGTGTTTTGCCAGCATGTATACCTGCGTGAGGGTGTCAGATCCCCTGGAAACTAGAATTCCAGACAGCTCTGAGCTACCATGTGGGTGCTGGGAATTGAACCCAGGTCCTCTGGAAGAGCAGACTGTGCTCCTAACCACTGAACCATCTCTCCAGCCCTGGTTTGTTTGTTTTGTTTTGTTTGTTTTGAGGCGGGGTTTGTCTGTGTAGCCCTGGCTGTTCTGGAACTTGCTCTGTAGACCAGGCTGGCATCAAAGTCAAGGATCAGCCTGTTTCTGCCTCTCAAGTGCTAGGATGTGTCACCATACCAGTCTGTATGCCCAGTTTTCAAACAAATTTTTGTTTAAATAACTTTTTAAAGGTATATTTTATTTATTATATATAATGTTTTGTATGCATGATTGCTTATGCCAGAAGAGGATATCGCATCTCATTATAGATGGTTGTGTGACACCTTGTGGTTGCTGGGAATTAAACTCAGGACCTCTGGAAGAGTAGTCAATGCTCTTAACCTCTGAGCCATCTCCAGCCCCGTAATAATTAATTAATTTTATTTTATGCACATTAGTGTTTTTGCCTGCATGCCTGTGTGAGGGTTTCAGATCTTTTGGAACTAGAGTTATAGACAGTTGTGAGCTGACATGCGGGTTCTGGGAATTGAACCCGGGTCCTCTGGAAGGACAGTCAGTGATCTTAACTGCTGATCCATCTCTCTAACTCCTAAATAACTTTTAAACTTTTTCTTTTTTTTTTTTTTTTTTTTGGTTTTTCGAGACAGGGTTTCTTTTCTCTGTGGCTTTGGAGCCTGTCCTGGAACTAGTTCTGTAGACCAGGCTGGTCTCGAACTCACAGAGATCCACCTGCCTCTGCCTCCTGAGTGCTGGGATTAAAGGCGTGCACCACCATCGCCCGGCTCATTTTACTTATTTTTGAGACAGGGTCTCACTTTGTGGCCTAGACTAGCCTACTACTCATTATTTGTAGCCCAGGCTGGCCTTAAACTTATGCAGGTCCTCTTGTCTCAGCCTCTGGTTTGAGTGCTGTAATTGTACATGTAAACCCACAACACCCAATACTGGTTTTTGTTTTTTGAGACCATATCCAGGACTATTCTGGGGCTCACTGTGCAACTAAAGATAACCTTTAACTTCTGACCCTCCTACCTATAGCTTCTGAGTCCTGGGACTACAGCTGTGCACCACCACACTTGGTTTGTGCAAGTTCTAGCCCTACCAGGCCTACGCAGTGACAAAAACATTACAGCTGTCATAACATTGTAAAATGGGTGGGGTTTTGGTTTTCATTTCCTTAATGGCTAATGATGTTACACACCTTATGTTCTTATGGCCATTTGTGTGTGTTTGTTTGTTTGTTTGTTTTTAAAGATTTATTTATTATGTATACAACATTCTGCCTCCATGTATGCCCACATTCCAGAAGAGGGCACCAGATCTCATTACAGATGGTTGTGAGCCACCATGTGGGTGCTGGGAATTGAACTCAGGACCTCTGGAAGAGCAGCCAGTGTTCTTAACCTGTGAGCCATCTCTCCAGCCCTTGTGTGTCTTTTAAAAGGGGGGAAAGATCGCTCCAAGTCATTTGTACTTTTTAAAAATTAGGTTGATGGTCTTTCTGTTGTTGTCAGTTTGTAATATGTGTCTGGATCATAGATGCTTTTGAGGTGTGTGATTTGCAAATACGTTTCCATTGTATGAGTTTTTGCTGCTTCTTTATGGTGTCCTTTAATTTTATATACAAACGTTTTTTGTTATTGTTGAGTCCAATTTATATTTTTTGCCTTTTGTATGCTCCTTAGGCATCCTGGCCCTTCCCCCCCTCCCGTTCTTTTTGGTGAGGATTGAACCCAGGGCCTCCCATACATGGTAGAAAAGTGCTGTAACACTGAGCTAACCTAATTCTCTAGTTACTTTTGAAAGTATATATAAAACATGGAATTACAGTCCATCTTTTCTTCTTTGTATGTGGTGCTGGAGACCACTTGGGCCTTTAGCAGACTCTATATGCACCCTACCACCGAGTGAATCTCTAAGGCCCATTTGAATTTTTGTTAGATATGTGTGTACTCCATCTGTGAAGAATGAGTGTACCTTTTCTCTCCATCCTTACCCATACTATGTATTAATCAGCTTTGGTTTGTTTGGTTTTGACAGGTGAGAATAAAATTTGAAAAGCATTTCATCAGTAATTTATTTACTTTATTACTTATGTATTTCTTCAGCCTATAGTCACTCATAGGTATGAATGTTCACATCTTTTGCATGTTTTATTTCTTTAATTGGCTATAACAGATGCTACATTTATGTGTGACAAGCGGTGTAACAAGAAACGATTGTGTGGCCGGCATAAATGTAACGAGATATGCTGTGTGGTAAGTAGACTTAGCATTGGTCGGTGTAGTCGGATTCCATTCATCTGGAAGCCTCAACCCTCTAGAATGTGACCCAGATTTGGAAATCGACCTAAACGGTAGAGTTTCTCCCACTCCCCACGTGAGCTCAGCAGACAACCTTTTTAGGCTTTTAGTAGCATCCGCTGCACAGGCAAGAAAGGGATGTGTGGAAGGCCTCCTCCGACCCCAATCCTAAGAAGCTTTAGTTTTTGCTTTTTGAGATTTCCTTCTATTTATTTATTTTGATTTTTTTTTAAAGTTTTGATGCAGGGGGGGCGGTGTCTGTTTTGGTCAGTATGGGGTTTGTATATGTGAGTGTAAATGCCTACAGAAGCTAAAGGTCAGCTCTTACCTATTGCGCCATCTCTCCAGCTCCCAAGACAACTTTAGAATGGGACTGTGTTGTCCCAGCATAGTGGGCCATGTCAGAGGCCAAAATAAGTATGCTGGGTTTTGTTTGTTTGTTTGTTTATTATGTATACAATATTCTGTTTCTGTGTATGTCTGCAGGCCAGAAGAGGGCACCAGACCTCATTACAGATGGCTGTGAGCCACCATGTGGTTGCTGGGAATTGAACTCAGGACCTTTGGAAGAGCAGGCAATGCTCTTAACCACTGAGCCATCTCTCCAGCCCGGTTTTGTTTCTTTTTAAATACAGGTTCTCCATATATTGCCCTAACTGGCCTAGACATTGCCTTATAGACTAGGTTGGCCTTGAACTTAGGATTTTTAAAGGCACAAGTTTCATTTATTTAAAATAATTGTTAAGTAGAATTAATTGTAGGTCCTCTACGTGACATTGGTATTCTGTTAATCTATATGTATATACATATATATGTAATGAGATGCTGTATGATACATATAAGTACAGCAACATATATATATACATACAAACAAGGGAGAATAATAACAATAACAAGGTAGTGTAACTATATATGTGTATATGTTATGTAGATATGCTTGCAAACTGCAGAGTTCCTTTTTTTTTTTTTTTTTTTTTTTTCTTTTTTTCTTTTTTGGAGACAGTCTCACTATGTAGCCTAGCAGGCCTGGAACTTACTATGTAGGCAAAGGCTGGCCTTTAACTCACAGAGATCTGCCTACCTCTGCTTCTGCTTCCCAAGTGCTGCTATTCAAGGCATGCATCACAACACCTGACACAATCTTTAAAAATTCATATTTTGCAGCTATGGAGATAGTTAAGTTAGTAACTTACAAGGATGAGGACTTTCGTTTGAATCCCAGCACTCCTTAAAAATGCTGGGCACAGGGCTGGAGAGATGGCTCAGAGGTTAAGAGTACTGGCTGCTCTTCCAGAGGTCCTGAGTTCAATTCCCAGCGACCACATGGTGGCTCACAACCATCTGTGCTGAGATTTGGCGCCCTCCTCAGGCGTGCGGGCATACATCGAGGCAGAATGTTGTATACATAATAAATAAATCTTTAAAAAAAAAAAAAAAATGCTGGGCACAGCCGGGCGGTGGTGGCGCATGCCTTTAATCCCAGCACTTGGGAGGCAGAGGCAGGCGGATCTCTGTGAGTTCGAGACCAGCCTGGTCTACAGAGCTAGTTCCAGGACAGGCTCCAAAACCACAGAGAAACCCTGTCTTGAAAAACCAAAAAAAAAAAAAAAAAAAAAAAAAAATGCTGGGCACACTGGAGGACCAAGAAGGCTGAGTCTGATGGAGTAAGACTTTGCGGATATACTCCTCCTAGACAAAGGGGTGGAGAGAACCACAGGGCTGACTGTACTACCCAACATTTTTCACTGTCTTTGCTATTAATTTAACATCTATTGAAGAGAAGTGGGTGTGCTTATTTTTTTTTTTTTTTTTTTTTTTTTTTGGTTTTTCGAGACAGGGTTTCTCTGTGGTTTTGGAGCCTGTCCTGGAACTAGCTCTTATAGACCAGGCTGGTCTCGAACTCACAGAGATCTGCCTGCCTCTGCCTCCCGAGTGCTGGGATTAAAGGCGTGCGCCACCATCGCCCGGCTGTGGGTGTGCTTATTTAACATTGTAAAAAAGAAAATGCTTGATTCCCAGTGCTGGAGAGACATAGGCAGGAGAATCCCTGGAGCTTGCTGGCAAGCTGTTCTAGCCCATTGACGAACTCCAAGTTAATGAGAGACCTTATCTCAAAGGAGATGAAAGTGTTCTGTGAGTGGGACCTGAGGCTGGCCTCTGGCCTCCTCTCATTCCCACACACGTGCACCTAACACGCATGTAAAAACCCTTGTCTTGACAGAGAAAAGAGTGATGCTGTTGTGTTCTGTACCAAGGTGGGTGAGTCAGTGTTTGGAAATCTAAAGAACTTTCTATCAGAAAGTTCAAAGCGAAGCAGCGAGGTAGCACAGCAGCCATCCACACTGCATCCAGCTACAATAGGTGTCTGCTCATGACTAATCTCGTGTCAGGCCTGTCTTCCCCTTCCCTTCATAATGTGTGCAGCCTTGTTGTTATTTTGTTTATAAAATGGAGAAGAATCATGAACAAATAGAAATCTCTCCTCTTAGGACAAGGAGCACAAGTGTCCTTTGATTTGTGGGAGGAAGCTCCGTTGTGGCCTTCATCGGTGTGAAGAACCTTGTCATCGAGGGAACTGTCAGACCTGCTGGCAAACCAGTGAGTACCTTCACTGCATTCGTAAAGAGTTTCTGGAGCCGGTCGTAGTGCCCTATGTCTTTATTCAGCACTTAGAGGCAGAGTGAGCCCATCTCTGTCAGTTTGAGGCTAGCCTGGTCCACATAGTGAGTTCTGGGACTGCATATAGCTAGAACTACATAGTGAAACCCTGTCACAAAAACAAAACAAGTTTCCTGGCATATTTTGAGCAGGTGGTTTGCTTAGATTGGTAAGAGTTATTGAAGTAAGCCTTACTATTTCAAACATGTTGTAGTTATTGTTAGCCAGACATTCACATAATGAAAGTACAGGAGACAGCAGGGCAGTGGCAAGAAGATAGCAGGTGTGTAAGTACAAAACCCCAAGTTCAACCCCCAGAACTAGGCAGGGGGCTAAATAAATGACAAAATTAAATATACCCATCTGTGTATATTATTATATCCCAAACTCAGGAAGGCTTGTTTTCTTTCATGTATGCCCTCAGGTTTTGATGAATTAACCTGCCACTGTGGCGCCTCTGTGATCTACCCACCAGTCCCCTGTGGAACTAGGCCTCCTGAGTGTACTCAGACCTGTGCCAGAGTCCACGAATGTGACCATCCAGGTGAGTCCCACCGTCTTGCCACCCCTCATGACCTACTCACAGCCTGTGGGTTAGCGTGTGGCAGTGTAGAGGACTCAAACCATCTGGGCTAGCTGCCGTTGCTCCCCTGCTTCTGTGAAGGTGTATCTTGTATCTGTCATCTAAGCCACCGCCAGTGCTTGGCCACACGCTCACAGTCCTCCAGCTGTCAGACGCATCCCAGAGTGTGGAGGAACCTCGTTTGTTTCTCAGACTCCTCTTCCTTTGTTGCCTCAACTTTTTGTACATATTTCAAAATTGGACTTTTTTTTTACAGAATTAAAAATAATTTAGTTAAAGCTCAGCAGGTAAAGGTGCTTACTTCCAAGCCTGGTGACCTGAGTTTGATTCCTTGGTCCCTGTGGTGAAAACTAACTTCTGAAATTTTTTCTCTGATCTCCATGCACGTGCCATGACACACGCACATGCACACATATTCACACACAGCAAAAAAAAAAAATTTAAAAAAAAGTAAATATGATTTTTAAAAAAATCTTGAATTTGGTTTTTGTTAGAGAAGCAATATGTTTCTTAAGTAAAATTAAATTATAAAAAATTTGGGCTTGAGTTGTCTCACCAGTTAAGAGCACTGGCTGTTCTTCCAGAGGACCTGGGTTCAATGCCTAGTACCCATATGGCAGTTCACAACTGTCTAAAACTCCAGTTCCAGGGAGTCTGGCGCCGTCATGTACAGGCGTTCATGCAGGCAAAGCACCACATAAAAATAAACTAGTTTAAAACTTTAAGTCAAAAGATTGATATTAAATCACCTACTATATAGCACTTTTTAAAAATATTTATTTTTAATTATGTGTATGTCTGTGAGTATGTACATGAATGCACAAAACATAAGTCCATTCCTCCAGATAGGGAGCCCACAACAGACCAAAGTACAGATACCACCAAAGTCCATCTTGGTGAGCCCGTGAGTTTTATTGTATTGGTTACTGCAGGAGCAGAAATGACTCAGTAACAGCTGAATCAGCATAGCGTACCCCAGCACAGGTGACAGCTCACAAAAGCTGGGAACCTAGAGCCCTCCGCAAAACCTGCGGGAGGCTCAACACTGGAGAGTGTCCTTTCCAGGTGCCTCAGCTGATCTAAGCTTCTTCTAGGCAGCTGGTCAGGTCTCAGGGTCTTTGCAGCTTGGTTTGTCTGAGAGCGACCCTCTGCTGGCTTTTTTGACTCCGAGAAGGAGGGAAAGACCAAGGGACCTAGTGAATCTGGTCAGTTTCAGGAACTTCCTGAAACTATTCTGAGTTAGTTTGCCTTCTGGCTTCAGGAGCTTCTGTGGATGGTGGACTGTTCCGATCTCAGAGGAACTGATAAGCAGCAGTCCGTTGTTTTACTTACTAACCCCACAAAATAACTCAGGGCCCCGGATCTGATACCTACATGAAGTCTAGCCATGTGATTTGAATTAAAATTAGATGGCTGGCTCTCAGTTTTTTAATTTAATATAGTAAAACAGAACTAAACAAATTTATCATGAAGTAGAAAACCTTTTTTTGGGGAAACTTAGAGTGATCTTCCCAGCATGGTTTGTAAATTCCTTTCTTGGTCATCATACCATCATGAAGTGTCCAGGCCAGTTCCTGCCCAACCCCTCTTTTCTACTAGCTTCCAGGAATTAGAGATGATGTCCAGATCCTGCTGGGTAGCATCCTTAGTAAGACCTTTAAAACTTACACATTGTGGTGTGCCTGCTTTTGTTCAGCGTTCATTTTCTTGAGTGTCTTTTGAATATCCAGCATGGTGTCAGTCAGAGGGAACTTCAGAGAATGAAAAAAATCTCCCATCACTAGAGTCTCATGTTCCTGAGAGTTAGAGAATAGTGGTCAAATGCCTATATATGCAGTTGGGCCAGCTCGCAGCCTTGTGTTGGAGACCTAAAAACATGAGGGAGTATAGGAAGCTTAGATAGGGTACTCACTTAATCTGTGGCACTGAGAGTAATCAATAGAAGCATTTAAATCATTAAAAAATTATTTTGTATGGATGGGTATTTTGCCTACCCGCGTGTCTGGTGACTGGAGACCAGAAGAAGGCATCCGATTCCCTGGAACTGATCTTCCAATGGTTGTGAGCCACCATGTGGGTGCTGGGAGTTGTGCCATCTGTGCAGCCCACAGCAGAGCATTTTACACAGAATAAATGACAGCTGTCTGGACATTAGTTACCGGTTCACACAGAAGCACAGGCAGACCAAGTGGCTATCTCCCTTAGCTTTTTTTCTCATTCTCGCTCATTTTTCTTTTCTAAAGATGTGTGTGTGTGTGTGTGTAAGTAAGTAAGTAATTGCTGCATGTATGGGTGCCAGCATAGGCAAGAAGAGGACATTCAGTCCCCTAGAGCTAGTTACAGCCAGTTGTGACCCATTGGCATGGGTACTGGGGCCCAAATTTGAGTCTTCTGGAAGAGTAACAAACTTTAACTGCTAAGCCGTCTTCCTAGCACCAGATGCTCATTTTCCAGTACTCAAATATAAAACCAGTTATGTTTCTACTTCCTCATGATCATTTAGAATAATTCCTAACTCCGGGATCTAAAACACTTATAGCATGTTTATAGTATTTGTGACCTTATTCAGACATTATTTCTAACGTTCTGTTTCTGTTTCTGCAGTGTATCATTCTTGTCATAGTGAGGAGAAGTGTCCTCCCTGCACCTTCTTAACTCAGAAGTGGTGCATGGGCAAGCATGAGGTAAGTTTGCTTTCTCCTAGTGTCCGTAGTTCCAGTCAGAAATGTATGCTTAGTTGCTTAAACATTTCTCAAAATGTTTCTCAAGTCTCATTTCTCAAAATAAACATAGTCTAAGAAGCAGAAGCTTTCTGTTATCACCCTTCTCACTTTTGTGTCAAAAATTCCATACAGTAAAATGTATCAGGGGTTGGCAACATAGCTCATCTTAAAGACACCGTAACACAGCCGACAGTCTGAGTTTAATTCCTTTAACCTTACATAAAAGGTGGAAGGAGAAAACTGCATAAAGCTGACCTCTGACCTTCACATGGATGCCAGAGCATATTTGTATGTACACACACAGGAATAATGCAGTAAAATAAGTTTTTGAAGTTGATTTATTTCATGTGTATGAGTGTTTTGCCTGCATGTATGTCTGTGTACTATGTATGTGCCTGGTGTCCGTGGAGGCCAGAAGATCCCTGGAACTACAGTCACAGATGGGGTTGTAAACTGCCATGTAGTTGCTGGGACTCAAACCTGAGTGCTCTTAACTGCTGAGCCATCTCTCTAACTCGGATCTATCATTTTAAAATCTGATTATAACCTTGAAATGTAGCAGAGTTGACCGTGAGAGCACATGCTGTGTGTTGCCCTGGCTGCCCCGAACTTGCCCTGTAGACCAGGCTGGCCTCAAACTCAGAGATTCATCTGCCTCTGCCTCCCAAGTGCTGGCACTAAAAGTATGCAATACTACCACTGGGTTGTGTAAAATTCTTAAACAGTGTATTTTAAATATATAAATAAATGAGGCTAGAGAGATGATTCAGCTGTTAGGAACACTTGCTGATCTCCAGAGGACTTGGGTTTAGTTCCCAGCACCCACATGACAACTCACAACCATCTGACACTCCAGTCCTAAGGACTCCTGTGTCCTCTTCTGACCTGAGGGAATAAGGCATGCGTACATGCATGCAGGCAAAACACTTACACAAATAAATAAAATTTTAAATATCAGTGTATATTTAGGAGCCAACAAGATGGTTTAATGGATAAAGATGCTTGTCAAGCCTGGCAACCTGAGTTTAATCCTGGGTCACATGGTAGAAGAGACCCAGCTTTCTCAAATTGTCCTCTGACCTCCACACAACAGCTGGCACATATGTGATCACACACATTGACACACACACACACACAAACATTGCAATGTTTTTTAAAAATTACTTTATCTATTATGTACAATGTTCTGCCATTATAGATGGTTGTGAGCCACCATGTGGTTTCTGGGACCTCTGAAAGATCAGCCAGTGTTCTAAGCTCTGAGCCATCTCTCCAGCTCCAAGTTAGAACTTTTTAATGCACATTTATTACAGATAGCTGAGAAAATACCGTTCTGGTACAAAAACACTTTTTTGTTGTGCTGCAGGTTAAACCAAGGGTTTTGCACTGGTTGGGTATATTGGTTAGTTTTAAATAACACAACTTAATACAACCTAGATGGACCAGAGGAGAGATTTAATGAGAATTTAGACCAGGTTAGCCTGTGGGTATGTCTTTGGAGGATTATCAGTTGATAATTGATATGAACCCAGTCCACTGTGGAAATCACAGTTCCCTAGTCATGGGGACCTGAACCATGAAATAGTGGAAAGATCAGGCTGGGCAGCAGACAAGCCACACCCCCTCTTCTGTGATGGTGGATGTGCTGTGACTAGCTGCTGAGTTCCTGCCCTAACTTCCCTTCAGTAATGGACTGTAGCCTGAAATTGTAAGGCAAGCAAACCATTTCCTACCAGGGCTTTTTCAGGCTGTTCTGTCACAGCAACATAAAATGAAGCTAGATCCAGAATTGGTGATGAGGTTGTTGCTCTGGTAAACCTGGCCATGTTGCTTTTGGGGGAAGAATATAGAATATTCTAGAATTGGGCTGCATAAGCTATTGAATCCTGTTGACAGAGCTAAATAGGTCATCCTAGAAGGCGTGTGTGCCCTTCGAGAGCTGATCCTTAGGGTTTCAGGGGGAGCGAGGACATTATCAGGAATTAGGCTTTTCAGGAACTGTTGGCTAATAGTTTGTATGTGGTGATCAGGCTGGGGCTGAAAAAAAGTCATGATTGATAAGAGATCAGCAGCAGTGGGGCAGAACTTTCTGTGCGTCCTAGAGACAATCATTCCCTTGGGGTCAGCACAAAGAAGCTGACCTAGCTGTTGTCCAGGGGCCAGGCTACATCTCAAGCCTGCAGAACTTGGCATTGTAGGAGTTACCAATGGTACTGGTTTTGAAGGCACAAAGGGGTCGTGGAGAGCAGCTGAAGCCAGACACCATGTGTCAGGGTCCAGGTCCCTACAAAGAGTCCCTGAAAGGCACTTGGTGAAGGTGAAGCCTCGGTTGCAATGGAGACCCCACAGTATTGGAGATGCCAGAACTTCAGAATGTCCATCAAGGTTCGCTGTTGATGTGGATGGATCCAGGCTACGAGAGAAGCTGTGTGCCCTGTGGATGTCAGAACTGAAGCAGTAAGGCTGCCCGAGCCCTCCGGAGTCTATGATGGAGTCCCCCATGTTGGACACTGAGCTACAGGGTTTGGGTTTTGCTTTGGTATAGCTGCTTTTATGTCCTAGCTCTTCCCTTTTGGAATAAGAATGTTTAAGTGTGTAACTTGTTTTTTATCTTTCAGGAGCTCACATTTAAGAAACTTTGGACTTTTAAAGAGACTTTGGACTTTTGAAGTCTTGGAATTTTTGAAGACTTTGGGGGGCTTTTTTGAGTTGGACTATATTTTATATTAAGATATTGCCATGAGATTTGGGGACAAGAAATGTAAAATTACTGTTCAAAGTGATATGTTTGTGTGCTAACTTGACAAGGGGTGGATTGTGTTGGTTTAACTGTTAATTTGACCCAACCTAGAATCACCCAGGAAGAGGGTCTTAATGAGAAGTTACTTAGATCAGATTCGGCCTGTGGGTGTGTCTGTGGGGATTATCTTGATTGTTAATTAGTGTGGGAAGACACAGCCCACTGTGAGAGGCACTGTTTCTTAGGCAGAAAACCCTAAACTATGTGAATGGAGAGATCAAGCTGAGCAGCAAGCAAGCAATGTGCATGTATTCATTTCTCTCCTCCCTGTGTGGACATGACTAGCTGCTTGAGTTCCTGCCTTGACTTAAATGCAATAATGAACTGTAACCTGGAATTGTAAGACAAATAAACCCTTTCCTCCTCTATGTTTCTTTTTGTCAGGCTATTTTATCTCAGCAACAGAAATGACAAGAGTCCTGTGACTGAGCTGTAGCCCTAGCCAGTGAAAGAACTGTTCTTTAACATTTTGTTGTATAGCCAGGGATATGTGATTCATGCTTCTACTCCCAAGATGATACAATTTGTGGCCTGCTCTGTTACTTCATAACATAACTCTTGATATCTGTAACGTGCTTTCAATATTTTTCCATCTTTAAAGGACATATTTTTTCTGTACTTATTTCCTGTGGTGGTTCAAGTCATAGCCCTTCATGTTCCTTCTCTTTATATCATTTTTGTGGTTGCTTTGAGGCAGGATTTTGTATAGCTCAAATTGGCGTCGAATTTGCCACCTTGCCAAATCTCTCGGACTCCTGATCCTCCTGACTCTATCTCCTACAGGCATGCGTTCAGTCTGGATCTTACTTCCTCTGTCAGCTTCTCTGTTGTAAAATGCTCGTGTGTTATCTTTATTCAGTAAATAATAGCTGAACACCTACTCTGTGCTGGGTACTAGACTAGGTATGGGGTGATTGACTAACACACTCCTGCCCTGTGGGTCCACTATTCAGGGGTGAGTCCGCAGACAGAAACAGACAGTTGTTAAGTTCCGTAATGTGAAGAATGCAGAGTCCTAGGGGCTTAGATCTGCCAAAGTCATTCAAGGTGAAATGACACTATCAGGACAGTAAGATGCAAGCAAGTCAAGTGAGGAGTGGGCGACAAGAACACAGAACATACGCAGGATGTAGCCCTAATTCCAAAGCACTTGGGAGCAAGTGTGTTCTAGATCTGGAGGCTTCTTCAAATGGTGTTGTTGGAGCTAGATGTTGTAGCAAACACTTATGATCTCACCATTAGAAAGGCTGAATGAAAGGAAGGAAGACAGACTTGGAGGCTAGCCTGGGTTGCACAGCAAGACTCCGTGTCAAAATAAAAAGTCCTGTGTTAATGGAATGAAAATTGTTTCCAAATTTCAACAACTCTTGAAGGAATTTGAGTGAATACATAAAAGTAACCTTGAAGCTGAGTATAGCAGCACATACCTATAGTCCCGGCACTTGGGGAAGTGGAACAAGAGAACCAAGAGTTCAAAGCCAGCCTGTACTACATAGACCCTGTTTCAACCAGGCAGTAATGGCACTCGGGCATCAGGCAGGCGGATCTGAGTTTGAGGTCAGCCTAGTCTCCAGAGAGTTCCAGGACAGCTAGGGATACACAGAGACCTTGTCTTAAAAAAAAAAACCAAAATCTTTGATCTCTTGGCAGTAAGTTTATAGCCTGTCTCTCCAGCAATGGGAGGCCTAGAAGCAGGCAGGTTCTCAAGAAATAAAATGAGTTGAGAGTTCCTGTTGCCTCTTCATTTTTAAAAAATCATATTTGTGTGTGTGTGTGTGTGTGTGTGAGAGAGAGAGAGGGGGGGGGATGGGAGAAAGCTGTGTGCCACGGTTTTGCATGGAGGTCAGGTTACAGCTGCAGGAATTGGTTCTTTGCTCCTATATGGGTCCTGGGAATTGAATTCAGTTCATTGGTCTTGGCAGCATGTGCTTTTACCCACTGAGCAACTGACCAGCCCTTGCTTGTCATTCTTTATGACAAGGTTACCTGGTTCTGAGACATCAGCTGGCAGATATGATGGAATAGTTGGCTGTTTAACCACAGTACAGCCCTCTGCAGCAGTGCCAAGGCGACCTCTGTCCTAACACTCAGACTTACGAGACTGGGTGACAGTCTCATCTCATCCTCATCTGCCATAGGGATTCTGGGGGAGGAGGGGAAAGGTGGGATGTTAAGACAGGGTCTTGCTCTCAGGCTGACTTCAGACTCATCCTCCCTCAGCCTCTTGAGTGCTAAGACAGTACACATGCACCACCATCATGGTTACAGCATTTCAAAAGGATTCCCTAGTTACCTGGTCTTTTCTGTTTATTACCCATTTGTTAAGAAGTTTGTTGGGTCACAGGTGGCTAGTGCCACGACCATATCCTTAAAGTTTCCTTTTGTTTTTCTTTCCTACGCACTTGAACACTTGGACTTTGTTGCCAGGCAGTGGAGGTGCACACCTTTAATCCCAACACTGGAGGCAGAGGCAAGCAGATCCCTGAGTTCGAGGCCAGCCTGGTCTACAGAGCAAGTTCCAGGACAGCCAGAGTTGTAATACAGAGAAACTCTGTCTCAAAAACAAACAAAAATCTGTTTTCAGTTCGACATTTTTTTAGGTTTTTGTTTTTAATATTTATGACTGTGTGTGGTGGTACCCAATACTCAGAAGAGGCAGGTGGATCTCTGCTTTGACTCCAACTTCGTCTACATAGTAAGACCCTGTCTCCAAAAATATATTTATTTAAGCCAGGCACTATGGCACATACATAGAATCCTATAATCCGGAATCCAAGGTTACCTGTGACTGCATAATTTGAGGCCAGCCTGGGGTATTGGAGATCCTGTCTCAAAAATTCCTAAACAGGTTCCAGGACAGGCTCCAAAGCTACAGAGAAACCCTGTCTCAAAAAACCAAAAAGAAAAATTCCTAAACAGGGCCAAAAAAAAATTTCCCAAACAGGGCCAGCCACATGGTTCAGCAGGTAAAGGCACCTACCACCAAGTCTGATGACCTGAGTTTAGTCCCTGGGACCCACATGCTGGGAGCTGAAGAACCAGCTCCTACAAACTGTTCCTTGACCTCTGCATGGATACTGTGGCACACACACTGAGTTAACACATGTCAAAACAAACCCACAGCTCACTTTCTGAAGAGTGTAAACATAGCTCATGCGTCAGTGTTTGCCGAGCGTGCATGAGTCTCCCAATTCAGCCTCAGTGCTGCCAAAAAGAAAAAGTAAAAGCAAGTATTCTAGAAATAAAGTTTCACCCTGAGCGCACACAAAGATGAGAACCTGGCTGCTTCTCTCTCTCCTAGTTACGAAGCAACATCCCCTGTCATCTGGTTGATATCTCTTGCGGATTACCCTGCAGTGCCGTGCTACCCTGCGGGATGCACAAATGTCAAAGACTCTGTCACAGAGGAGAATGTCTTGTGGACGAGGCCTGCAAGCAGCCCTGTACCACCCCCAGAGCTAACTGTGGCCACCCATGTATGGCACCCTGCCACACCAGTTCACCCTGCCCTGTGACAGCTTGTAAAGCCAAGGTAAGTGTCGACTCAGCCACTAGTGAGTTCAGACCTGACCTGCAGTGGCCCCTGTCTGTGCACCCAGAGAAATCATGCAGTCTGCATGACACTGAAGTGCTGGCGCTATACCCAGCAAACGAGAGATAGGTGGTCCCTTACAGTAAGATAGGACAGACAGATAATAGCTAAGTGATGTCTTGGGTGATTAGGACTCTGGTGTCATAGAGGAGTAATTAAACCTGCACGGAAGGTAAGTGGGAGATTTGGTTTGGTTGAGGGGTCAGGAAGGGCCACCCCGAAGAAAGCAGGGGTTCTTTGGACCTTTGTCAAGTGGGTACCCCGGATTCAGTGTTAACAAGCTTCACACTAGGTTTGCCCTTTCATCTGGGAATAAGAGACGTACTTTGCAGACGGGCGCTATGACAGGACATGTGCCTCCTAGCACGTCCATTGCTATGCCGCCAGTCCGCATGTGTGGTGGTTAGAGAAGCCGGCCCGACTGGTCGCCGTCTGGCGTCATTAGGGAAGGGCTTTAGCAGTGAAGCCTGCCCGAGTCTCCCACCGTTCTCTTGTGGGAAGAGTCACGTCACACTCACTAATATTTCAGGTAGAGTTACAGTGTGAATGTGGGAGAAGAAAAGAAATGGTGATCTGTTCGGAAGCATCCGGCACCTATCACAGGTGAGTGCTGCAGCTGTCCTGGAGTTGCTGGTCCGGTTGAAGGGGAGTCATTTCTTCTCCAGTGCTGGGCCCTGCACAGCCTAAATTGGTAAATGCTCTGCCATTGAGCTATGGCTCCAGCCATAGGCACGTGGTGGTGTTTGCCGTTGTTTGTGAGCTGTTCTTGTTCTCTGTAAAATTTTGCATTTATTATCTGTGTGCATGTACATGTGTGTATACACACAGGGCACAAGGCATACGTGGAAGTAAAAGGACATCTTAGGGGAATTGGTTCTCTCCCTCTGCTGTGTGGGTTCCAGGGATCAAAATGAGATTGTCAGTCCTGGCTGCAAGCACTATTTACCTGTTGAACTATCTTGCCAGCACCTCAGAAAGCTTTTAGAGTAGAATTTTACATCTAGGGCCGGAGAGGTGGCACAGCAGCCAACTTCCAGAGAACCTAGTCTGGATCCCAGCCTTCTGATCAGGCAGCTCATAAACTGCCTACGACTCCAGCTCAGGAAATCCAATGCTGTCTCTGGGCTCTTCAGACACCCGCACAAACACATGGCACACATGCGCGCCTGCACACACACACACACACACAAATAAGATAAAAAAAAATCTTTAGAAAAAAGCTTATTTTGGTGTACCTGAGGAGCTTTAAAGTGCTTTTTCTAGGCTGGCCCAGCAGGGAAGGCTAATGCAAACCTGGCAACCTGAGTTTCATCCCTGGAGGCACACGCCTTAAAGGAGGAAAAAGAGAACAATCCACCCATTGTCCTCTGAGTTCCACATCATAGCATGTGTGCCCACCAACACACACACACACACACACACACACACATCATGTATATACAATGATAAAATTTTTTAAAAAATATTTAAGTGCTGCCAGGCAGTAGTGGTTCATACCTTTAATCCCAGCAGAGGCAGGTGGATCTTTGTGAGTTCCAAGCCAGCCTGGTCTACAGAGCTAGTTCTAAGATAGCCAGAACTACAGAAAGAAACCCTGTCTCAAAAAAAAAATAAATAAAAATAAAAATTTGAGTGCCTTTTCTTGCCTTTAATTTGTTAAAGCAATACTCTGCTTCTTCCTCTCCCACTCTTTCCTCTTTTTCATCTAATTATACCGTGAGATAGAAAGGAAGATGTCTGGAAGTTAGGTGAGGTGCTTTACTGTTCTACTTTTCTGTTGTTGGCGCCGCAGCTAAGGTACTCTGTCTCTCATTACAAGCTTAGGGTTTCAGATTGTTATGGTAGATATCCTTATGGCCTCTGTGGTGATACAGAGATCTGTGTATAGCGGTGGAGTGTCAAGGAATGGTTGGCTGTGTGTATCTCCTAACTAGATGTGAAGATGTGCTGTGCTATCTGACTACAGACTTGCATAGATATCTAGTTGGCTATTTGTTGGTTTTGTTTGATGGTTTTTCTTTTTTGAGACTAGATTTTACTTTGTAGCCCTGGCTGACCTGAACTCACTGTGTAGATCAGGCTGACCTCAAACTTGAAGGGCTCTACCAGCCTCTGCCTCCCAAGGGTCGGGATTAAAGGTGTGCGCCACCACGTCTGGCTTGATTGGCTGTTTGAAGAGAGTATTGGGTATTGGCCTGGAAGTTCTGGAGATAGAAAGTTGTGTTAGCTCTTCCCTTCCTGTGTAGCTGCTTAGAACCGAACTGAGGACATGTACTGTAACCATGTCAGTAGTTTACATGTAGTGCTACAGTAAACATGTAATAACAGATGAGCTCCCGGGGTCACACGGGCTTACTTTGTAGTTGACGACCTTTGGAGGAAGCTCTGTGTCCCTAGCATGGGGAGGCTTCTATGACACTGCAATGCCTCTTCTTTCTCCCTATATTTCAGAATAGCTGCTATTTCTATGGCCTCTAAAATAATGGACATGCAGCTGGGAGATTCAGTGGAGATCAGCAAGTTCATTACCAAGAAGGAAGTCCAACAAGCCAGGTAACTTTGGGAGGGTTGCCTTCTTTCTCCAATTCCTCAGTTTCTACAGGAATTCATCTGTCTCAGTCCTCCGCGGCAGGGTCTCACACACAGTTGGTATTCCACAGACTGGGGTGTTGGGACCAACAAAGACTAAACTAGGTTTTCCAGGCCTCACGTCAGTTAGCTGACAGAGAAAACAGCAGAGACCTAAATTTACCTAGTTCAGCCTGCAGAACCAAGATCCAAAGTGGGAACCATATCTAGAAAGGGAAGTGGGGACCAATCGGAAAGCCCACAAAGGGCTGCTTGACTCCACTGTGAGGCCTGCTCATCTCCCCTTTAGCCATCTCGGGGTGTTAGTGAAGCCTGAAAATTAGCTAGCCTACTAACTGCTGCAGGCCGTAAGCAAAGGCTGCCGTGTTCTCACGTGGTCTACCTGGGCTCTTCCTGGCTGGGAGCTGCGGACCTGGGCCCTGACTGTCTGTCCCATTTGTTTATCTAGGTTGCAGTGTGACGAGGAGTGCTCTGCTCTGGAAAGGAGAAAGTAAGTGGATTCAAAGCTTGTTGCTTCTGTACGGCTAATGGGGGAGACGGCCCTTCATCACCTTTGCCAAGTCTCCACTCTGTCAGCAGAGGAGTGTGCTCTTCACAGTTGAATAGTCTAAGACACTAAACCACTCAGGCAATTTCAGCGTGTTCAGAAACATGAGCTGTGTGGTTATTTTGTGACTGGCTAACTTCCTGATCCCAGCAGAGATAAGAGGCTCTAAAACATGTAGAAATATAAGGAGTTGGGAAGATAACTCAGTCTATAAAACATTTGCCACACGAGCACAAAGCCCTGAGTTCTGATCCCTAACACCCAAGTAAGAGTTGGCATGATGACACAGACCTGAGACTCTAGCATGGGAGGCGAACGGAGACCCAAGGACAGAAGAGAGATCTGGTGCCCTCTTCTGTCCCGTAGGCAAACACGCAGGCAGAACACTCATACAACTCATATTCTACATTCTTGGCTCGTAATGAGTTTGAGGGCAGCCTGGAATACGAGACCCTGTCTCAAAACACAGTGTGTATCAGGGATGATTTCTGTAGTAGAAAGGGGTGAGAGTTCTTGACTTACATAAGAACATATGCTGAGTTTACTATGGTCTTTGGTAAGCTAATGTCTATCTCTTACTTCACCAAACTGTAGATTAAACTTTATTATAGGTTTGTATGTATAGAAAACAACAAGCAAAGGGGTAAAGCTCAGCTGGTAGAACGCTTGCCTAGCATGCAAGCGGCCCTGGTTTGATCCCTCACCCCATGAGCCTGTGTGGTGGTCTCCAGTAGGCAGGCTCACCGTCACCCTTGGTTACGTAGGTATTTTGAGGCCAGCCTGGCCTACCTGAGACCATGCTTCAAAAATAAATTAATTAATAAAACAAAACGAAAAGTGGGGTGTTTGGAAGATAGCTCAATCAGAAAGCACTGTCCGTGCAAACATGTGGCCCAGGTCTCAAAACCAAAGTGGACAGCATCTGAGGGCCAGGCCCAAGGTTGACCTCCACATACACACATGTGCACAGGCAGCCCCCTTCCCCCCACCAAACCAGAATGTTTTGGATTCAAACGTCCCTAGGGAGTCTTGAAACAAATCACCTGTAAATAAAAAAAGGGGGGGAGAAATACTGTATATTTTCCCTCTCCTCTTTCCTTTACATTGGCTTCTTTCTCGGTCGTTTTCAGGAGGTTGGCAGAGGCTTTTGACATCAGTGACGATTCTGATCCTTTCAATGTTCGCTCTTCAGCATCCAAGTTCAGTGACAGTTTGAAAGATGACGCCAGGTATGTAACCGGTTATCCACTTCCCTAGCTGTGGCTCGTGAGCGTGCTTGAGGGGTGGTCCCCATAGCAGGAGTCTCGGCCTTCCAAGGGCCGCATAGGCTCCAAGACAGGTGTCTGAGCCACCTCTCAGCCCTCTCTCACAGTCACGAGGTCCTTCTCTGGGACAGTAGCGGTTCCATTCCTGGCTCTCTGGTGGCTGTTTCTCCTCTTTTCCGCCTGCTTCTTTCTTTGCTGTGTGCCGTGCTCTCTGTTACCTGGCGGGTCCTCACCTCTGCACGTTTCCGCCAGCCTTGTCCTCGCTCTCCCTGGAGGAGAAGGTGAGTGGAGATGCTCCCAGAAGAGCAAGAACAGCTGGAACTAACCGCTGCTTTCTCACTTCAGGAAAGACTTAAAGTTTGTCAGTGACGTTGAGAAGGAAATGGAAGCACTTGTGGAGGCTGTGGATAAGGTGAGTAGATTCGTCCAGCTGGGCATTTCTCTGAGGCCTGCTTGAGTTTAAAAAGATGTTAATAAATAAGTTCCAGAAGCATGGTTAGCCTAGAGGGTTGTAGGAAAAGGTTATGGATTCCTAATGTCCAACCATTCTAACATTCACAGAAACCTGGGTTACTTTCACCATTATAGGAAAGAGAGCTTTAGTTAAGTGTACATTAAAAATAACCCTTGGCCAGATACGGTGGAGCACGCCTTTAATACCAACACTCTGGAGGCAGAGGCAAGCAGATCTCTGAGCTTGAGGCCAGCCTGGTCTACCGAGTGAATTCCAGGAGAACCAGGGCTATACAGGGGAACCCTGTCTCAAAGAAACAAAAAAGAAGGCTCAACAGTAATACTTGGGTTAGAAGGCATGCAGGCCTCAGATGACTGAAAGGCTGCCTATGATAGGAGAGCACATTCTGTTTTCTCAAAGGCGACCGGAAACCCTTGTGGGAGACTAAAGATGAAGAGGGGGTGGACTTAGGAGAGTGGGCCCTGGTCCGCCAGGGATGTCAAAGTGGTGCTCTGCATGAAAAGTAATTTAGTGAACGGTGTGGGGTGGCATCGTTTATCCCACCACTTAGGAAACAGACAGGTGGATCTCTGTTCGGGGCCAGCCTGATCTACATAGCAGGTAGCAAGATAGCCAGGGCTACACTGTAAGATCCTGTCTCTAAAAGAAAAAAAAATAGTAATGTGTCAAGAAGCAGTCAGTCCTGCTCCGGTTTCCTCTTCTGTCACCGGACTCCCATTTCCTTCCTCTCTGTTCCCCTTCCAGCAGGATACTAGCCTGAAGAGGAAACTTAGTCTGTTCCTTTTCTGTGTAGGAAACCTGAGCAAATATATTTCTGTGTTTGTGCACCTGTATCTGCATACTTAACAGCTTGAGGAAACAAACTGTGTGGGGAGTTTGGGTTTCTTGTTTAAGTCCTCAGTGTGTCTCTGCGTTTCTTGGGAATGCCGCCCCTGGGTTATGGGCCGCTCACGGAGAAGCACGGCCTCCGCGCCGCTTGTCTCTGCTCGGCCCTGCTCGTCTGCCTTCCCGTTGTAGGAGTGTGGTATCCACCATGCTCACACACACAGTAGTAGGCAATCTGAACCTCTAAAAATTTAGTCTCAAGCTGACAAGATGACTTCATGGTAAAAGCACTTGACACACGTACACACCTGACAACCTAAATTTGATCCCCAGCACCCACAGTGAAAGGACAGAACCAGCTCCTAAAGTCATTATCTGACCTCCCCCCAAAATGGCAGTAATAAAGATTCAAACGGGAAAAACTAAAGTAAAATTCCGTGACCTTGATCACCTATGCTCTTGTGGTGGGAGGGGTAAGTCATGAGCGTTTTCCGTTTCTAGGGGATGGCGCTAATCAGTGTTTCCTTCTCCCAATCAGGGAAAGAGCAATAAGAAAAGCCACTGCTTCCCCCCCATGAACAGAGACCACCGCCGCATCATCCATGACCTGGCCCAAGTCTATGGCCTGGAGAGCGTGAGCTACGACAGTGAACCAAAGCGCAATGTCGTGGTTACTGCAGTCAGGTGGGTTGACCTTGCTGTCACGGGGGAGCTCTTCAGCAGGGTAGGCATGACGCCCTCATGCAGTCTTTGTTACTTTCTCCTCCTCCTGGAGGAGTGGAAGGGAAGTACATTTCTCCACAACAGTCTTTCACCATTGCCTGAAGATCCGAGCCAGAGAGCAAAGCCCACACCTCACTCCACAGGGCTGCCCTGATCCTTTGCAGACGCTAGAGGGAACGTTTCTGCAGGTGAAGATGTGATCAGAAGACCTGCTCCTCGCTTCTCCACCGCTGTGTCTGCTGTTCCTCCCTCTGACCCCCCAGCTCTAATCTTGGCTTCATAGAAACAGAAAGAATGCTAGGCTCTGACTCAGTGTTGTCGTCGGAGGAAACGGAGGTGGCAGTGTGAGACAGGACGGACCTAGACTCACCATCTGAACCTAGGGCTATTGAGAGAACGTCACAGTGATAGAAAGTGGATGTGGCATGGGAGGGGGTGGGCAGCAGGTCTGGCAGGGACCTGCTGGGTGGGTGGAGGGACAGACTGAATGCAGGTTGACCACCCCCGAGACAGGTGGTGTCTGGGTGTGCTTGCCAGCAGCAGTGCCGCCCGGTCAAGGCTGTTTCTGCTCATGAGCTCTCTACTCCTCTCAGAGGGAAGTCCGTTTGCCCTCCCACCACACTGACCAGTGTGCTTGAGAAGGAAACTCAGACGCGGCCTCCACCGCCAATTGCTCATCACCGACACCAGGCAGACAAGTAAGATTCTTCGGCTGCTCCCCAGCAGAACTTGTGTGGGCAGAGGAGCTAGGACGGGTACCTGTTGGGGCTCCATCTGCCATCGCTGGCCTCCTTGGGCTTGTGTTTAGAGTGTGAATGTCCACAAAGGTTTTGATTGGGGCCTCAAACACATTTGTTCAAGCCAGCAAAGCCTTAAGAGAAGTCTGACAACCTGACTGGGATCCTGGGGCCCACATAAAGGTGGAAGGGGACAGTGAACTCTGCAGAGATGTCCTCTGTCCTCCACACACATACTCACAGACTAATAACAGGAAATAAATAGACTAGTCATTGAATAGTTTCTGCAGTGTGTGTTGGCATGTAAGAGGGTTTCTCTGCCACTCCAGGTAATTAAAAACTGGATGCAGTAACTGCAGACGGAAGTGGTATGGGGGTAACAGTTGGCAGTGACGGAGGCAAGTAGAGACGTTCACTTTGAGATTTATTTAGTTTTGGAGGGTTAAGCAGCAGTGCCCAAGGAGAAGGGTGAATCTGGGGAAGGGGTGCAGCATTTGGGAGCGACGGTGCAGATAAGAAGGCTCAGGGCTCCAAAGGCAGCGACAGAGCAGCAAAGTTCAGATGCGTCCTGTGTGAAAAACATGAACGCTGCAGAAAGTTAAAGTGCCCGATGAGATTGGGTAAAGCAACCACACAACGTAGTAAAGGCAAAGCCAGGCCAGGCGTGACTTGGGATCGATAACCAGATGGTCCATGGCGGGACCAATTCAGGACATAGCATTTGCCTTGCTTGTAAGGGTGGTGGGTAAGCCTGTGTTTATAGCCCCACCAGTTAAGACATCATTTTACTATAATATATTTACTATAAGTGTCACTTTCTATTGTTGAAGGGAGAAAATAAAATTATTTGAAAGGCTGGGCAGTGGTGGCACACGCCTTTAATCCCAGCGCTCAGGAGGCAGAGGCAGGCAGATCTCTGAGTTCAAAACCAGCCTGGCTGGTCTACAGAGTGAGTTCCAGGACAGCCAGTCTACATAGAGAAACCCTGTCTCAAAAAAAAAAAAAAAAAAAAATATATATATATATATATATATATAAACTGAAAAATACTTATTTCTATTTAATCTATGTGTTTGCCTGCATATATATGTGTGCACCACATACATGTCTGGTGCCCACAGAGTTCTGAAGAGCATGTTGGATCTTCTGCAACTGGAGTTACAGATGGCTGGGAGTTGCCTTGTGGGTACTGGGAGTTGAACCTGAGTTCTTTGCAAGACCAGCCAGTAGTGCTCTTAACCCTGAGCCATCCCTCCAGCCATGGCTTTCACATTTTGCTCTACCTACGTCTCTAGGGTTTGAATGATCTTTATGATAAAAATGCTATTTTGATGTAAAGAAAAAGGCAGGAATCTGCCCAGCATTTTTGCCAGCTGAGCAGAGGAGAACCATCTTCTCCTCTTCCTCTCCCCATCTCCAGAGGTGTGCCCAGCCTCGCCCCTGGAGCCGAGGGGGATGACTGAAAGTTACCCTGGAGCCCACAGGTCCCTCTTCCACTGCGGCCTTCCACACAGTGCCCTGGAAGCGGGAGCCTCCGCTGTGGTTCCTGCACAGAGGCTCACACAGGCAACCAGGGCAGTTTACAAGGTCATCGTCGGGATCGCAACCCTTGGTGCTCCTGTGGGCTGGACAGGCACAGCCTCGGCCCCAGTCAGCCTAGATTTGAGTCAGCAGGGTCTGTGCTTCCAGATAGACAATGGTCATTTGATGTTTGGATTAGATTTGGTTTTTTGAGACAGGGTCCTGTATAGCCCTGATTGGTCTCAAACCCACTATAGCCAAGGATAACTTTGAGTTCCTCATCCTCCTGCCTCCACCTCCCAGGTGCTGAGCTCACAGGTAGGTAGTTGTTTGGAAAACGTGGAGCCACAATTGTATTCATTTCCACTCAGACACAGCCATGGGGAGCCATTAGCCTGCTGGGGTACTACAAAGATTATAGAATCTTTCTCTACCCCCTTGCAGGATTTTTTGTTTATTTGTTTGTTTTGATTGATTGTTTTCTATATAAAACTTTATTATGGAAGTTTTTTAGAGCAGAAAAAAAATAATGTAATGAACACCTCTAGGCTATTGGCCGACTTCGGCACACACTGATACATGGGTTCTTGCTGTCTTCCCAGCTGACCCGGGGCTTTCTGATGACTTAGGAAGAGACTGACTGCTCTTTGCTTACTTTGCAGGAATCCTGGGAGCAGTAGTTTACAGAAGATAGCTAAGGAGCCAGTGATCGACTACTTTGATGTTCAGGACTGAGAAGACACACATTTAGATGAAAGAGTGATTCTGTGTAGTGGAGACTCATTTGCCAGCAGATTAATCATGCTCATTCCTCCTGCGTGGCAGAACCCCCTTGTCTACTCCTGCCCCAACTATCTCACTGTGGCCAGATCTCTGGCTGTGTGGCCGCTGGATTTTTAGTCACCGAAGAGGCTCCTCACCCCATCACTGTGATTACTAAGAGGGTTGGGGAGTATCATATTTGATTTGGATAAACCAGAATTTTTTCCCAAGCTGACTTTGTGGCACCTAGCCGTAATTCTAGTTGTTCCCCTTGTTCACCTGGTGGGTGTGGAAAGACGCGTGAAGTACTGACCTTGGTAAACCATTTCTGGAATCATATGTCTCCGTAGACTGGGCAGGTTATAGAATTCCATTTCTTAAGTCCTGGCATCTTCCACCACATCACCAAGCCTACCCAGGGGCAGTAATTGTCCCCCACAATGGTAAGAACTGAGCAAGCTCTTCTGCCATGTTCACACTGTGGGCCGATGAACTACCTGCCCACTGTAGCCCTGAGTCCTCTCTGATTGATAAAGATGCTCACACAGACAGCTGTCCTGTGTTGGTTTTTCCTAGGCTTTCAGAAGCCACACTGACTCTCCCTATGTCTGAGCTCTGTCTGACTATTGAGAGAAGTGCGTGGGCAGTCCAGAGCTTATGCCCAGCAGCCGCCGTAGGCATTCTTCCGTTTCTTTCTTTAGCGACCCCTCCTCATCGCAGGCTGGACTCTTTTTTTATTTTTTATTTTTTTGGTTTTCAAGACAGGGTTTTTCTGTGTAGCCCTGACTGTCCTAGAACTCACTCTGTGTAGAGCAGGCTGGCCGCAAACTCACAGAGATACACTTGCCTCTGCCTCCCGAGTGCTGGGATTAGAGGCCTGTGCCACCACTGCCTGGGTTCTTTTCACTTTAAAATAAGCATTCAGGTCTTAAACTCTCAGTCTTCCTTGCTTGGCCTTCTGAGTGCTGGGATTATAGGCCTCTACCGTTCAGCTGAGAGACACTTAATCTTTTTTTTTTAATTATCTATTTTATTGGTGTTTTAGCCTATATGTATATCTGTGTGAGGGTCCTGGATCTTGGAGTTACAGTAAGCTGCCATGTGGGTGCTGGGAATTGAACCCAGGTCCTCTAGAAGAGCAATCAGTGCTCTTAACCACTGAGCCATCTCTCCAGCCCCAAGGCACTTACTTAATTTTACAGGAAAAACCTGCTGCTCTTTGGTCCTAACCCCAGGCTCGGTTGGAAGGCGCGAGGAATACCAGGAAGCACAGGTGACCGGAGAGAGGTGGTGGGAAACAGCGGAGCCTGTCTGTGCCCTCGCACCCAACAGGAAGTGCCACTGTTGTCCAGGGGACAGTGCATGGTCTCAGCAAAGCAGGAGGGACAAATCTGACCAGATTCTAGGCCTGCCGCTGGGTGGACGGGGGCTCTTCCTGCTTGAACTGGGTTGTGGGGACTAAAGGGATCACAGCCTGGTGCATCGGATACAGAGTCCATGAACGTGACATCGCTAACCACGTAGCGAGTGATGCCTGTTGGGCCTCTCCTGCCCACGAATGCCTGGTGCTGGGGCTTGAGGCTGACAGGATGTGTTTGTGAGTCATGGAAGCCATGGACAAGCCCTAAGAGGGTAGCAAGGCTGGGTTTATGATCTGTATCAGAAGCCCACAGGTGTTTTCCATGGAGACCAGAGTAAATTTTTTTTTTTTTTTTTTTTTTTGTTTTGGTTTTGGTTTTGGTTTTGGTTTTTCGAGACAGGGTTTCTCTGTGGCTTTGGAGCCTGTCCTGGAACTAGCTCTGTAGACCAGGCTGGTCTCGAACTCACAGAGATCCGCCTGCCTCTGCCTCCCGAGTGCTGGGATTAAAGGCATGCGCCACCATCGCCCGGCCAGAGTAAATATTTTTAAAAATTATAAAATTTATTATGAAAAGGAACTTGCAAATAAAAATATAACACCAAAGTTGTCCAGATCCAAAGTCTGCAGAATTCAATGAGCAACTCAGCTGGAATAGGCATTTGGAACAGACATTGTGGGGCTTCACATTAAACTTTTGAACTTTTTGTTTTGTTTTGCTTTTCTGGTTTCTCTAGACAGTTTTTCTGTGTAGCCCTGGCTGTCCTGGAACTGGCTCTTGTAGACCAGGCTAGCCTCCAATTCAGAGATCCACCTGCCTCTGGCTCCCAAGTGCTGGGATTAAAGGCGTGCACCGCCACCACCTGGGCCCAAATCATGACTTCTGCATAGTAGAAAATGTTCTGACTTCCCAAGCCATTTGAAAACCAAAAGGAAAAAAATCTGAATTTGGTCGTGGACTTGGGTTTGTCTCCCTGACCTCGGGCAGAAGGGAACCGTGGGTACCAGCACAGCCGCCATCTCCTGACTCCCAGCCTCCACGCCTTTATCAAATGTTCTTTATGGGCTAGCACTTTCCAGAGACTGAATTCTTATCTCAGTAATTCTGTATAATGTCTAGCATGGCTGACTTCTTTCAACCTTAGGGCCATCCCTATGGTGTGTGCATAACTAGAGATGAAAAGCCTTCCTGACTGCACCCACATCGAGGAAGTTCTGTTTCTCACACATCATCACCTCAGCATGCATTTTAGAACCCAGGGCTCCCCCAAAGGAATTGTGGAAGTCACTCTGACCCCTCAGCTAACAAAGGCCAAGCCTGGAAGAAACAGACTCCCTGGGATCATAGTGTGTGCCACATGAGGCCTGGTGTACAGGCCAGGAGGAGCTAACTCCCCAAGAAAATGAGCCGTGGCCCTAGCAGCTTCCACGTGGAGAACTCCCAGATCCTTCCCAGTGGTCCAGCATGCTCTCTGGTGTACAGACGTGGGTGCCGAGAGCCTGACCGAACATCGAGGGAGCCCTGTTCCTGCCTCAGCGTGCTCTGACCCAGACAGTTGCTATAGTGGGCATCGGTTCTGCATCCCTCGGGTGGAGCGATGGTCCCTGGGCATGTGCTGTGCATACTGTATCCTCCCAGTGGGACAACAATCCTTGCCGTGTACTGCTCCGAGCCATCGTGAGGGCAGTAGTAGACAGGTCCAGGGAAATGGGGCATCTCCACATGCCAGAGGGCAGCAGAACAAGGAAGCCTCCAGCCCAGACCTGGACACCCTCAGCAGGTAGTATGGGGGAGGGGAGGAAGTGGCCTGGGCAAGGGCAGGAACTTTCAGTGACCCCACTTTCCTCTCCGCTGTGCCCAGCACATGAGTCTAGGAATTCAGTGTCCTGGCTAGCCACACTTTCCCAGGAGCCTTTTCTAACTGTGGATAACAGCTAACCACCAGACTGAGCACGGCCACCACATTCATCTCTTATTCCTCCAAGCCCCAGGGAGTATGTTAGCTCGCTTTCCCAAGATCACTCATAAACTGAGATTCTCACTAGGTCTCCTGTGTCCTTGCCACAGAACAGATGCAGCTTCTTTGGAGTCCCTGGGGGCTGACTGTGGCAGGGTGGCCCAACAGGTCCAATCAAGTGGGCAGAGAGATAGACCACATCTCCAAACAAACTGAATCTCTCAGAAGACAGGACTTTTTCCACAGTGGCCACTAGAGTGCAGTGTAGAACCCTAAACCAGAGCGTAGGTGCTGTAGTTCAAACCTTTTAGTAACAGTTGCAAAGTTACAAGCCTTTTTCTTGCGGGGAGGGGTGGGGGGGTTGGTTTGGTTTTTTTGTTTTGTTTTGAGACAGGGTTTCTCTCTGTAGCTCCAGCTGTCCTGGAACTCACAACTTTCTCTGTAGATCAAGCTGGCCTCAAACTCAGAGCTCCACCTGCCTCTGCCTCTGCCTCTGCCTCTGCCTCTGCCTCTGCCTCTGCCTCTGCCTCTGCCTCTGCCTCTGCCTCTGCCTCTGCCTCTGCCTCTGCCTCTGCCTCTGCGTGATAGGATTAAAGGCGTGCGCCACCACCACCTGGCCATGTTTTTTTCCTTTTATGTTACACTTTCACTTTTTCTTCCCCTCGGTTTGTTGGTACAAACTGTAGACACCCGGCAAACAAGCCACTCAGATACAGGAAGGATATCTTTTCCAGGCAGCAGGAACAGCCACTGCAAGGTCCCTGCAGTGGTACCCTGCCATAAACTGTGGAGCCAGTACCGGGGAATAGCGGTACCCAGAAGTTAGCAGAGGGAATCTGATAGCGGCAGGCCTTGCTGGTCAATGGAAAACTTTGGGCAGAAAAAACGTGTAAGATCTAGCACAATTTTTACAAAGGATCCAGGCCTAGACCAAGGGCACTATTGCTCTTCCAGACAACCCGAACTTACAGCCTCCAGCTCCAGACGGAGCCTGTGCCTCTGGCTTCCACAGGTGTGCATGCCACCCACATACAAAAATACCTTAAAATAATAAGCAAGGGATCCCGCCCCTGTATTAAGATAGACTGTAAGGCCGAGCATCTTAAAGAGGCTGTCACCACTGCTGTCATCCCAGACAGGCAGCGAGGCTGCTGGGCTGCAAGACGTGGCTGGCTGGGTTCTGGCTGCAGCCTGCAGAGAATACCTAAAGGATTTGTTGGCAGCATGTGGGGTGTGGGATGTGAGAGAAAGGAGAGTCAGGGATGATTTCAGAGGTTTTTTTGTTTTTTTTTTTTTTTTGGTCAGCACAGCTGAAAGACTGAATTTGCCATTTCCCCAGGAGAGTGTAGGATATGAAAATCTGTCCAGTAGGTGGCTAAACATGGGAGTCTGAAGTCGGAGACAGGACGGGGCTAGGGAGCTAATTTGGGGCGCTGGGATACATAATGGTATTTAAAAGATGGTGAGATCATGTCCAGAAAGGGAGCAAAAAGAAGAAGCCCAGAGCTCCCCACCATGCAGGTACAGGGCAGACCAGAGGACTAGGGCAGTGATGTCTTCAGCCTCTCCCTGCCCTGCCTCCTCCTCCACCTCATACCCCTGAGCCTCGGCTCCCTGTAGCTGCAGTCCCTGTGTCTCTGATGATGATGAACAGGACACCAGCCTGGGGCGATGGTTCTTGTAGATTCTACACAGTCCTGCTCCACTTCAGGGAACTGCTAATGGCAAAGTTAAAGCCAGAGCTCCTGGTTGCCGAGCCTCCTCTTGTTTCACAAGCAGGCAAAGGAAAGCCCAGAATCCCAATACCCTGCCCCAATTTCAGAAGAGGACGCTTGTCTGCTGTTGAGAAGGGTGATGGGATGAGGTGGCCATCCTACCTCTTCCAGGCTGCAAGGCTCCATTTGACGAAGGCCAAATGCAGACAGAGTGCGGCTAACGTCCCTAGAGTGAGTGGAAAGGCAGGCCCGACAAGGGGTAGGGACTCTCCCCAAAGCTAGACCACTGGACTGAGAACCGAACCAGAGTCCTAGACAAGCCCAACGTGGGACTAGTTCCTGCCTTGCCCCATCACCTCTCAATAGCAGATAGCTGGAAAGGGGGAGACTGGAGAGGGGTCACAACATGGCTCTTCAGGGTGCTGGAAAAGTTATCTGGGAGGCCACCAAACACCACCAGATCCAAGTCTTGTATAGATGGGAAAACAAGGCCCACCGTTGGGAGGGGCACACAGGCAGTGTGAGCTGGGACAGGAAGAATGGCAGAGGAATGTGTTATGAACAAAGCCAAAAGACCGAGGCCCCACAGGTGCTGGACGCGCACCCCACCCATCCCGACGGCTTCCTTCCTTCCTCCACTGAGACCTGTCTTTCTCCTCTGGAGACTTCCTCAGCTCTGCCCAAACCCTTACCCTCAACTGTTCCCCGGGCCTGCCCTCAGTCTCCTAGGCCTAGCTTCTCCGAGATCACCTCCTTCCCACCCCTCATCACCTTTGTACTCCAACACCGTGGCTCCCCCAGCCTCCCACTTCCTCCTCTCAGCAAGGTCTTCCTTGCGTGTGTCTGTAGCCTTGAAGCTAGATGGTGTCTGCCACAGTAAGATGTCCATTGTCTACTGAGAGTGGAAAGGCCTGATCTGTGACTGGGGCCAAGGCTCCTGTGAGCCTGACACTGAGCAGAAACTAATAGGTATTCAGGAGCTAGCCGTGGTGCCACAGCCTGGAATCCCAGCAGGAGGGTGACCAGTTAGAGGCCAGCCTGAGCTACACAAAGAGACCAAGCCTCAAAATAGCAAACAAAAAGCTTTCTTGCTTTGTTTGTCGAGACAGAATTTCTCTGTGTAGCTTTGGAGCCTGTCCTGGTGCTCTCTATAGACCAGGCCGGCCTCGAACTCACAGAGATCTGCCTGCCTCTGCTTCCCGAGTGCTGGGATTGAAGGCATGCGCCACCACCGCCTGGCTCAGGTGAGCTTTTAAAATCTCACCTTGTCCTCCACTTTCAGAAGGAAGTCCAACCTCCTCTGTCCCCTGTCCTCTCAGGCTATAAAGTGTGGCTCTCAGCCCCAGTAAGGACATGGCACACCCCACCCTACCCCCTGTCACACACTCTCTCTCCTCCCTCTCTCACACACACACACACACACACTCACACACAGTCCTCAGACGCAAAGGCCCAGCCTCATCCCTCACACATTCCCAGGGCTTGCACACAGTCAGGGCTCAGCAGCTGTGGAAAGTGACGGCAGAAGAAGATGCTGTCTTCTGAGCCCTGCCTGATCCACCAGAAGTCCTCCCCGCTAGCTCATGAGGCCTTTTCATGTCTCTTAGCCCATTCGAAGCATTTGTCTCCTTGCTTCCTCCTTCCCAACTCTGGAATCAGTTCCTCCTAGTGGCAGGGAGAGGGAATTAGAGGCCAACCCCATAAAAGCTTTCACTCCATACCAAGCACTCCAAAGAAAATAAAAACTGATTCTAGAAATGGATTTGAAAAACTTCAGCCAGGCAAGGGTGGTGCACGTCTCTAATCCTAGCACTCGGGAGGCAGAGGCAGGTGGATCTATGTGAGTTTCAGGCCAGCCTGGTCTGGACAGCGAACCAGGTCAGCCAGAGTAACCATGAGAGCCTGTCAAAGGAGGAAGAAGGGGGGGGGGAGAATACATACACATACATGCACACACACATCACAGATGAAAGACAAACACACAGTGTTCATGTGGTATTAAAATTTTTAATTAGAACAAATGGGTCTGGAGAACTGTGGATTTGTTAGTTGATAGATATTATCTGGCATACACAAGGCCCTGGGTTTGAGTCCCCTGCATCCCATATAAACTGGGTATGGTGGACACCTGGAATCCCAGAACTCAGGAGGGTGCCAGAGGATCAAGAGTTCATAGAGTTCAAGGCCAACCTGGGCTACACTAAATACCCTGTTTCAAGGAGAGGGGGTGCAAAGCTAAAAAGACCACTAAAGGCTCTGATGAAAGGGTTGAAATCCTGATGTCAACTCTTGGCCTTGCCTTCTCTGCTCCAAACTGGACAAAGAGAGAAGCGGGAGACCCCAGGGCACCCCTAAAGATTCCCCAAATCTGCCCACAACCTGCTACCTCTGGTCTTTTTCTCACTATCCCCCCAATGCATGTACCAATGCATGAAGGTCCACCAGTCTGTGTGGTATTCTTTACACCACTGTGAGGCCCCATGTAGACATTCTCCCAGGTCCACCCCTCCTGGAGTGGAAAGAATAGGGGTCTTTTGTTCCTGTGCCCCAGTGTTAAGAAAAGAGCCTGGAAGAATAACCCTGAAATATTCCAGGCAGGGTGGTAAATGCCTAAATTCCCAACACTCAGGAGGCAGAAGTGGGAAGATTGCCACAAGTGCAAGGCCAGACTCCTCTACACGGCAAGTTCCATGCTGAAATAGCTCCCAGAAGAGCCCAGGAGTCCAGCAACAGGAGGTCCCAGGGAGTGAGGGCCACCGTGTTTGAGGTGTGCTTTATTGCAGTAAGGATATGGTCACAGATAGCTCTACTTAGAAGCGCTCTACAGGCACAGAGTCACTTGGGGGTGGAACAGGTTGGGTGGAAGCTGGGGTCGTAGAGATGGGGGTGAGGAGAACCTTGGATGATGATACGGTTATCTTCTGGTCTCCTGCTTCAGCATTCTCCAAACTCTGAGGTTCCCGTGGTATACTGGAGTGAATTAGGCCCAGGTACACAATGCCACCTATGTAGGAGCCCAGGAGGGGTGCCACCACTGGTACCCACCACCAGTTGTTCCCAGCTCTGCAGGCAAAGAGAGGGAGGCCTGCTGAGGACACTGATGCCCAGGGTGCCATTTCTGTCCAGTTCAGACCAACATAGGGGGAGCAGAGAAGCCATCCCATCAACCCTAAGGGACCCTCAGCCTGACAGCAGCAACAGGATCCACATCTGAAGATGTCTGGGCCCCTCCTGGTCCCAGACCGCCTGGAGACTTCATGAGACTCTCCTGAGCTGCCCTAACAGCTCATCTCACAGTCTCTGCATGCAGGGAACCCCCCACCCCCCGGGAGAAAGCTGACAGGAATGGGGTCTGGCAGGGGCAGTACCTGAACACTTGTTTGCCCCAGCCAGCAATGAAAGTGAAGAAGCGGGGAGGCAGGTCACGGGACGGGTTGATGGCATACCCCGAGTTCATGCCCAGGGACACCCCAATGATGCAAACAAGGATGCCTATCACCAGGGCCTCAGTCCCCTGAAGCGCTGGATTGTTCTGCTTGTCTGTGATGGCGAAGAGACCCAGCTGGAGCAACGCGGTCAAGAACACCTGGGGAGTAAACGCCATGGCAACCCACTGAAGGCATGGCCACATCACAAGTGCTCAGGCAGGACCCCAAATCTGTAGTGGCAGAGACATGTCTTGGTACAATCCCATCCAGAACTCTTCTGTCCTGATCACTGACCTCATCCAGGAAGCCCTGCCACAAGGTCATGTGTTCAGGAAGATAGGTGGCAAAAATGTTGGCAGTGGCCAGGGAACCAGTCACCAACAGGTCTCCTCCCGCAAAGTGGTCAATGGCACCTGTGGAGATGACAAAGGTTGAGTTAATCCCCACGGGGGTCCCGGAAAGGAGGTTGTGGGGTAAGCGGCTGGGAATACTTCAACAGCTTAAATCTGCTAGGTTTTGGGGGGTTTTGTTTGTTTGTTCTTATTCTTGCAGGATAGGAGATACCAGGATGGAATCTAGCCGTCTTTCAGAACAAGAGTCTGGAGACAGACCACCCAGGAAGAAACTCACCGTAGAATAGTAAGTAGGTGGTGGCCGCAGCTAAGAAGGAGCCCAGGAACTGGCCCAGCACGTATATGGGGAATTTCCTCCAGGGCATCCGGCCTAGTGCACAGTTGGCGAAGGTCACGGCTGCGTTCATATGGGCTCCTGTCATGAGAAAGAGCTGGATGAGCTGCTGGGTTAAAAGAAACAAGCAACAAAATGAACAACGACAGCATCTGCAACAGTAAAAAAGAAAAGCCACGGTGTGGTGTGTCCCCTGTGACAAGAACTCCCTCGTTTAACCCTCAAATGGCCACGCACAGCTGGGGCCATCATCTCCAGCTTTACCATAAGGCAAGAGAAGGCAAATAACTCCTTTGCCTAAGATAACCCAGCTAGTAAAAATGGTGAGTCAAAAGGTCCATGAAGAGTTTGGGGAAGACAGGTTTTCCCGGGGGTTCTCCCTACGGGTCACCTACAGGGGCAGCACTAATTGTGCCAGAGAAGGGGCTTCCTGAAGGGGGCAGAAACAGCCCACCAGAAAGACTTGCTCTTTCCTGTAAGACCAGATAGGGGCTCACTCACCGGAGATGCCGCCTCCCACGTGCACGCCCATGGTGACTCCGAAGCCAAAACCCAAGTTGACACCAAGATAGCTCCCCATCTTTTGTTCTCCTAGAACCATATGAGCCACGGAACCAAGGCCAAACACCTGTGAGGGAGGGTTTCTGAGAGAGCCGCCTGCCCAGCATCCCCCATCAGAGGAAGACTCAAACCTCAGTTTCCCCTCCTGACCACCCCACTCCCAAGCCCTCATCCCTGGGCCTCCCCAGCATCATTTATAAAGACCATGCCTTGTCTCTCTACAGTCTTTCCTTATAAACTTTCCTCCTTGGTCCCTAGTGAGGCCTCTCAGACCTGAGTCAATGAGAGCTGGATGATGGGTAGGGTACAGAATGATACGGGATGGTACGGGAAGATATGGGAAGGTACGGGATGGTACGGGAAGGTACGGGATGGTCTAGGATGGTACAGAATGATACGGGATGGTATGGGAAGGTACGGGAAGATACAGGATGATACAGTCAGATAGTTTGAAGTGGGGCCTCACGGAGGACAGCTGATGTCTCATCCTACAAGCTTGCCTAAGGAGGTCCTAATAGCCCATCTGAAAGAACTATTATTCTCCCCAGTTGACGATGGGCTATCTGAAACTGGATGACCTATTCAAGGTCATGTTACCTGTGACATGATGAGCCAAGCATGAATCTAGGAAGCCATCTGTGCCAACCCTTGTTGCCATTAATGCCTTTGTATTTTTAGAAATACTAACTCCTCAGGTAATGGTGGTGCACAACTTTAAGCCCAGCGACCGGGAAACAAAGGCAGGCAGATTTCTGAGTTTGAGGCCAGCCTGACCTATAGAGTGAGTTCCAGGACAGCCAGGGCTACATAGACAGATACTGTCAAATAAATAAATAAATAGAAAACAAAACAAAACAAAAAACCAAAACCAAAACTAACTCCTCTGCCTGTAATACCTGATCCTACATCACATAACATTTAAGGGACCAGCAAGAATGGCTCAGCAGGAAAATGTGTTACCGTCAAGCCAATATGGACATGTACACATACACGTGCATGTATACACACGCAAATAAATAAATAATGTATAATAAACTTTTTTTGATTCTTTTCAAGACAAGGTCTCTCTCTGGGTAGCCCTAGCTGTCCTGGAACTCGCTCTTGTAGACCAGGCTGGCCTTAAACTCAGAGATCTGCCTGCCTCTGCCTCCCGAGTGCTGGGGTAAAGGCGTGTGCCACCACCATCCAGTTCATAATAAACTTGTAAAAGTAAAAATGCACTTACACTCAGATGGCACTTCCTTAGGGATGTCCATGTCTTTGGGTGTGAGTCGTGAAGAGATCCCTACTTTCAGGCTGCTGGCAATCAGTCTCCTCATATGTGTCCTCTAAACTGGGAGTCACTGACCATGTATGGCTGTTACGTGCTTGAGTGTGGCTACTGCAGACTGAGATCTGCCATAGTGAAAATAAAGCACACTCCAGACTTCACATCCTTAGGATCAGAAATGAGGACCACTTAAGCAGTTTCCCACTGACTACACATTGGCATGAAGTCTGGAATATGTGGGCTAACCACCATGGTGATTCAAAACATTTTCACCCGGTTCTTTTATCTCGTTAATGTGGCTGCTACAAAGTATTCAACTGTATATCTGACGTTGCATTTCCCTGTACATCTTTGTTTATGGGAGGAAAAAAAAAGAAGGAACTGTGGATATGAGAGCTGGAACTAACTCCATCTGTGAATGACGTCACCAGCAGAGGGCACAGGGCTGAACCTGTGACATCACCAGCAGAGGGCACAGGGCTGAACCTGTGATGTCGCCAGCAGAGGGCACAGGGCTGAACCTGTGATGTCGCCAGCAGAGGGCACAGGGCTGAACTGTGAGGACTCATGGTGGGTGTTAGGAATCTCAGTCAGAGCCAGAAATGGAAGAAAGGGAGAGATGGCGTCCCAGGAGGGCAGAGTCAGCTCTGTCAGAGCAGCCTGAGTCACACGGATAAAGGTCTAAAGAGCAGTCTTTCGGGTGTGACACTCTAAAAGTCATTAGTAGGCACTGAATGTTGTGTCCCCAGGCTCTGGGGGCAGTGGCTGGGTCCAGAGGTTGAGAGGTACATGGTGGCGAGGAAGAGTCTAATTCTTTGTCTTGTTTTGAACACAAGGTCTCACTATATTCTGCAGAATAGCTTCAAGCTCCCAAGCTCCTAAGCTCAGCCATCCTTCTGTCTCAGACATACATCACTGTGTCCTGCAAAGATAATTTTGAGGGACAATGTTGGGTTCTGTCTGTTGTTCGAGGCACTAAGGGTGAAATTCAGACCATGATTCATGCAAGTAAAGTGCTGTGCCATGAAAAGCCGCAAAAGAGAAGGAGGGATTGGAAGGAGCCGGCAGAGACTAGCGGCATGTTTGTGTCCTGTGTTGTGTTGGGAAGGGAGGCTTTGGTATGCTCATAGGCAGAGAGAGAGAGAGAGAGAGAGAGAGAGAGAGAGAGAGAGAGAGAGAGAGAGAGAGAGAGGAAAGAGGAGAGAGGAGAGGAGGGAGAGGAAAGAAAAGAGAGGAGAGAGGGGAGAGAGGGAGAGAAGAGTGAGATGGAGCCGGGTGGTGGTGGCGCATGCCTTTAATCCCAGCACTCAGGAGGCAGAGGCAGGTGGATCTCTGTGAGTTTAAGGCCAGCCTGGTCTACAAGAGCTAGTTCCGGGACAGGCTCCAAAGCTATAGAGAAACCCTGTCTCGAAAAAGAGAGAGAAGAGAGTGTGTCTGGGTGGGTGACGGTGCAGAGGTTGAGAGGCTCCTGGAAGGAAGCCATCTATTCTAGCTGAGGGGAGGTGAGAGGCACAGGATGGGAGGAGCTGGGTACGGGGGTTGCTTGATGATCTCCTCTGGTGAGTGGGAGATCAATCCTCTGGTGAGTGGGAGATCAAGCGGTCTTTTTTTTTGTTTGTTTTTCGAGACAGGGTTTCTCTGTGGTTTTGGAGCCTGTCCTGGAACTAGCTCTTGTAGACCAGGCTGGTCTTGAACTCACAGAGATCCGCCTGCCTCTGCCTCCCGAGTGCTGGGATTAAAGGCGTGCGCCACCACCGCCCGGCAGATCAAGCAGTCTTAAGAGTGGGGGCACAGCTGGGAAGAGCCAGGCCTAGTGTGGTGAAGGCCACCTGTAGTCCCCCTACTCCAGAGGCAGAGGGTTCTGCACTGTATCTTCCAGGCCAGCCAGGGTCCAGAGCTGTAAATGTAGTGAGACCTTGTCTCTAAAAAAGAGGGAGGGAGTTAGGGAAAGAGGTCAGCTCAGCAGTTAAAGCACGTGCTATCCAAGTGCGAGGACCAGAGTTCAAATCTCCAGAAACCCACTTAAATGTGGTGGCCCACCGGTAATTCCAACCTCAGAAGGCAAGGGCAGGGATTATCTCCAGAGTGATTGGCCAGCAAGACTAGCCACATCAGCAACATCTAGGTTTGATTGAGAGACCCTACCTCAGTGAGTGAGGTGAACCATCAGCAAGCTCTAGGTTTGATTGAGAGACCCTGTCTCAGTAGGCGGAAGGGTGATGATTCTCAGCGTGAGTCCTTGGTCTCCATGTGCATCGCACACCACAATGAGAAATGATTTTTTTAAAAAAGCAAGCCACTTGGGCATAGTAGTACATGCCTGTAATCCCAAATTTGAGGTTAGCCTGGACTACATAGTGAGACTCTGTCTAAAACAAACAAACAAACAAACAAACAAAAAACTCTGGAAAGATTAGTGGCTAAGAGTACACACGGCTCTTGCAAAGGACCTGAGTTCAGTTCTGAGTTCCCATGTCAGGTGGCTCACAACTGTCTGTAACCCCATCTTCAGGGGAGTCTGATGCCTCTGGCCTCTGTGGGCACCTGAACTCGCATGCATATATACACTGGTCAACATGCACGCAGGTGCGTGCGCACACACACACACACATACATACACACACACACTTAAACATAATTTTAGAGTTCGAGACCAGCCTGGTCTACAAGAGCTAGTTCCAGGACAGGCTCCAAAACCACAGAGAAACCCTGTCTCGAAAAAGCAAAAAAAAAAAACAAAAACAAAAACAAAACAAAACATAATTTTAAATGCAACAAACCAACCAACCTTAGGGGAGAAATGAAACAACCACAAAAGCAAAGAGAGGGGCAGTTGAGGGGCTCTCTGAGTCCTGCAGGAGCCCAGGACAGGTGCAGGGGAGCCCCGAGATGGCCTGGCCAGTCGAGGAGAAAAGGCAGCAGGAGAAAACAGGAAGGAGGCCAGTCCCAGGCTGACAGGCTGGGAGAAGCAGGAAGTAACAAGGCCTGGGCAAGCAAGGAAGGCCTTTAGAACGAAGGTCCTACTTCCTCTGTTTGTCTCACGTCAAAGCCATTGACTTTGTTGTTCGTTCTTGAGACAGGCCTGCTCACGGCTTATGGCAATCCTCCTGCCTCCATTCCTGGAGTTCTGGGATGACATGCATGTGCCACCACACCTGGCTTCCAAACCAGTTGCTAATGATGATGAATGCCTGAACGAGCTTCACAGAATGTGATCCTGCTGCTGGGTTTGCCAGCAGCAATGCGTGCCTGCATCCACCCAGCACGCAGCTGCATCCACCCAGCACGCAGGTTTTGTGTGGAGAGTTGGATTAGGGAATTTCAGCTGCCCTTGGAAAATGACACAATCCGGGAATAATAAATGACCCTCATTCCACTCTCCATGACAACTGAGAGCTGGACCCGTAGTGGCTACACCCTTATACAAGGACCCTTATATAAGATGGCAAAAGCGCTTTGCCCCCTTCTGGCAGTCCGAGGCATGGGAGTTTGCAATTCTTGCCCTGTAACTCACAGGGACAGCCTGGTTTCCAGGGCCCTGATGGCTCCAGCCCCTCCTCTCCCTGTCAGTGAATGTACCCAGTCCACCAGAGTGCCAGCAACTGTCAGGAAGCCAGCTCTCAGAACAACAACCTCGTCCTTGCTGCAGAAAATAGGGCCCAAGGTCACATTGGCCTTTTTTGGCACAACCTTTACCCTGGTGATTCACTGAGCTTCCTATAACCAAAAAGCCCCCACTTCTTAGCACAAGACAAGGAGCTAAAAATAACAACGGCACATTGTCCTCCCAAAGTTTTTCTTACAAGTGTTCCTCACCCCTCACAGAAAATCAGGGAAGTGAACGCTTTCGCTCCCATTGAGCAGACGGGGCCTGAAGCCCCCCAAGGTGTTCTTTTTTTTTTTTTTATTCTTTTTTAATTAAAATTTCCAACTGCTCCCCGTTTCCCATTTCCCTCCCCTCCTCCCACACATTGCCCCCTCCCCCCACTCCCCTCCCCCATCCCCACTCCTCTTCTCCTCCCCCCAGTCCATTCCCCCTCCCTCTCGATACTGAAGAGCAGTCCAAATTCCCTGCCCTACAGGAAGACCAAGGTCCTCCCACTTCCATCCAGGCCCAGGAAGGTGAGCATCAAAACAGGCTAAGCTCCCACAAAGCCAGTTCATGTATTAGGATCGAAACCTAGTGCCATTGTCCTTGGCTTCTCATCAGCCTTCATTGTCCGCCATGTTCCCAAGGTGTTCTTGAACTCCCCAGAGAGTGAAAGCAAGTGCCCTGCCCCAGCTGGAGGAGGGTTAGCTAGCCGAGCCCCTAGCAAGCCTGCCATCTCAGAGCTGAGTAGTGAAGGATCAAGACATCACCCTGGCCTGGATTTGATTTAGACTTTGTCGGATGACTTTATCTCATAGAACCTTAATTTCCCCATCTGTAAAATGGGGTGATAACAGTACCTATCTCAGACTGGACATGATAGCACACTCCCTTAATCCTAGCTCTCAGTGGACAGAGGCAGGTGGACTTTTGTGGGTCTGAAGCCAGTTCGGTCTACACAGTGAGTTCTAGGACAGCCAGGGCTATGTGGAGAGACCCTGTCTAAAATGATAATAATAGCACCTATCTCACAGGCCACTGCAAAGCTTTGGGGAGGGGCTTAGCATCCTAGTGCTTGGTAAGAGGCTGGGAGATGCAGGAAGGGGCAAGCCTCACGTCAAAGCCTCGGCTTTGCTGTTTGTTCTTGAAATAGGTCTTCTCGTGGCACCTCGGGAGCTGCTCTCAGTAAAATAAAAGTGAGAGGAAGCCTAGCACGGTGGTTGACACCCTTAATCCCAACACTCAGGAGGTTGGCCAGGAGTTGAGGCTACCCAGAAATATCCTGTTTTAAATAAACAAACAAAATTTTCACAGGAAAAACAGTTGTTGTTTTTCACTTGTTGCCAAGACTGGCAACTGGAGTTTGATCCCCAGGACCCACAGAGCAGAGAACCCACTCCCATGAGCTCTCTTCCAGCCTTCCAACCCTTACTGTGGTATGCTTGCGCCCACACAAAATAGACGCAAACACACCAAAGGAAAAAATTTAATTTAAAAAATCCAAAAGGAAGGACTAGGGGCAAAGCTCATGACACGCGATAGAGCACTTGTCACACGTACAGCTTCCGGGTTTGATCCCCGGCCCCATACTGCCAAAAGAAATAAGAAAAGCAAGCAGATGTGGGCATGTGTCAAGCCCTGGGCAGTCCTTGCTTCCCCTAGGCACCCGCCAGCCTCCCACATTCCAAGGTTTAACAGCCTTCATAGGACTGGAATGTTTGGTCATGAATGAATTACTTCGCCCTGGGTTAAGGAGGGACAAGACTGGCTGTCCTCCCCACAGCTCAGGAGCCAAGGAAGGTATGGATGGAGGTGAGGGATTCGGAGAGGAGAGGAGAACGCCTGTCAATATAACAGAGAACCTAGTGCGTGCGCATGCACACAAACACAACACACACATACACACACACACACACATGCATGCACGCATGCACACACACGCATGAACAATTTTTTAAGACTTTTTTTAAATTTTTAAATCCAGGCTGGAGAGATGGCTCAGTGGTTAAGAATACTGCCTGCTCTTCAGAGGACCCGGATTCAATTCCCAGCACCCACATGGCAGCTCACAGGAGATCCAACCCTCCCTTCTGGTCTCCACAGACACTTGCACTGGCATATATGACCCACACTCGTGTGTGTAAAATCAAAATTAAATCTGCAAAAGGCAAAATAACAATAACAAATAACAAGGAACCAACTCTGTACTGGGTGCTGGTACTTGGCTTCCTCCGTGTACGTCTGCCTGCCGGCTGGATGCTAATATGCACCTCTGCCAGCAGAGACTCTAACTCTCTAACAGGTAAATGCACATGGAACTCGGACCCAGCTCCCGAACCCAGGACCTGGGTTTCCACACTAGGAAACTAGGAAGTCAGGCTTGGAGCCAGGGAGAGATCTACTCCGGCCAGCTGTGGATGGTCGGGGTAGGAGAGGAGCCTACGTGTCCTGAGCCACTCCCCTGTCATTAATTCTGAATAATTTTATAACCATCCTCCATAGCGAACTTTACCTCTTTCTTTGTCGCATCCATGAGCACCAGAACCCCCTCTCTAGCGACCTCCTGAGTCTCTCCACGACATCTCTTCTCCATCCAAATTAACTTCTCCTCTGGGCCTGTGCCGGGACTCTGCTCCAGAAAGGCCCCTCATCTGACCCTCCATCTGCCTTCTTCCCTGTCCCTGGCTCTGTCACCACCCACCCTCCATCCTTCATAATGGCACCAGCCTGATGACTGGCTCCTTTCCACAGTTGCCTCCTGAAATCCAAACACGACCGTAACATTTGACTATTTTTTAAAAAGGGTGTGTGCGCGCGCGTGTGATGGCCGTGGGGAACACACGCCCAGTGAGCGTGTAGGGGTCAGAGGATAATCCTATGGTGCCCTGTTCCCCTCCCGTCTTTACCTTAGCTTCAGGGACTGAACTCAGGTCATCAATCAGACGTGCGCATCAAGCCCCTCAACCTGCTCAGCCTTCTCTTCATTCCCCTGCTTGTTGGCCTCCCTAATTTCCCTCAGACCAATTCTCAAAGGTCTCCCCATCTTTCACTGTGCAGCCCAAGACTGGTCTTGAACTTGCCATGTAGCAACAAGACAAAAAGGACTCAAGCTCCCAATTGCCCTATCTCAACCTCATCCTACAGGTGAGCTCCACCCTACCCAGATCTCTCCCCACTTTCTCTTGTTTGACTTGTTGATTCTCTGCATTTTGTTTTTGTTTGGAGACACTTCCTTGCAGTGTAACCCTGGGCAGCTTAGAACGTTCTATATATACCAGGCTAGCCTCACATTTGCCTCAGTCCTTGTGCCTCCGTCTCCCAAATGCTGGCATTGCAGACACACCCTCCCATGCCTTGCCTCTCGATCTTATCTCTATAGGTTCTCCTCTCTCCCTCATCCACTCTATCCTGGTCTGTCATGAGCCCTTGTCTGTCCCCAAAAGACTCGATGATGGGAAAGGCCTCTTCACTTTCCTCTGCTTCTCTCCCAAGCTCCCAGGGCAGAGGCAGGGGAAGGATTGATATGACCCCTGGGGTGGACAGATTAGAGAGCTGCCTTTGCTGCCCGCCCTCACTCACCATCATGACATAGGTGCTCATGGTCTCGGCCAGGAACTCCCGCACCATCTCCTTCTGCAGCACCCCCTGGATGTTCATGAGCACGGGCCTTGGGGGCATCGTGGCGTTCTGGGTGGACCTGAAACAGCAGACCAAGTCAACGAACGAGACAGTCAAGTCTGCCTCCTGCCCATCGGCCCTTCAGCTCATGGCTGAGTTAATGGGTAACCTGGTAGCCTCTCCCTATGTACCTTCTCCTCCTGTCCAGGGCAGTAGAAAGAGCTGGGAGGAGAGATACCTGAGAACCACAGGGACATGGAAAGAAAGGATGAGCCAGCCAGTCCTCTTCGTCCCTCAGCCCCAGATGGAGCAGGTAGGAGGGGTGGACCAAAATGTGGCCCCTTAGCAAAGAGGATGGACCAGGAGCTGAAAGTGCAGTCTGCATTGATTGGGGGTGGGGGCGGGAAGCAGACGGAAAATAGAGCTTGACTGTGTCTGTCTCTTCGCAGGAGTCAGAGCTGGGGGCCACAAGCCAGGGTTTAGGAGCAGTGGGGCGCTCTGCAGAGCACACGAGATATGACAGAGTCTGATGCTAGTCTCTAGCAACAGCACTGGAGCCTGAAAAACAAATCCAGGGTTCTTCAGAAGATGGGGGAGGGGTTCAGCAATGGCACTGGGCTCTGCACGGAGATGTTTGTGGTGGAATGAAGGGGGGGGGAGCAGAGTCTTACTGCCCTGTGTACCCTCAGTGCCAGGCCCACAGGTGGGCAGTAAATACTGGCTGAATGGATGAGAACCAGGTGATCTACGTCTTGTTCTTAACCAGACGAACACCCAAGCTTCCTAAAGTGCCTGACGCTTGACAACCGCTTGTTCAGTAAAACCTCTGTTGGAGAGACAGCTAGATGAACAGCGAGTTCCAGGCACCCGTGTCTGTTAGGAGGGCACAGGGCTGGCATGTGTGGAGGTGCTGGGTCTGGAAGATGAAGAGAAATGAGGCAGACGTGGCTAGGTCGGCCTTGGGAAAAGAGGGTAGTGGTAGACTCTAGTGGTAGACTCAAAAGTCTGAGTATTTTAGGGTGTCCGTGAGTAGATGTAAGCCATTATGGAGAGGGAAACATTAAAATGGACATGACCTCAACTTCTGGCTGGAGGTGAGGAAGAGGGCACCCCTACCGTGCTGAGGAAGAAAAGGGGGGCATGGAGAAGGTTCTTTTTACCTGGAACCCCAACAGGTCTTATGAAGGGAGTCTAAAGCCAAGCAAGGGGGACATGGCTGAGAGAGCAGCGCAGGGGCTGCTGGGTCGTGAGTCCGAGAGAGGACACTGCACAAACATCGCGCTCCCACGGCAAGGAACGGAATGAGCATGCGTGCTTGCCGGAGAGAGTAGCAAGTCCTACAGAGACCTGAAAACCAGAGGAAGGGGGCCTGGGAATGCAGGGTCTGCCCAAGGAGTGTGGCTGAAAGCGGGGTCTGCATGGAGAGCCTTATTGAAAAGCCTCGTCGGAAATGAGTGGAGGTGAAGGAGTGACCGTGGGGTTAAGTGTGCGGAGGGAGCTTCGAGAAGAAGGAACAGTTGCTGCAGGAGCCCGAGCAGGTGGCCAGAAAGCAAAGGGGCCATAGTGAAGCCTGGAGAGCAAGGAGAAGAGCGAGGCTTGGGGCAGAGGACGAGGTGGTAAAGGGAACCTAGCCACGGCCAGTGCAAAGACCTGGCTTTTATTTCACCCCAAGAGAGCTGTACCCGAGTCAAAAAAGTGATGAATTTGGTTCAGCTAAGTGCCATTCGGGAGAGTCAGAACCTGTTCACCAATCCTGGATCCTCATCTTGAGCTTCCGAGCTTCCCCTAAGCCCAGGGACCTGCTCTTGGCTGTGCCATGGGACATCAGAGAAAGGTGGGCTGGGTCAGGGGCTACTGGGTAGGTGGGAAAGAGGGGTCACAGGAGAGCAGCTGCTCTGAGGGAGATGCTGGAGACAGGACTGGGATGCAACCGAGGTGCTATGGTCAAGGACGGACTGGAGTCGGGGATGAGGATGCTTACCGCCTCGGCTGGATTGTCTGAGACATCGGATGTCTTTCTGGTTTTTAGATGCTGTGGAATCAGTGGAACCTAGGACTGAGGGACACGGAACTTGACCCCACATTCCCACCAGACCTCAGTTTCCCAAGGAAGAAGCCACTAGGCAGTTCTTGCCAGTGTTATGCCCCAAGCCCAGGGAAGCTGAGGGAGGGGGTAGAGGGAGGGAGAAGGAAGTTCTGCCTCAATCTGCTAGGGGTCCTGTCGTCTCACCCCCCTCTACCCACGCTGTCTCAGGACCCTGGACCTCAAGACCAGGCTCTTCAGAGGTCCTCCTTGTCTTTCCAAGTCTGACATCTATAGCTTTGGATAATGTAATGCCCAAAGTCTGCCCTTCCACCTTTCCTAAAACTTAGCCTGTACCCTATCCATCTCTCATACCATCAAGGTAACTCTTGAGTTGCCCTCAGCCAGGCTCTACCCAATTTTCTCTGGATGAAGCATCAATTTATGTATATATAATATACAAATAATATATACAAATAATACATAATATACAAATAACAAACACAAATAATATATTTGTATATTATATATTTTTATATACTATATATTATTTGTATATTATATATAATATATAGAATTTTTTTATTTTTCAAGACAGAGTTTCTCTGTGTAGCTTTGGAGCCTGTCCTGGAACTCACTCTGTAGTAGACCAGGCTGTCCTCGAATTCTCAGAGATCCATCTACCTCTGCCTCCTGAGTGCTGGGATTAAAGGCGTGCACCACCACCACCACCCCACCCCACCCACCCCCCAGGATCAACTTATATCCTTAACCCTAATGGCAGAAACCCTAGTCCTGACCCAGCCTCTGAGGACCACTCTAGAGCAGAAGGCAGCAATGGACCCATCTCTGACTGCTTCCCTCCTGCCGTCTTCAGAACTGGATCCTCAGCTGCTCCCTCCTCCCCCGCACCAGGGACAGTGCAGCACACCCTCCCAGCTCTCCCTCCACTCAGCAACTCCGCCAGAGCCAAGTTACAGCTGATCTGTCCGTGTCACACAGCCACATGGGGCTGAACTAGAACAGAAAGTCATACTTCAACTCCTGATGAACTTTCTTTCCCAACAATCCCATAGTCACCCCTATGTGGTCCCTGCTGGGCTTGTCCCACCACATCCCAGCCTACCTGCAGCCCCACTCACTCTGCCTCCGTCTGGGCCCCTTCTGCTAATGTCAAAACTGGTCTAGATTCTGTCCCTCCATCGCTGAGGCAGGCTCAAGCTGCGGCTGGAGTTCTGCCGTCTTTAAGTGCTCAGTTAGAGTCTGCCTCTTATTCCTGCCCAGGGTGGCCCTGAGGCCTGTTGTGCTCCTCCAGGGAAGAGGTCAGTAGGGCAGGGGTTTGGCTCATGCCACTTAAGCTAAGTCTATACACAGTGCCCAAAATAGCATCCCTGCGCTTGCCAACAGCACTGTGGGGATTGGGTTCTGAGGCAGCCCTTGTGAGGTCAGAATGGAATTCCAGGCAGGAGTTCTGGGTTATAGTCCCAGAGGAAAGGCCAGTCCTATAAGCCAAGTGTCTGGCTTATCTCTACGACCAGAGCCAGAGGTATAGCCTGTGGAAGTGCGCAGAGGCTCCTGTATTTCAGGATGTAGAGAAAGCCATGCAGATGAGGACTGTAGGTAGAAGTTTTCAGAAATCAACAGAGAGGAGGAAGGGTGGGGGAAGCAATTCTGGGTCAATCCTCAAAGAGCCCTCAACCTGAAGGAGAGTAAGAGAAATCAGGCTCTGTCCTCAGGGGTCCCCTATCTGGGAGGGGAGTGGAAAGTCCAGACCTGGTTTCCTGGGGGACCCATCCCAGGATCCATCTTCCAGACACTGCTGCTCTTAGGAAAGACAAGCCTGGAGCGCCATGAGAGAAACCAAGCTGCCCCAGCATGGGGCTGGGGCTCAGGGAAGTAGTGGGAACTCTCTCTCTCTCTCCACCTATAAACAAAGAGGTTGGGACTGAAGAGAGAACTCAGAGGTTAAGAGCACTGGCTGTTCTTCCAGAGGTCCTGAGTTCAATTCCCAGCAACCACACGGTGGATCCCGAGCATCTGTAGTGGGATCTGATACCCCATCCTAGCATAAAGTCAATAGAGCATTCATGTGTATAAAATAAATAAGAAAGAAATACATAAATAAACAAAGAGGTCCTCTGGATTCGGGAGCCTGGATGGGTCTAGAAGAACAGGCAGGCATGAACATGTCAGCAAGGGCTGTAGGGCTGTAGTGTGAGGGGGCTGCCTGATACTGGAGAGGCAGGCAGTGGGCAGGAAACCCCGGAGACCCACAGCCTCTTGATGGGAGAAGTTATAGGATGTGGTTGCCCAAAGGTCTTGTATGGGGCCTGGGTGGTGGTGGCTCAAGCCTTTAATCCCAGCGCTTGGAAGGCAGAGGTAGGTGGATCTCTATGAGTTCGAGGCCAGCCTGCTCTACAGAGTGAGTTCCAGGACAGCCAGAGATACACAGAGAAACACTATCTCGATAAACCAAAAAAGAAGGAAAGAAGGAAGGGGGAAGGGGGAAAAGAAAAGAGAAGAGAAGAAAAAAAGAAAAAAAAAAGTGGATATGGAAGGGGTTTGTGGAGAGAACAAATTCTGTCCTCTAGAGGGCGCCAAAGACCAGGCCTTGTCTAGAATCTGCACAGCATGCCTGTATCCTCACACCCAACATAACTCCCACAGCAGCTCAGGACTGCAGCCCCAGAGGCCAAAGGTTCTGCCTCACTCCCTAGCAGACCCGAAGTGGGCTCAGACCGCTGCATTTCTTCCAGGAAGGCAGAGCTGTCCCCTGAAAAGAGGAACACCTGCCTTCACCCCTGCCCTGTGTGCTGTCTGATCAGAGATGAGGAAAGCCGTGGTGACGCACGCCTTTAATCCCAGCACTTGGGAGGCAGAGGCAGGCGGATCTCTGTGAGTTCGAGACCAGCCTGGTCTACAGAGCAAGTTCCAGGACAGGAAACAAAAAACCACAGAGAAACCCTGTCTTGAAAAACCAAAAAAAAAAAAAAAAAAAAAGTGAGCTATGGGCTGGGCGTGACGGCACGCCCCTTTAATCCCATGAGTTCAAGGCCAGTCGGGTCTCCAGGGTGAGTACCAGGACAGGTAGGACAGGGTTACACAGAGAAAGCTTCTCTTGGAGGGAAAAAAAAGGGTGAGGGAGCCATGGAACAGGGTGTGGTGGTGCACACCTATAATCCCTGCACTTGGAAGGCTTGGGTCAGAAGTTCTGACGTTGAGGATAGCCTGGGCAATGCAGAGAAACTCTGAGTCAAATAAATAAACGTTTTTAAAAAATAGATTCTTCTCTTATACAATACATCCAACCGCAGTTTCCCATGAAACCAGAGCACGGCAGTAGGACTAGGATCTACGTTAGGGTCAGGCCAAGGGGCAATTTACTTAGCTGGATGTGGGAACCAAGGTGGAGACAGCCCCATCTGACTCACAGGCAAGCAAATGAAACTTAGAATTCATGGTAACGGGCAGAAGGAATATCTAGTCTAGAGAGGCAAGTCTTCCAGAAAAAGGCAGCATGGAAGCTGAATCCTCCAAGATTCAGCCACAGAGGAAGAGAATCCCTTTTGAAGCTGCTTGAAACCACAAAGGATTGTGAAAATCTAGTCTGGATGGGAGAGTGGTTTACAGAGCGGGGACACTGGGGTGGGTTTACTATGAAAGGCTTTACCTGGCTCTGACTGTATCCCAAGGGCCAGGCAGCTTCTAAAGGAGCAGAGCAAAGCCTCCTTACTGCACCCTTGAGGTGCTGGGCTTCCAGCAAATTCCAGGGGAGAGTCCAGTCAAAGAATGAGCGGGGGCTATCAGCCCAGGTGGCTCAGGGTTACCAGGAGGAGGGCCAGGACTGTGGGGTACGGGGGAACTAAGAAGGAATAGGTGGTAGGGAGGTGACAAACTAGGTACTGGGCTGCCCAGCGACTGTGGAGCCAGCTGGTAGCAGCATTGAGTTGCGGAGGGGCCAGCAAAACTCCGTTTGCGGAGCGTCGCCTAGGAGAGCCGATAGCGTGGAAGGTGGTCTCCTTGCCAAAACCCTGGAAGCTAGGAGACAGTTCCACGGAGGAGAGAAGAGAGGCAGCTAAAGGCACCAGGAGCAGAGGGAATTACGGATCAGAAAGATGAATCACACTAGCCTGGATAGGGTCAATCAGATAATTGGGGACAGAGAGGGCACACCCTTTCTCCCAAGAGTAGGCTCCGAGTAGGGTTACCACACAAAATGCAAAACAGTTAAATGTGAGCTTCATTTTAAAAGCTTCAGAAAAACAGTCTTTGCAATGTTTAGGATATATTTGTAGTAAAAAAAAAAGTAGAAAAAAGCTTCCCATTGTTTCTCTGAATAGTGTGTGTGTGTTTGTTTGTGCACCAGGAATTAACCCCAGATCTTTACTTGGTGTGTAGTGCCACCTTTAATCCCAGCACTAGTAACGCTGAGGCAGGAGGATGACAAATTTGAAGCCAGGCTGAGCTACATAACAAGTACCAGGCCAGCCAGGTCTGTATAGCAAGACAAGATTCTGTCCTGAGACAACAAAAACAGAGGCTAGACACAGAGGCTGCTGCTCTCCCAGGGGACCCCAGTTCGAGTCACCAGTATGGTAGGTAACCACTGCGACTCCAGGTCCAGGAGATCTGACGCCCTCTTCTGGCCTGTGTGGGCACCACGAGGTGTACAGACGCATGCAGGCAAAACACACACACACACATAAAATAAAACAAAAATTAAAAGACAAACGAAACGACGGACGGTGGGATGGCCGAGGACAAGCCCGAGGCCCCGAGTTCCATCCCAGGACTCAGACCGTGGAAGGAGAAAACTGATTCCCACAGGCTGCCCTCTGACCTCTGCGGATGTATACAGAAAACTTAAAATGTAAATTTTTTAAAGCTCAAATAATCAAGCAGGGCATGGATAGTAGCCACACCTTTAATCTCAGCACTTAGTTGGCAGAGGCAGATAGATCCATGTGAGTCTGAGGTCAGCCTGATCTACATTGTGAGTTCCAGAACAAGTCAGGGCTATGTAAGGAGACTCTGTCTCAAAAAAACAAAATAAATAAAGCAAAGGTAAAAAGCACAGACAAGCTTTGCAGAATGGCAGTATCATAACCAATGAGGTTTATCTGAGGCACTATTGTTGCTAACCAAAAAACCAAAAATAAAAATAAAAAGTCATAAACAAAAACAATGCTCTAATACTGTGCTACAACCCCTGAAATTCTTAGGTTTTTTGTTTATTTGTTTTTGTTGTTTTATTTTTGTTTTTTCAAGACAGGGTTTCTCTAGCTTTGGATCCTGTCCTGGAACTAGCTCTGTAGACCAGGCTGGCCCCAAACTCAGAGAGATCCACCTGTGTCTGCCTCCCAAGTGCTGGGATTAAAAGCATGAGCCACTGTTATGTTTTTCCAGCCCAACAAACCTCTCCGCCAATGCAATAATCCAAATCAGACCAATTTAGAAGAAGCCCAGGTTTATTGAATGCCAGAGCTCCCCGTGGCCCTCCGGAGAAAGGAGAACTGGAGAGACCACAGAGAACAGGAAAGACCATGTGTTCGGTCTCTGGGGGGCAGTTTAAATAGCCTGTGGGAGTGGTCTTGACCCTCTCTGGGGAGGGGTCACCGTTTGGTGGCCTTTCTCAGAGGTGGAGTTTGGACTGAGGTGACTCGCAGGGGAGGGAGGGCTTGAAATGGAGAGGATCTGACATGACAAACATTCCAGACTCCTTGGATAAACGGGGTGCCAGGGAGCTGAGGTGACATTTCCAACCAGACAGCCACCACCGCCCAGCTGAATTTTAACTGCATTTTATTTTATTTATTGTGTGTGGTGGTTTGGGTTATTTTGTTTGCTTGTTTAGTTGATTGGTTTGGGTTTTGGGGTGTGTATGTATAAGAGTGTGTTGTGTTGAGATAGGATCTCACTGTGTTGCTCTGGCTGGCTGGGAAGTCACTGTGTAGACCAGGGTGGTTTTGAACTCCCAGACATTCTCCTGTCCCTCCCCAAAAGTCATGTGTCACCATTCCTGACGGGAAGTGAGTAGGGGTGCAGGTGGAGGTCAGAGGCCAACCCAGACCCACAGGAGCTGGTTCCTTTCTTCCACCATATGGGTCCTGGGGCTTGAACTCAGGCGTCAGCCTTGGCAGTTAGGGTCTTTACCCAGTGAGCCACCTCTTCAGCCCCATGCCCCTGAAATTCTCTAACTGACCACCCTATTTTTATTTGTCAAGTTCAGCCCCTCTCTCTGCTCTGCAGTGAAGACCTTATGATGTCTTGCAGCTGACTTAGATTTGGGTCCTAGCTGCACCGTCTGCTCCTCCACCTAACTATGGATCAGGGCCAGAGGGAATGGGCACTTCCTGCTCGGGGACGAGAATAGACTTGTGAACGCAGCAGCAGACCAGGAGGTCCAGAGCTGACATGGTGGGGACCGAGAAGCGGCTGGAGAAGCAGCACAGAGTTCCACAGGGCAGTCTTCCGGTGTGCCCCTAGCCATGCTGTCTGTCTTTTAGAAAGGTGTTGTTTGCTGAGGATGTAGCTGAGTGCCGATTACCTAACAAGCGTGAGGCCCTAGGACCAAGCCCCAGCAATAGCCAGGCATGACAGTGCTCGCCTTCTTCCAGTGCTTGGAAGAAGCAGGTGGAACTCTGTGAGTTTGAGGCCAGCCTGGTCTACATGGTGAGTTTCAGGGCAGCCAAGGCTACACAGAGAAGGTACTATCAAAAGAAAGAAAGAAAAAAAAAAGAGAGAGGAGTGAGGGTGTGTGAGGGATCAAGCCCCATCACTGGAAAAACAATACAAAAATATTGGCATGGTAACTCATGTCTATAATTTAAATATTTATGTGGTTGAGGCAGGGGGATAGCCATGAGTCTGAAGACCAACCTAAGCTATACAGTGCGTTCCAGGCTAACCTGAGCAAGATCATATCTCTATAAATTTTTTTTTTTTTTTTTTGGTTTTTCGAGACAGGGTTTCTCTGTAGCTTTGGTGCCCGTCCAAATTTTTTTTTTTCTTTTTCTTTTTGACATGGTCTCACTATGTAGCACTGACTGCTGGCTGGCTTGAAAACTCGCTCTGTAGACCAGGCTGCCCTCAGACACCCAGAGATCCGCCTGCCTCTGCTTCCTGCGCACTGGGATTGAAGACGTGCATGGCCAACACCATACCAGACCACAAATAAGTTTCCTGACTACTTTTGTCTGCTGTCCAGCTGCTTGCTGGTGGAAAGTTGGCCGTCACCGCTGCCCCCTGACCTCTCGCTTACTACTGCACAAAGAATCCGACAGAGCACACTAGGGACTGGAAACACTGATGTTTACCTAACTGAAAAGTTAACTATTTACAGACACATAGCCAAACAGCTCACCAGATATAATTGTCTATTGGGCGGGAAATTTTGAAAAGGGGAGACGATGAAGATGGTTTTCTTTTATTGAATCACTGCAATACAAAAGAGCCCAAAGAACCTTACAGACCCATTCCTGTTCACCGACAAGTACTGCTGACCTTTTGATAGATTGTCTAATCCTTTCTCTGTGTTCGCACGCGCACACATCCCCTGACACTTTATAAACAAATAAGTAGTCCTTACAGAAGAGGGTCTTGTGGTGAGACAAGGTCATGCTGCACAGGCCTGACTGACCTGGAACTCACTCTGTAGACCAGGCTGGCTTCAAACTCAGAGAGCCCTGCCCGCCTCTGCCTCCCGAGTGCTGCGATTGACCACCACACCCAAGGGCATAAGGTTTTAAATGTACTTTTTCATTCAGTCACTGAGATTATTTTGCCTTCTGCAACGTGTGGCTGTCCAGCGTTCTACTTGGCGGATCTGCTGCTCTGTGGATGCCCCTAGTGACAGGCGTTTAGATCTTCTCCACCTGTGATTGGTTTTGTTTCACTTTATGGAGTGCTGAAGATCGAACCCGGAACCTTACACGTGCTAGACAAGTTTCTCTACACCATCACTCACTTCTCTTTTCAAGGAAGGGAAAGTGAGTTTCCTTTCCCAAGGTCACCCAAGGGGCTGTGTGACTAGGCAGGGGATGCACTTCAACCCTGACATTTGCCAGGCGCCAGAATTCCCTCAGCCTCCGTCGGCCTGGACATTCATCCTTTCCAAAGTCACAGACAGCTGAGTAGTACAGAGAGCGTGGGACGGAGGCTCGGGGCGACACCAAGGCTATCTGTCCAAGGCAAAGACTGCTGTAGACAAAGGATTCAGGGAATGAGTGTGTCGGGGTGCACGAGCACATATAAATTTTTAATTGAACCTAGTACCTCCCACATGTTAAGCAAATGCTCCCCAGTCTTTAAGGCCATGTTAAGGCGAGTTTGAGCTACATAGCAAGTACATGGCCAACTAAGGTCACACTGTGAGGTGATGTCTCAAAAAAAAAAAAAATATGCTGGGTGGTAGTGGTGCACGCCTTTAATCCCAGCACTGGGGGGGGGGGGCAGAGGCAGGTGGATCTCTGTGAGTTCGAGGCCAGCCTGGTCTACAGAGTGGGTTCAAGGACAGCCAGGACTTTTACACAGAAAAATCCTGTCTTGAAAAACCAAAATAAAAGAAAAGAAGTCAGGAGTGGTGTCACATGCCTTAAATCCCAGCACCCGAGAGGCAGAAGCAGGAGTCTCTGTAAGTAGTGAGTCCCCAGCCAGCCAAGGCTGAAATATAGTGAGACCCTATCTCAAAATAAAAGAAGCAAGGAGCCAGGCAGTGGTGATGCACGCCTTTAATCCCAGCACTCGGGAGGCAGAGGCAGGAGGATCTCTGTGAGTTCAAGACCAGCCTGGTCTACAAGAGCTAGTTCCAGGACAGGCTCCAAAACCACAGAGAAACCCTGTCTCGAAAAACCAAAAATAAATAAATATATAAATAAATAAATAAATAAATAAATAAATAAATAAATAAATGAAGCAAGGGGGTGGGGAGGAGGAAGAGAAGAGCCAGTGATGACCTGTTTGACTGGACATCAGGAACCAACCAGACAACACGTGCCTTTTCTTTCTGGTTTAAGTTACCAACAAAGGCCCCCTGAAGCCTAGAGGAGGCCCACTCGTGGACAGAGGCAGTGGGGGAGATGATACAGGATTTACATATATGAGAGCCATGGATGAGTGTGTGCCTGTGGGGGGGGGGGATCTGGGTGTTTTGATTTTTAATACGGTTTAATTTTTTTCATTTTTTAATATTTTATGGGGAGGTGTAAACAGACATGTTGTGGAATAAACTTTTTGTACACTATGAAGAAGTGTCACTCAGATTGGTTTGATAAAAAGCTAAACGGCCAATAGCTAGGCAGGAATTTCAGGGCAGAGAGAACTCTGGGAAGAAGATGGTGGAGTCACCAGTCAGACATGGGAGAAGCCAGATGGGGAAGGAGTCGGACACACAAAACGGGATAGAGGTAAAAAAACACACATGATAGAACATAGATTCATAAAATACGGTGTGGTGAGCCCACAAGAATTATACAGTAATGTACAGCTGACGGCTCTACTGGACTGCCCACCGGAAGTGCACATGCACACATCCACCTGGAGAGCCCGTTTCACAGAGCTAGTAGCGAACACCTGACTTCGGGTAAGTCACTGTCCGTTCTGTAAAAATCTCATGAAATCATGGCGTTCTCCCTTCTACAGTATCCCAGCAGTGTATAAACTGACTTTTCCTGTAAGGCATCCAGATACCTCCCCCCCACACCATGAAGCCTCTATGTGAAAAGGATTCAGTCAGTCAAGTCCTTGTTCTCGTAGCTGAAATCTACAATAGTCCCCCACAAACCTTCGTTATCGACAGTGCTCACTGATAAATAAGGAGCCTCATACAGGAGGCAATGTGTCTGCTCTAACAGCAGACTCAGGAAGGTGGAATCTACTGGTCTGCTCTGACTGAACAGGCTACTAATACTTTGTATTTACCCTATGCCTGATGCCTTGTCCTTAGCCTTATGCCCTCACCCTTACGCCTTATGCCCTTATGGTCATCTTCCCCTAAGGAATAAAGAAACATGCAGGAGAAACGTGCCTAAGTCAGTTAGTTCTACCCCTCAGATCCAATTCACAAGCCAGTCTTCGCTTGTCATAGAAGTCCTATTCTAAACCCTGAGAGAGTGCTGAGGCCAGTACTCAGTAGATTCCGATAAAATAGGTTAGTTTAAGTTATAAGAGCTCATTAGAACCAAGCCTAAGTTATCATCCAAGCTTTGATAATTAATAAGTCTTCATCTCATGATTTGGGAGCTGGCAAGAGAAACAAAAAATCCACCTACAAATGGCACCTAACATCCAACTATGTATAGCCACATAAGACCTAAGAAAGTGTTAAAATGATTCTAAACAGGGCTGGAGAGATGGCTCAGTGGTTAAGAGCATTGCCTGCTCTTCCAAAGGTCCTGAGTTCAATTCCCAGCAACCACATGGTGGCTTACAACCATCTGTAATGAGTTCTGGTGCCCTCTTCTGGCCTGCAGACATACACACAGACAGAATATTGTATCCATAATGAATAAATAAATAAATATTAAAAAAAAATGATTCTAAACACACAAAAAAGGAGCCAACTGAGGCTTCCTAGTCTCGTGTCTCTCACGCTGGCTGCAGTACAGAGAAATGTCTCCTGGCAGCTGCCTGTGGCCTTGAGCCATCAGTGGCCATGAGCTAAGTCACGTTGCGGGTTAATGGTTTTGCTCACGCAGACAGAAAAGATTACAGATACACAGTAAAGGAGATTCAAACAGAAAAAAAAAACCCTAAACAGGTGACAGTGTGTTTAACAATGTGTATAGGCTTAAGAAAAAATAAAATGGGTATAGAAAGTAACTAATAGTTTTAAAATAATAAGGTAAAATCTTTAAAGAGAAAGTAAAGTAATATATAAGAAAAATGTCTTGTGATGGTGAAAATACACAGAGAGTCTGGGTCCTATGTAGTTGTGTTGATTTTGGACTTTTTTTTTTTTTTTTTTTTTTTTTTTTTTTTTTTTTTTTTGGTTTTTCGAGACAGAGTTTCTCTGTGGTTTTGGAGCCTGTCCTGGAACTAGCTCTTGTAGACCAGGCTGGTCTCGAACTCACAGAGATCCGCCTGCCTCTGCCTCCCAAGTGCTGGGATTAAAGGCGTGCGCCACCACTGCCCGGCAGATTTTGGACTTTTTTGAATGCTGATGAGCAGATGACAGCTACTGACAGACATGGGACTGACAATGGGACTACCAAACTGAACCAACCTACATACTTTAGGGTTAGGTTAGTTTTTAAAAAGAGGTAAAAGAATACGTTACATTGGGGAAGAGGTTTTGCTTTTGTTTCCACAGGAAGGGGAAGCTGTGGATTCCTTCAGGGTTAATAAGGATCAGGTTTAATCAAGAGAGCCCTCCTGACACTTGGCAGGTCCTATCTACCAACAAAGGTCGCAGCAGCTGGTCTTTCCAGGACTTGGCCATTCTCTCAATTCTCTCAGGGACCTTGAAAGTTGCCTTCACCCACAGACAACAGGAAGCAGTCTAGAGAGCACAAAGCCCACATTTCCAAGAGATAGGGTGGGTGGTTTTTGGTTATTTGGTGGGTTATGGATATTTGCTATCACTTAGGGGAATATAGGAATATAGAATAAAAAGACAAGGGCTGGAGAGATGGCTCAGTGGTTAAGAGCATTGCCTGCTCTTCCAAAGGTCCTGAGTTCAATTCCCAGCAACCACATGGTGGCTCACAACCATCTGTAAAGAGGTCTGGCGCCCTCTTCTGGCCTTCGGGCATACACACAGACAGAATATTGTATACATAATAAATAAATAAATATTTTTTAAAAAAAAGAATAAAAAGACAAATATTAATCTCAGATATTTTGCATTGGCATGGATTTTGGTATATTGATACAGATGTAAAGTTATTTTTGTTATACTGTATCTGTGTTTCTACTCTTGTTTGGGGTATTGGACTTATGCAGCTCATTGACAAATGCAATGTATAAATAAGAAATGAGGCTAGTAATTAATCTATAATCATCAAACTTGTAGTCACATTAGATATGTTTTCAAGGTTAAATGGATATATTTTAGACAGATAGATGATTTTCAAAAAATTTCAAAGATCTACAGAATATGGCATTTAAGATGTTGAATAACCTAAGGTTTTTCGTGATGAGATACATCTGCTCCCGGCAGCACCAATTGACTTCATTAAAGGATGATGGTCATTGAAGAAACTCTATAGAGTTTGCTATAATGTGGCAAGGTTACCCATTTAGGCAAGAGACTGCTCTTGCTTTGACTGCTGACAATGTGCTGTACAGACTGGAGGAGTTGGACCCAGGAAAAAGACCGTTGAACTTTGCCAAGACAAGGAGGTCCTTTGAGATTCCTGCTTCACAGAAGAGTCGGCCAGATATTCTGCAGGACACAGAGAAAAGCCACTGACAAACTTTACTAATACAAGGGAGGACAGGTCTTCAAATCTCCTGCTTCACTGAAAAGTCTGCCAGATATGAAGATGGATGATCCAATGTTGCAGGGAACCTTGGGTAGCTGTCCAGGCAGCCAGGTGACATCTGTCATTTCTATATGTTTGGAAGTGACTTGCGCTGAACTTTCTCTTTACTCAGGTATCTTTCTGGTATATCTGATGGAGTTGAAGACTAAATTATAGTTACAGTTTTCCTTATTAAATTAGGTACAGAGCTTTGGACTCATCAAGATAGAATAAATAATGGAGAATTTTTGTCAGACAGTGGTGGTGCATGCCTTTAATCCCAGCTCTTGGGAGATAGAGACAGGCGGATCTCTGTGAGTTCAAGGCCAGCCTGGTCTACAAGAACTAGTTCCAGGACAGGCTCCAAAGCCACAGAGAAACCCTGTCTAAAAAAAAAAAAAAAAAAAAAAAAAGATAATTTTCTCCAAATGTAATATTTGTGATAACTGGCTTTTTTATTTGCATTGGTGCTTTGCCTGCATGTATGTCTGTAAGAGAGTATCAGATCTTGGAGTTACAGACAGTTGTTAGCTGCCATGTGGGTGCTGGGAATTAAACCCAGGTCCTCTATAAGAGCATTCAGTATGCTGGGAGATAGTGGTGCATGCCTTTAATCCCAGCACTTGGGAAGCAGGGGCAGGTGGATCTTTGTGAGTTCGAGGCCAGCCTGGTCTATAAGAGCTAGTTCCAGAACAGGCTCCAAAGCCACGCTTAACCACTGGGCCACCCCTCAAGCCCTATAGTTGTTCTTATTGTATATAGTTTTACTATGTTAGAGGTAAGACTTTTCCTTTTTATTTAGACAAAAAGGGAGAAATGCTGTGGAATAATCTTTTTATATGCTATGAAGAAGTGTCACTCAGATTAGCTAAATAAAAAGCTAACTAGCCAATAGCTAGGCAGGATTTTTGAGGCAGAGAGAACTCTGGGAAAAAGAAAGTGGAGTCACCAGCCGGATGCTGGAGAAGCCAGACGGTCTGGCTGGTGACTCTTGCGTCTCCGCCCTTCCTCTTCCCAGCGTCCTCTCTGCTCCCCAAATCCTGCCAAACTATTGTCTGTTCAGCTTTTTATTAATCCAATGCAAGTGACAAACCTTTACAGCTTACAGAAAGGTTATTCCACAGCACAGACAAGCATCACACATGTGGAGGTCTGAGCGCAAATTGCTGGGACTTGGCTGACCTTCTACCCTGTGGATTTGAGGTCAAATTCCGATCACCAGTCTTGTGGTAAGCACCTGCACACACTGAGCCATCTCACTGGCCCTGTTTCTGGTCCAGTTTCTGATCCAGGTTCTGAAGCTGACCCAGAACTAGCCATATGTGGCCTGGAACTTCTGATCTTCCTGCTTCTCTCTCTCTCGGGTGCTGAGGTCATGAAGTTATATATAGGTGAGCACCACCACACCTGGCTTCCTGTTTTGGTTTCTGATTTTTATGGTTTTTTTTGAGGTTTTTTTGTTTTGTTTTTTTGTGTGGTTTTTTTTTTTCTTTTTTGTTTTTTGAGACAGGGCCTCTGTGTATCCTAGACTGGCTTCAGAATCCTATTGCCTAAGATTCTGGAGCTGGGATTATATGTGTGTGCCTGGCTCTTCTGTGTCTGTTTTCACACATGTGGGCAAACACATACACGCACACATGCACACACACACACACGCACACACACGCACACAAGCACGCACCACACTGTTGTGCACATGTGAGCATGCGCCTGTCAGGCTGGGTTAATATTTTCCTGCCTGCGTCAGCAAGATCCCGGTCACCAGGCTGCTTGCTGTGGGAACGTGCCCTATCTGATCCTGTCAGGGGCTGTGGACCTGGAACAGTGGGCTTGGGGTGGGCAAGGAGCCCAACTCTGATCCCCCAGGCAAGCCACACTCTTCACTCCCTGCTCAGCCTGAGGAAGGAGGCAGACACAGAGGCCACACAGCTCCAACATGTGTGACTGCCTGCCACCCCCACCCCATCCACTGGGCACTCCCAGCTGAGAAGCCTCCCCACAAGTATGGGAGGCCAGACCCCCCATATCTTTGCCATACACATCTGTCCCCTTGGGGACAAACAGGTGCAGAGACCCCAGGAAATGCTCAGAGTTAACCATGTAGCAGCAAAACAACTTTGAAATGGCCTTGGGATCCTGGGGGAAAGATGGAACTCCAGAGCCGTGGCTGCATGGAGGACCTGCTCACAGGTCTGTGTGGGCAGCGTCTGGAATGCCAACATTCATGGGCACTGAGCCTCAGCCAGGAAGGCATCATAAAACATGAGGACCCCAAACAGGGTGGGGCCCTCCTGTTTCTGGGCCTCTCCCTGTGCCATTTGAGGGTCCTCCCACACCCACACTGGTCCCTGCGGTGCAGGCTGGGCCAACAGGGTTGGGCAGGCAGACACTGTCTCTTTGGCTCCTGGCACAGCCCAAGATCCAGGATGAGTCAAACTCAGGTGTCCTGGCTCCTCGCCCAGTTTGAGGATGCCCCAGTGTGTATCTGAGCATGAACAGCAAGGATGCCACACAGTGCAGGGAGGGAGCAAACCGTCACCACGGGGGTTATTCCTCATAGTGTAGACCCTGAGCCTTCTCACCTGCCTCACACCGCCATTCCTAGACAGCTTTCCCCTGCAGCCCAGGCGACATTCACACTGACTCATGAGTCTTTGGCGTTTTGTTTCCTACAGCTAAAAAAATTTATGAGTTAAAATTTGTCATCATTTTTTATTTAAAAATTTTTATGAGATGTGGACTAATGACATTATAAAAAAAAGTCAAAGTGTGTGTGTGTGTGTGTGTGTGTGAGAGAAAGAGAGAGAGAGAGAGAGAGAGAGAGAGAGAGAGAGAGAGAGAGAGAGAGAGAGAGAGAGAAATGTTGAACCTAAGAAGGAAAACAGTGGTTAAGAGCTCCACAGAAACTCCTGCTGAGACAGGAGGCCCTAGCTCCTGTCGGTCCACAGTGCTTACATATAAACAGCCAGGAGTTTCCTCAAGGTTCAAAGCGCATAGTCGGAAGGCCTGTCAGAGCCTACACATGACGGTTGGTGTGTGCATTGTACATGGGAAAGGAATGCTTGCCGAGGCCAGAACAGGGTGTCAGATCCCCAGAGCTGGGCTTACGCACACCTGTGAGCTACCTGATGCGTGTGCTGGGAACCAAGCGCGGGTCCTGCGAGAGTAGAGCAGCTCTGCCTGCCGGGCCAGCTCTTCTGGCCTCGTCCTGTAGTTTTGTAGGTTTTTGTTTTTGTTTTGAGATTTGTTTTTAAGGGACTGGAGAGATAGATGATTCCGTGGTTAAGGGCACTGGCATCTCTCCCAGAGGATTCAGGTTCAATTCCCAGCACCCACATGTCAGCTCACAATTCTCTCTAACTCCAGTTCCAGACAAAAACACCAAGCACATAAGAAAATAAATTGTGGCCATCTTACCAAAAACAATCTACAGATTCAATGCAATGCCCATCAAAATCCCAGCAAAATTCTTCAAAGACCTCAAAAGAACGGTACTCAACTTCATAGGGAAAAACAAAAAACCCAGGATAGCCAAAACAATCCTGTATAATAAAAGAACTTTTGGAGGCATCACAGTCCCTGACTTCAAACTCTACTACAGAGATACAGTACTAAAAACAGCCTGGTACTGGCATAAAAACAGACAGAAGGACAAATGGAACCGAATAGACCCGGATATCAATCCACACATCTTCAAACACCTGATCTTTGATAAAGAAGCAAAAAATATCAAATGGAGAAAAGAAAGCATATTTAACAAGTGGTGCTGGCATAACTGGATATCAACATGTAGAAGAATGAAAATAGACCCATATCTATCACCATGCACAAAACTCAAGTCCAAATGGATCAAAGACCTCAGCATAAAGCCAGCCACACTGAACCTTATAGAAGAGAAAGTGGGAAGTACATTTGAACACACTGGCACAGGGAATCACTTCCTAAATATAACCGGAACAGCACAGACACTGAGAGAAACAATTAATAAATGGGACCTCCTGAAACTGAGACACTTCTGTAAAGCAAAGGACACAGTCAACAAGACAAAACGACAGCCTACAGAATGGTAAAAGATCTTCACTAACCCCACATCAGACAGAGGTCTGATCTCCAAAATTACAAAGAACTGAAGAAATTGGACACCAAAAGATCACATGATCCAATAAAAAAAATGAAGTACAGCCCTAAACAGAGATCTCTCAACAGAGGAATCTAAAATGGCTGAAAGACACTTCAGGAAATGTTCAACATTCTTAGTCATCAGAGAAATACAAATCAAAACAACTCTGAGATTCCATCTTACACCTGTAAGAATGGCCAAGATCAAAAGCACTGATGACAACTTATGCTGGAGAGGTTGTGGAGAAAAGGGAACACTTCTGCATTGCTGGTGGGAATGCAAGCTGGTACAACCCCTTTGGATGTCAGTGTGGCGATTTCTCAGAAAATTAGGAAACAACCTTCCTCAAGACCCAGTAATACCACTTCTGGGTATATATCCAAAGGATGCTCAATCATGCCACAAGGACATGTGCTCAACTGTGTTCACAGCACCTCTGTTTGTCATAGCCAGAACGTGGAAACAACCTAAGTGCCCCTCGAGCAAAGAATGAATAAGGAAAATATGGTACATTTATACAATGGAGTACTACACAGCAGAAAAAATAATGATATCTTGAATTTTGCAAGAAAATGGATGGAGCTAGAAAACATTATTTTGAGTGAGGTAACCCAGACACAGAAAGACAATTATCACATGTACTCACTCATAGGTAGTTTTTATTTTATTTTATTTTATTTTTATTTATTTTTTTTTTTTTTTGGTTTTTCGAGACAGGGTTTCTCTGTAGCTTTGGTGCCTGTCCTGGAACTAGCTCTTGTAGACCAGGCTGGCCTCGAACTCCCAGAGATCCGCCTGCCTCTGCCTCCCGAGTGCTGGGATTAAAGGCGTGCGCCACCACCGCCCGGCTCATAGGTAGTTTTTAAACATAAAGCAAAGAAAGCCAGCCTACAAACCACAATCCCAGAGAATTTAGACAACAATGCGGACACTAAGAGAGACTTACATAGATCTAATCTACATGGGAAGTAGAAAGTAGAAAAAGACAAGATCTCCTGAGTAAATTGGGAGCATGGGGACCTTGGGGGAAGTTTGAAGTGGTGAGGGGAGAAGCAGGGAGGGGAGCAGAGAAAAATGTAGAGCTTAATAAAAGTCAATTAAAAAAAAAAAGAATGACCAAATCAAAGGCTTGGGTAGCTCAGTAGTAGGCTACTTACTTACTGTGCACAAGGCCCTGACTTCAACCGCCCCAAACAACCAACTGCTTAGTTGGATCTGGTGTGCGCGACTGTTCTCTAATGGAGGATCAGGGGCAAGAATAATGGCTATTTCTGTCCTGGCAGGCAGTTCTGAGATCTTGAGTCTAGCTTGAGCCCAAGACAAGAGACTTGGGGTGCAGGGGGCTTTCTGGGAGGTGAACCTTGCAGGCAGTCATAAGGAACACACACAAGATAAGAAAATGAAACCGAGAATTTGTTATGAGACGCAAGGCTTGGCTTGCTCGGATTTCTGAGAAGCAGAAAGATAGGGAGGCTGACATGCTTTCCTTTTGGTCCCCACTCTCCTGTTTACTGTGGTTGCCTCAGGCAGGACACTAACCTTCCGGCTACCTCGCTGCTTTTGGGTATGGCTAAGACGGTTCCCGCATTGCCGCAGACCTCCCTTTGGGAGAGCGAGGCTCAGGTAGCAGTGCCTGAGGTGAGAACTGGCAGAGACAGGGAGCTCGCGCTCAGGGGCCTGTCCACCTAGCTGTCGGGTCAGAACTGAGCAGAGCTAAGCATGGAGAATCCTTTTCTTTCTGACACTGTGTTAAACCATGAGAAATAAAGGTGCTTTGCTTAGGTGCCAGGATTGCACAACTCTACAGTGTTTAGGCTAGAACTGTAATCAGAAGACTCAATTCTGTTTGTCTTCCAAAGGCTCTGATTTGATTATATTTAGATTTCTGAGGCCAACACGTTACCCACAGTCAAATAAGAGACACCACAGGTCGTCCTTGTTCTTTCTCTCATCTTCCTCCACTACCTCCTCTCCCCCCTCCCACCTCTTCTCTTTTGCTTATTTTTTACTTTACCTGTTTCTCCTTTTTCCCTCCATCTATTTTTTTTTTTTTTTTTTTTTTTTGGTTTTTCGAGACAGGGTTTCTCTGTGGTTTTGGAGCCTGTCCTGGAACTAGCTCTTGTAGACCAGGCTGGTCTCGAACTCACAGAGATCCGCCTGCCTCTGCCTCCCAAGTGCTGGGATTAAAGGCGTGCGCCACCACCGCCCGGCCCTCCATCTATTTTTTGCAAGATATTGTTTATCCAATCTCCAAATATGTAGAAAATCTCAAGATTTCCTTTAGCTATTGTTTTCTAATTAATTTCCATTGTTAGAGTATATGTTTTTTATATAGAGCACAAAATTTATATGCATTGAATTATCTTACATGCTCTTATTTATGAATATGCTCTTTTGTGGTAAATATTTCATGTATGCATATGAATAATATATATTTTTGCTACTGTTGAAAGCTCTGCAAAGTTCAAGTAGATTAGGTTCACCTGCATGCTCTTCAGGTCGTCCATGCCCACAGCTGCTCTCATACCTACCTGTGTTTATTACTGAGGCAGGATGATAATGTATTGATGTATAATTGGGATTGGTCTCTTCTCCCTAACTCTTTTTTTGGGGGGGGGGTTGGTATATTTTGATTTTGTATTCTTAGGTAAATACATATTTATGGTTGTTTTGTCTTATCAACAAATTGTTCTTGTCACTATATAAAAAAAGAAAAGAATATAAATTGCACCAAAAAATGTGTGTGTGTATGTATGTATGTGTGTGTGTGTGTGTGTGTGAGAGAGAGAGAGAGAGAGAGAGAGAGAGAGAGAGAGAGAGAGAGCATGCACACAGGTGCTCCTAGAAGTCAGAGGTATTAGTTTCCCTGGAGTTGGAGTTACAGGTGAAGGGAGCCACCCCTGCAAGAGCAGCAAGAGCCATTAACTGTGGAGCCCTCTCGCCAGCCCTTATTTTGTGCTTATTAAAACATGGTCTAACCGAGTGTTGTGGCGCACACCTTTAATCCTAGCACTCGGGAGGCAGAGGCCGGTGGATCTGTGTGAGTTCAAAGCTAGCCTTGTTTAAAGAACAAGTACCAGGACAGCCAGAACTACAGAGAAAAGATTTGTCTTAAAATAGACTACTAAAATATGGTCTCCCTGTGTCTTCCTAACTGGCTTAAATTTGCTGTGTAGCTCAGGCTGGCTTCCGACTTGACCTGGTTCTGCCCTTGGCTCCCAAGTGATGAAGTTACAGTCATGCACCAACACAACCAAGCAAATTTTTTTAACACTGTTTGGAACTCACTATGTAGACCAGGCTAGCCTCAAACCGTGATTTGCTTGCCTGTCTCCTGGGTGCTGGGATTAAAGGCATGTGCCACCATGCCTGGCTCCATCCTGTTTAGTGTTAAGTGAACAGTTCATGGGAATGCATTCACATTGTTGCACAATCATCGCCAGGACACTTTCACTTTGCAAAACTGAAAGTCTCTGCCTATTGAACGGCCTCCCAGAGACTCCCGGCCCCCCCGACAGCTGCCGTTCTACCATTGCTGTGGATTCTGCTCTAGCTTCTTCGTCTTCCTGGAACATTCAGGATGTGTGTGCCTCATCTTACTGGCAGCACCCTAAGACTTCGTCTGTGTCACAATATGTGTCAGAAGAGCCTTTCTTTGAATGTTGACTAAATGACAGTTCGTGACTTAACATGTTTAAAATACTGTTTATCCACCCTGGACACTTGGGCACGCTCCGTTCTTCACTGTCAGGAATAATGTTGCCATGAACACAAATATGTAATTTTGTGTGCGCGTGTTGGCATTTTTGTCTTTTGGACCGGTACCTCCAGAAAAATTATATTCTTTTTTACAACTGTGACGAGACCCCAGTAAGCAGAGGCTGGTGGATCTCTGAATTTGAGGCCAGCCTTGTCTACAAACCCAGTTTCAAGATCGCCAAGCTTAGGCAGGGAATGAAACCATCAAAAAAAAGAAAGTTGGTGAAGATGTTATGAGAGGCCATGTTCCAGCCCCAGGAAGCAGCAGAACTTGGCAGCTATGGAATTTGCCTCCATTACTAAGGAAAACTGTACATGCCAGGGAAGTCTCTGCATGGAGGCCTAGAGAGGCCATTGTGTGAAGCTGTGAAGTTGAAGCCTGGGTTGCCTTGGAGACCCCAAGATGTTAGAGATGCCAGAGTTGTGGGATACCTGTCGAGGAGAGCTGCTAACAGGGAGTGGAGCCAGCCCAAGAGAAGGAAGTGTGCTGCCGTCAACAAAGCCGAAAGGAGTTGGAGATCTAAAGATCTAAAGATCTGATGTTTGACATCAGACATGGAGATGCAGTTTGGAGTTTGCCCAGCCGGCTTTCGCTCTTGATTTGGTCCAGTGTTTCCTCACTATACTCCCTTCCCTATGGTTTGGAATGGCAATGTATATCCTGTGCTTTTTGATTTTATAGAGATTTACAGTTAAGAGATTGCATGAATCTCAGAAGAGACTTTGAACTTCAGACATTGGTGCAACTGTTATAGACCACGGGACCTTTGAAGCTGTACTAAATGCATTTTGCATATTGTCACAGCGTATGGGGGTCAGGGAGTAGAATGTGTAGATTGAATATAATTGGTTCCCCTAATATCTTAGGGAGTGCCACAATTAGGAGATGTGACTTTGTTGGAGGAAGTGCATCACTGTGTGGACGGGCTTTAAGGTTCCCTAGACTCAGGATACTGCCCAGTGTGTCATTTGACTTCCTGTGGCCTGCATATCAAGTTGTAGCCAGCACCGCATCTGCCTGTGTGCTGCTAGGCTCCCCACCGTGGTGATGATGTACTAAACTCTGAGCTGTAAGCCACCCTAATTAAAGGTTTTCTTTATAAGAAGTCTCTTCACAACAGTAAACCCTAAGACAATGCAGGATGTCTTAAATGGCAGAGGATGGTGGTGGAGGATGATGTGGTTGTGGCACAGCTGAACCTTTGGTAGACTGATGATCAGGCGGGACAAGAAGGAAACGAGGATTGTGATGAACGAATCTGGATAAGAATCAGGGCAGGTTCGGGACGTGCTGGGTCACACATTTAATCCCAGCAGGGGCAGGCAGATCTCTAAGTTCGAGGCCAGCCTGGTCCACAGAGGGAATTCCAGAACAGGCTCCAAAGCTACACAGAGAAACTCTGTCTTCAAAAAACAAAACAGAAACAAACTAACTAAGAATCAATAAGGGTTTGGGAAGAAACCTTCCTGAAATGATCTACAGCTTGCTCAGCTTTTAACTCAGCGTCTAAGTGTCTCTGTTGTCCTGCTCCATACCTAAGAGAGCATCTCAAGAGCTGTTCTTCCCATCCACATCCTTTCTCATCTTAGTTGTCTGGGAGACGGTCCAGGTATTTCGGCTAGATGCAAGAGTTCAGTTTTCATCTTCCTGCCTGCAGTGGCAGGTACCAGGGGCTGTCTGATGTCCACAACCCTAAATGACCTGCAACGCACTAGATAGACTAAGCTGGCCCCAAACCCACAGAGATCTGCCTGCCTTTGCCTCCTGAGTGCTGGGGTTAAAGTCGTCATCCATGACTTCTGAGCCCTCGCCTTGACATCCCTCAGTTCCAAGACTGGGGATCTTTAAGGCAGGAGAGATCAGGATGGAGGGCAGGGGCATTTGACTGACCACAAAACAGTTGATCCCACAGAAGAGAATTGAAAGGAGCTAAGGGGAAAGAAAGTCAGAGATGCCCACCTGTGCCAGGCTAGTACGGGGAACGGGCCCTCCCTCTAACAACAATGAATTATACTTCAGTCTTAAAGAAGGATTTTTCTCAAGTGTTGAAAAGGGTCAGAGGCACTTGAAAAGGGTGGTGGGCTGGGAGGGCAAAGTGGAGGCCCAGCTCAGGAGCTGCCCACCTTCAGTTCATAGGAACATGCCTCTGTAGCTTTTACTTTGGAGGGTTGAGGGTTGATGTGGGGCTTCACGGTGTAGCAGAGGTCGACCTGAAACTTACTTGTAGACCAGGCTGACCTTCAGCTTGCAGAGATCCTCCTGCCTCTGCCTCCCGAATCCTTGGCATAGGGGCATGACTCCTTTGTAGCATGTTCCACCACTGGCTGACTTCCCTTTACAGCATTTCTAACTGAAAAATAAACATGAAAAAGTAGAATACAGACCCCTGTGTAACCACGGTACGGTTTCCAGGACCATCGCCTGTTTGTGTTTGTTTGTTTGTTTGTTGACAGGGACTCTCTAGGCCTAGCTGTCCTAGAACTCACTATAGCTGGTCTTGAACTCACAGAGTAGAATCATCAACATTGGGCACTTTAGTTCCATCTGTATGTTAGGGGGAGTGAGGGATTTTTGAGACAGGGTCTCATGTAGCCCAGCCAAGTCTCAAATTCATCTTGTTTTATTTTATTTTTATTTGTGTGTATGGAGGAGTGCACATGAGTGCAGATAATTTCGGTGGCCAGAAGAGGGCGCTGGATCCCCTGGAGGTAGAATTACAGGCAGTCTATTACAGTAAGCCACCTGTGGTAGTTTGAATGTAACTGGGCCTCAGAATCTCACAGGGAGTGCCACTATTAGGTGTGGCTTTGTTGGAGTAGTGTTGGAGGAAGTGCATCACTGTGGGGGTGGGCTTTAAGGTTTCCTAGGCTCAGGATACTGCCCAGTATGTCAGTTGACTTCCTGTGGCCAGCATATCAAGATGTAGCCAGCACCATGTCGGCCTGTGCACTTCCATGCTCCCCGCCATAATGATAATGGACTGAACCTCTGAAGCTGTAAGCAAGCCTCCTCCAATTAAATGTTTTCTTTATAAAAGTTGCAGTGGTCTACCTTGTTGACTCCCCAAGGAAGGCCTTACCTCCTCTGAGGAATGGATGGGGAATGGAAAAAGGGGAGGTGGGGAGTGGAAGAAGGGGAGGGAGGGGGATCTGGGGTTGGTATGTAAAATGGAAAGCAATTTTTTTTTTTTTTTTTGGTTTTTCCAGACAGGGTCTCTATGTTTATCTCTGACTGTCCTGTCCTGAAACTCACTCTGTAGACCAGGCTGATCTCAAACTCACAGAAATCCACCTGCCTCTGCCCCCGAGTGCTGGGATTAAAGCATACCCCACCACTGCCCAGCTTGTAAATTTTTTTTAATAAAAAAAAATCTGGGTGGTGGTGGTGCATGACAAATTGTTACAGGGTACAAGACCATTGTCTCACAGCAGAGTGGGTTTCAGGACAGCTAGGGCTGTTACACAGAGAAACCCTGTCTTGTGGGTGGGGAGAGATAAAGGCGGTAAATTCTCACGTGATTTGATTTTCATTCAAAGAAAAATTTGGTCAGATGGGGCAGAGAATCCTTTGTAGATGGTACCATGAACTTCCTACTGCATCCCAACAAGTATCACATGTCCATCTTCCTTACACTCAGCGTTGTCTGTGGAGAGTGGATTCATAAAGACCGCCTGGTCCTTCCATTGTCAACTTCCCCCACCTTACCTTTAACAATCTGATTTTTTTCCATGACTTTTTTTTTTTTTTTGAGACAGATCTCACGTAGCCTAGGTTTGTGTCAGATTTGCTACGTAGCCAAGGATGACCTTGACTGTGTGATCTTGACTCCACTCCACTAACCGACCTACGTCCTCAGCCCTCCATTGAGTTTTACCTAAAGCAACTCCAGGAGTTTTCTACGATAAAGCTTTGTGGTTTTCTTTTTGTTTTACTGAGACAAGGTCTCATGTAGCCCAAGCTGGTCCCTCCCAAATGCTGAGATTATAGGTGAGTGTTAGCACACCTGGCTAAAAACTTGGACCCCTTGGGGAAGACAGATCTAATGTGGATACAGTTTTGACTATCAGGTTCATTGGAACAGAACAGTCGCATTGAGGGACCCTCGTGGAAGGGCGAAAGAAAAGTCTGAGGACGGATGTCAGAGACAGAGCCCTTGCTTACCTAGTTATACATTGGAGGCCCGAGTTCAATGCCTAGGTGTTCTCTCTCTCTCTCTCTCTCTCTCTCTCTCTCTCTCTCTCTCTCTCTCTCTCCATGAATAAATTATGGAGTAACAGAAAGAGCTGTAGGAAAAAACAGGGGTCTGTGCTGGGCTGGTTTGAGGTGTCCTTGTTCCAGGGACTCCCCTGTCTGCATGGAGAGCCCTTCCTCGCTCAGGCTAGCCTGTAGACAGGCTTGTGTGGGTTTAGATCCAGGTCAGCCTTTTCGTTAAGGCTGGTGAGCTTTAGTATAAGACCTATCTGGGGTCTTCATCTGTGTTGAAGGAGTGGATTCAATTGTTCAGGAGTATGGTAGTGCCTGGTAACTTTCGGTGCTAGACGGGAGCCTTTTGACCAAGAGTCTGCTCCCCATTCCCTGAGGTCAGTGCTGGAATGTTCTAGACTCGTTCCCAGACAGTAGGCTGACCTTCTTAGCCCTTCCCTCTGCAGCCTGGCCTCTTAGCTTGAACCCCTGGCACAGCCAAGAGGCCAGGCTCCCTCAGGCCCCCTACAATCTCTGGTGTAATCAGCAGGAGCTGGCTCAAACTCACTGAACTGTTGGGGGGGCTCCAGGCATGACAAGGCCTGAGCAGGCTACCTTTTAAGGCCTTCTGAATTCTTTGGGGATAGGGATCCGTGATTCTAGGATTCTTCTGCCACAAGGAATGCAGCAAGTGCACAGTCACTGAATGTTGAAAGACCCAAGTTCCCTCTGCCCTCAATGGGAGAGAAGCAGTTTGTCCTGGAGGGTAATCTATCTGTGAGTGGGCTTAGGAGGGGATCTTGGGCATCTGCAGGAATTCACAGCTGCTCCAAGATCCTGAGAGAAGCGGGGAGACTATCAAATGCTCCTCACTTCACTTCCACACTATTTGTTTCTCCCAACCTGGCCCAGTTAGCCTGTCTTCCTTTCCTACAGCAGCAACCAGTTTAAGATGTCAGCAGGACAAACTGGAGTAAGGCTAGGTGTGGGGGGCACCTCTTGACCCCAGACTCCCATCTATATCCCCATGAGTCTGGTCTTGCTGGTGATCTATGCTGATTCCTTTGGCAGCAGATCTCTGCAGAAACCTCCACCTTGCCTTGAGAGACTAGCTGGCCTGGCCTTGGTCCCAGGGTCCTCCTCTTAGGGAGACACTTGGCTCCATTCAGGCCAGCCCACACACCTTCCTGTGGCTTTCAACTTTGTTTGTTTTTTTAATCCACTTTACTTTACCTGTGCCTACTTTATTTCTTGTCTTGTTGACTTCAGAGCTGTCTCTGTGTGCTCTGGCTAAGCCAACATACAGCCTCAGGATGAAACCTCTGAGCTCCCAAAGCGGGAGAGCCTAAAAGGTAGCAGGCTAGCGTGGAGGTGGGGAAGCTAGGGAGGGAGAGAGAGATGCAGTCCAGGTTCTCAATTGGGGAACACTATTGTTCAGCAACCCCCCCCCAACAGGGCCTGAGGGCAGGGATGGGTGGGGAGACTTTCCCAGCCTCACTACCGGCAGGTCTTAACCTGTCATGTTGCTAATTTGTTTTTGAAGCCCAGCCCCAGAACATGAATCTCTCACATCTCCAAAAGGTTGGACACGTTGTTCGATGGAGGACAAGTCCTCTGGTGGGTGTTACCTACTTGTAGCCCCTAAATCCTTCAATGAAATACTCAAGGGACACCGCTGTCCACCATGGAAGCCCAAGGACTCGGTCTCTCCAATTTCCTGTAGACCAATCACAGCTCACAGGATTGTATGGTGACCGCTGTCAGTCACTGTGTGGTAGGCTGGAGTAGTCCACACTTCCCGACTCCCAGCCCTGACTCTTTGCCCCACTTCAGGCAGATCTCAGATCACAGATCAAGAGAGGAAGGCGGAACCAGGCCCCAGGCACTAGGGCAGGGGCCAGCGTATCCACTAGTGGTGTGTGCACACAGCACAAGCCAATACGGAAACCTCGCTCCAAGCATGGGCAACCCACGGCTCTCTCTGTATTCTCTCTGAACAGACAGTATCTGCAGAGGAGTAAGACAGAGCTCTGACGCCATCAGCAACTTTCTCTTTCACACTCTAGGCCTGCGTGCTTTTGGCCTATAGCCTGTGTATGTCCTCTCAGGAACAGGGTGTGGGAGCCACCACAACCTGCAGCCGGGGACTTGAGGAATAAACAGGAAAGAGCCATCATCACCACAGACTTAGGGTGCTCAACGCTGCCATCTGTGCCAGCCAGGCCCTTTGAGAAACAGGTTGTCTTCTGTGCACTGCCCGCCCCCCACTCCCTGCCACCACCCAGGTCTCCTCCTTTGGCAGCTCACCAGGCTTTGAAGCTACACCCCTCTTTCAGTGACATGCCCATTCCCCTGTCCATTTACTCTGGGAAGTATCATTTGCTCATTCCCAGTGACCCTGCCTGCCCCATACAGCAGGTACCCTCAGCTGGGGTCATACCAGCTACGTGCATGGTGATAGCCTGTGTATATAGAGGCTCGAGTGTGCAATACAACATATCTAACCATGGTAACCACGGAGATGAGTATGGATGCTACATTCTGCAAACCTCTGCCCCTTCCTGAACAGGGTCATTTTAGGTTAAGAGATGAGTCGCTTGCCAGGTTCTGCGACTTGCTGAGCTGTCAAGACAGAAGCTCCAAGCTCACTGTGACACCCCCAGTTCTCCACCTCCACTCCATGTCCTGCCCACGTCTCCAACCAGGACTCCTAGAAGGAAGTCACCCCTCGCTTCTTTAAAAGTCTTTTTTAAGCCAGATGGTGGTGGTGCACGCCTTTAATCCCAGCACTTGGGAGGCAGAAGCAGGTGAATCTCTGTGAGTTCGAGGTCAGCCTGGTCTACAGAGGGAGTTCCAGGACAGTCAGCACTGTTGTACAAAGAAATCCTGTCTCAAAAAAAACAACAACAACAAAAAACTTTTTAAAAGTTCTTTAATTTCATACATGTGAACAAAGGAGTTTTATTCTTTTTAAGCTTGTGTCTGATAGGTTAGAGGCATAGCTCAGTGGTATAGTGGTATAGCATGTACAAGGTCCTGGATTCAGTCTCCAGTGTACACAAACACCTACTCCAGGGAGGGGCAGCAATTCTTTGTCACTATGCCCCAAGGACTACCATCCAATTTTTGCTCAAGCCAAGTGCCCTGGAAAAACACCCTCAGGATAAAATATCCTGACAACAAGCCACAGGAGAGGAGGGCTCTAGTTCACAGTTCTAGGTTATAGTCCATCACCGTAGAGAAGTTACAGCCTCAGCAGCCAGAGGTGGCTGATCACACCATATTCGCAGCCAAGAGCAGAGAGAAAGGAACATACCTTGACTTGCTTGCTTGCCCGTACATGACTAGCTTTCTCCTCTTGGGGTTTCCAAGACCCCAAGCCTAGGGACTTGTGCAACCCATGCTTGACCGTGTCTTCCCACATCAACTAAGGCACTCAAGAAAATTCCCCACAGACCAACCTGATCTAGACAATTCCTCGGGTAATAATACTCTTTCCAGGAGATCCTAGGTTGTGTCAAGGTGTCAGAATTTACCACCACACTGGCCCTCGTAAGTACCCTCACTCAGTTCCCCTTGCTCTCCCTCCTTGCACCAATTTAGTCCCGCATAGACGGTTCCCAGAAAGCCAGTCTCCATACAGCTGTCAAAATCTTCTCAACAAAAATGAGATGAGTTCATTTCTGCTCTATTCCTCCTACAGTTCTTCATGGCCTTCAGGATGGAGGCCGTCTCCGTACTCCTGCACACAAGTCCCTCCCGTCTGCCTCAGCGCACCAGCCCCACCTCTTCCCCATGTTACCTTGGACAACCCTACTCCCCTTGACCCTCCTGTCTAGAGCCCTTTGTCTCATAGTGAATGCTTTCAGCAACTGGTTCCATGTCTTAAATATGTGTGTGTGTGTGTGTGTGCAGATATATATATATGTGATATGTTATATGTCTGTGTGTGTACAGATGCTCATTGTGAAATTTTATCGGCATAAAGAATATAAAATTTTGCATAATTTACAATAATACTAAAATATCCAGTTTTTTAGAGTCAGTTGCTTTGCAGATACCAGTTGGTGGTGCACAACTATAATCCCAACACTTGGGAGTAGGATTACCACAAATCTGAGGCTGTGTGGGCTCATAATGAGATTCTGGCCAGAATTTACCACCACATGGACTTCATAACAAGACTCTAGCAAAAAACAAAACAAGCAAAACACAAACAATACTCTATAGAATACTTTCTTAATTTTTGCTAGCCAGTCAAGTGGTGGTGATGCACGCCTTAATCCCAGCACTTGGGAGGCAGAGGCAGGCGGATCTCTGTGAGTTTGAGGCCAGCCTGGTCTACAAAGTGAGTTCCAGGACAGCCAGGGTTGTTACACAGAGAAACCCTGTTTCAGAAAAACAAAACAAAACAAAATTTTGCTAGCCCTTGTATCTGCAGCCAACCTCTGGTTGCAACTCAAGAATCTGACATAATCAAACTAGGAACAGTGCTGGATCATGGTCCAGTTCAACAGTTACTGGTGACGCCAGCTGAGTGTAGCTCAGTGAATACGGCTTTTACTTATTTACATAAAAGTAAGAAAGAAACAATTTAAGAAAGACTTGTTGAAACTTTAACAAATGACTCAATGATGTGACTTTTCTAAACATTTATATCTCATCTGTAAGTACGTATGGAGGGTATACATGCGCCATGGTGCCCATAGGTCAGGGAACAAACTTTCAATAGTCCATCTTTCTCCTTTCCTCATTTGAGTCCCAGGGACTGAATGAAGGTTCTTAAATTTGGTCACAGACACCTTTAAACTGAGCTGTTTTATTAGCTTGTGACGTGTGTGTGTGTGTGTGAGAGAGAGAGAGAGAGAGAGAGAGAGAGAGAGATCTGTGCCACAGCACACTTGTGGAGATCAGAGAACAGTTTGATGGAGTCAGTTCTTTTTCCATCATTTGGGACCCAGGAATCAGCTTCAAGTTGTCTGACTTGACAACAGCACCTTTTGGCTCTTGAGGGATGCATTTTTTTAGAGATGCGATTTTGTTAGGTAATACTGGCTGGGGTGGAACTTGCTAAGTAGACCAAACTGGCCTTGAACCCATGGTTAGGTCATCCAAACTCTGCCTCCTGAGTGTTAGAATTACAGATGTGGGCCTCCACATCTGGAAAATCGGTGTGTGTGTGTGTGTGTGTGTGTGTGTGTGTGTGTGAACCAAGGTCTCTTGTAGCTCAGGCTAGTAACCACAGCCGGCATTGAATTCCTGATCCACTTACTTCCACCTCCCAAGTCTAGGTCTGTACCACCTGCCCAGACCTTTTGGAGATAGGGTTGGTGATGGTGTGTGTCATACATGTGGCAGCTTTAGGGAGTTGTTTCTCTCCTTTCACCTTTACATGGAGTCCAGGAATAAAAATCAACCAGTTTATCAGCATTGCCCAGCAAGTACTGTCACCCACTGAGCCACTGAGCCATCTCGCCAGTTCCTTTCTTCTATTGTGTTTCTTTGTGCGTCTGTGTGGTATTAAGAAGCGAACATAGGGCCTAATTCATGCTAGACAAGCAAGTTTCCTCCCACAAGGCTACCATCCCAGACCACTTTCTATTTTGTTTTGAGAAAAGTTCTCACTAAATTGCCCAGATTGGTCTTGTAGTCACTCAGTAGCTCAAGTGGGTCTTAAACTATCAATCCTCCTGTCTCAGCCTCCCTGGTACCTAGGATTATAGGCCTGTGTCAACAGGCCTAGCTAAAAGCCTTTCTTAGCTTGCAGGCTGGATTTGGCCTGCTGGGTGTGGCTTGACAGGCCCTGGACCTCAGTCAATTAAGCTATGTCATTTGTGATAATCAGCTTCACCTTGGCCTTCTCCAGAAGTCAATGCGATGTCACCGAACAAAGAGTTGGCGAAAGAGGAGCAGCCACGCTCAATTATGTGCTCTCTCCCCCTTGAAGATACAGTAGATGCCAGTCCTTTGAAGAGCAGAGATAATATAGCAAAACGCAGGAATAATTAGCAAGTGGCTATATATCACCTTTGTTTTCCAAATAATTTAGTTAATTATATGTTTGCTTAAGTTGACTTTTAAAGCATGAAACAAGCAGTCTTGCAGAGTCCCTGAAGATTTGGCAGACACGTGGCTCCCTTTGAGCCGGCTGGCATGTCTCCAGCACACCATGCACACACTACTGGACATGCTCTCATGGCTCTCCTTGGCAAATGCTAGCTGGCATGTGCAGCTCGGGATCCATGGAGCCTGCCTCCCCTGAACTGGGGGTGATGCCTTCTGTGGGTTCCCACAGCTGTGAGTGCTTCCTTCCTTCATCGCCGTCCAGTCAGGGCTGTTCCCTTGTTTTCTTGTCTACTTTCTTTGGAGGAAGGCCCGACACCAGGATCCACAGTTTGCTTTCTACAGGACACACAGGAAAAGCATCACAGGCAGAAGACCTTGTGAAATATGTGTGGACTTGGGACTGAAAGATGGCATCTGAGATTAGGAACATAAGGTGGGGAGAGGGCCTCAGAGAAGACACAGTCAGATGGCCTCAGTGACTGTGCACCTTCCGGTGCATGGTCTCATCAGGCTAGAGGCATCCTGGAGTGCCACCGTGTCCCCAGGTCCAGGCACCCCCTTTTCCATTCCACTCAGCTCCTACTACAGCTGTGCTTTCTCTCAGCTCCCCAGGACTCGAGCAGAAACACAAGTGGGGAGTCTCTAGGCTTCATATTTGGGTTGTCCAAGGAGGATTTCCCCATGCTGTAGAACAACCTAGAAATATCCAGCTGTGGCCTGGGTGTTTTCCTTGGCTATGAATTCCCCAAACCCTAGCTGAGGCTTCAGTGTTTCCCAAGTCACCTCCCCTGCCTCAAAGTCCCTCTCTCTTGGGACAGGGCTGCCAACCCTGGCTTTCTCCTTCCCTCCTCAGGAGCAGCACAAATAAGGACCGCTCACGCTCCTGATCTGCCTTACCTGGCCTCTCTGTCATCAAACACGAATCCTCCTGCCTTCGTGCCTCTGCCTTTCCTTTCCTCAAACAATGACCTCACAAGGAACTAGTCTCCAACCCCAGCTCTTTCCCGGCCCCGAGGCAGAGATGTGGCCCAGCCCAGCTTCTGTCTCTGCAGTTCTCGGGAGCAGTCACCTAATGAGAGCAGCCAGCCTGCAGAAGCCATTCTCCACTCCTTGACCTTTAGTGGGGTTCCACCTCTGCCTCCACTCCCTGTGACTAGTACGCACACCCCACCCCACAGCCTAGGTTCCACTGTCCACCTGTCCAGACTTGCTTTCTGTCCTTCTACCTGATGTGCCCAACCGAGGCCGTCCCCTGTGGTAGAATGCCTCACTTTAATCAGAGAACAGCAGGAAGACACTTCCAGAGGGGGCAACTTCCCTTCGTCTTCATGGCTGACATCCCTTCCCCAGCTGAGGCCTGGTTTACCACACACCAGTTTTTCTATCATGCAGAGTAAGGATCTGAGAGTTGACTCTGCTCTCTGAGGTTTGATGGCAGGACCCGATCCCAGGCCACATTCCACAGAGATCCTACCTCTACCCAGACAGCCCTTCTTCCAACAGCCACCTCCCCTGATCTTCAGGGCCACAACTCTGAGACATGGCCCTGAACTGTAAGAGGACAGCCTTGCCCATAGTGTTTGGGAAGGCCGGATCCTAGTTTAGTGATGTGGGTAGGAACACACAGTACAGTTAGTGATCAGGGTGTTTTACCACTGGCATGCTAAGCGTGGAGGGAGGGGTCCTCCGCATAGCCTGGTGCTGGACCGGCATCAACAGGAGAGAACTAGAAACCACTACAACCACTGGCCAATCTGCAAAACTCAAGGTTGAACCCCAGCTCGACGACCAAAGTGTGTGCGTGCACATATATGTGTACGTAAGTGTGTACATGTGTGTGCGTGTGTGTGTACGTGTGTGTGTGCACGTGTGTGCATGTTGGAGGGGACGGACTAAAAATTAGTCTATCCCTATTTGTCATTACAGGCAGTAATGTAAACAGAAACTTGCTTGTTCATTTCCCAGCCACCCAGACTCAAATAATCACATAGAATCTATATTAATTACAATACTGTTTGCCCAATAGCTTAGGCATCTTTCTAGCTAGTGCTATTAATCTGTATATCACTATGAGGCTATGGCCTACAGTTAAGGTTCTGGCATCTGTCTCCTTTGGCAGTTACATGGCATCTCCTTGACTTCACCTACTCTCTATATCTTTGTTCTGATTTCCTGCCTGGCTGTACTCTGCTAAGTCATTGACTGAAACAGCTTTATTCATCAACCAATAAAAGCAACACAGAGAGACATCCCACATCATCTCTTCCTTTTTGTCTAATTAAAAAGGAAGGTTTTAACTTTAACATAGTAAAATTACATATACAAAGCAGTTATCAGGCAAGAATTATAGTTACAGGCCAGGCGATGGTGGCGCACGCCTTTAATCCCAGCACTCGGGAGGCAGAGCCAGGCTGATCTCTGTGAGTTCAAGGCCAGCCGGTCTACAAAGGGAGTTCCAGGACAGGCTCCAAAGTTACAGAGAAACCCTGTCTCGAAAAACAAAACAAAACAAAACAAAACAAAACAAAACAAAAAAAAAAAGAATTATAGTTACAATATTTAGTCCATTTACATTTGGCAAATTAAGAAAAATACACTATTATCTACCCTATCTTTGTAAGTTTAAAATTTTATATCTAATTTATCCTTTATCATAACTAAAGAAAACTATAACTATCTGTCTTCAACTCTTCAAAGACCCCAGAAGGATATAATATTACCTAAGTAAACAGGAACTTCCAAAGCTCTGGAATTGGCAGAGACACCATGTTGCCTGGACAGTCTCCCAAAGCTCTTCTCTCACGGTGGAGCATCAGTCTTCAGCCTCCAGGCCCCTAGTATCCAGCAGACTTTTTCATGAAGCAGGAAATTTGAAGATCTGTTCTATCTTGTAATAGCAAAGTTCATCAGTTACTTTCTTCTGTGTCCTGCAGTCAAATTTCCAGCAGACTCTTTCATGAAGCAGGAAGCCTGAAGGGCTGTCTCACCTTCTTTAGGCAAGTTCAGCAGTCATTTTTCTGTAGGTCCTGCATGTCCAGATCATACAGAATACCATCAAGTAGTCTGTGAGAGTTTCAACCCTACACTGACCCAAACTTGGGGGTGGGAGACATAAAGGACACTTTCCTGGAAGAGGGAGCATCCTCTCTAACAGCTGGGATAAGATAAAGTCGGACAGGCAAAGGGATGGGCATAGAAAAAGGGGTGGCTCAGCCGGGTGGTGGAGGCACACAGCCTTTAATCCCAGCACTCGGGAGGCAGAGGCAGGTGGATCTCTGTGAATTCGAGGCCAGCTTGGTCTACAAGAGCTAGTCCCAGGACGGGCTCCAAAGCTACAGAGAGACCATGTCTTGAAAAACCAAAAAAATAAGGTGGGGGGGGCTCTCCTGTTCCTACATCAAAAGGGCCTGAGAAATTTTATGTGGCTGTAGCAAGGCGAAGGCCACAGGCACAGTCCATCTGGCCTGGATCAAGTACTGTCCTGAACTTGCCCCTCAGAATGATGGGTAGCCACGGAAAAGCTCTGTGAATGGGGAAGTGGCAAGAGTTGACCTCCATCCTAAAAACTTCCAAAGCACGGCTGAGGCAGATTCTGGCTCAGGAGATACGGATTCGGGGTGGGCAGAGCAAGTGGAACAGGAAAACTGATTGGAGAGGCAGTTTGAAGGTGAGGGAAGAGGGTGAAGGCAGCGCGGTGAATGACTGACTGAAGGTACAGGGACAAGAGGCTGGGGACGCCCCTGAGAGTCTGCCTGGAGAGTTGCCGCGTCCCAAACAGAAACAAAGGGAATGTGCTTCAGACTCGGGTCTCGTGCTCACATCCGATGGGACTCAAATTCCCCAAGCTCTTTCAAGGCCGGCTGCCAGCAGTCATGAAAGTGCAGGTTGGGTTTGGAGATCAAGCCACCCCCAAAACGTTCTGCACAGGAGAGAATTACTCTGAAAAGTTAAGGAGTCACGTGTGGTAACTCCACCAGCTCCGGAGGCTGAGGCAGGAGAATCTGCACAAGTTTAAGGTTAGCGTAGGTTACATAGAGAATTGCAGGTCATCCTGGACAAAATAGCAATTTCAAGCCAGCTTTTATAAACAATGAAACACTATCTATTTAAAAAATTAAATGAAAGGACAAGATGTGAGAGACAAAAAAAAAAAAAGCACATTTTGCTGGGAAACGGCAAAGACCCTATCCTCATGGGATTTACAGTCCAGTAAAACAAAAGTAATGCGTGGTGGGACTTTAAAGCTCTACCGCCTTCACATAAAGCATCGTTTTTACCTCTGGTTGGGAAAGCACAGCTTTTTATTATAAATGTAATGATGCCCATCAAAGAAAATGAGAACTGTCAGAAATTACTCATGTTCAGGGACAGCATAATGCCGTGGTGCTTGCCTTCCTGCTCGTCCATTAATCTGCCCACTCCTAACATCACTGAAAGTAATTCCACATAAGCCTGTGTGTAATGCCTTTTCCACATGACCCGACTCTAGACAACAATCAACTCCTCAGACCCAAGGTCTGAGTAACCAAGACACAGAATAAACTGTGTAAGATAGTCTACTCATTACCTTCCAACTTTTCTTTTCTTTCTTGGTTTTTGGAGGGTTTTTTTAATTTGTTTGTTTGTTTTCTTTTCTTTTTTTTTTTTTTTTTGAGACAGGGTTTGTCTGTGTAGTCCTGGCTGTTCTGGAACTCACTCTGTAGACCAGGCTGCCATTTATAAATATTCATTTATGAATTTAAATATTAAAAGTAACATGATGGTGAAATCATGGAAAATCGGAATTAGCAACGGCTTTGTCCACCCCTCTAAGCATTTTCCCAAGGACAAATCCTCAGAAATAAAGGAGATGGGACAAATTACTTGGGAATACCCAGGTTATGTTAGAGTCTTTCTTTTTTTTGTTGTTTTTTTTTTGTTGTTGTTGTTGTTTTTCGAGTCAGGGTTTTTCTGTAGCTTTTGGTTCCTGTCCTGGAACTAGCTCTTGTAGACCAGGCTGGCCTCGAACTCACAGAGATCCGCCTGCCTCTGCCTCCCGAGTGCTGGGATTAAAGGCGTGCGCCACCACCGCCCGGCAAGTTAGAGTCTTTCTATTTTACTTCTTGAACACAACACTTTCAAGGTCAGAGGTGAGGATCCCCAGAACCAGAAGCTGTCTTCTTCAGGTGTCCCTCCTATCTGGGATGTCTACAGTCTCCTTGGGAAACAAAAGATGAAATCAAGCGGTGATGTTACAAGCTGAGGTTTCCTTTGCCCTGGTTACAAGAAAGCACTCTCCTTGTTCTGTGAGTAACAGCTTTCTCTGCTGCTTCACCTTCTGATGAGTAATTGGGAAAAGGCTTCTGGGCTTGAACCTTGTCAGGATGATCTATACCAAGGCACTTTAAAAGATCTTGAAAGGCTCAAAACTTAGAAAGGAAAGACACATGGCAAAACAAGACAAACTGACAGGCTGGTAAGCTCTTAGCACAGGGCCAGCACATGGCAAAGGGATCAGGAAATGGCGTGTATTCACTCAATAGAATGCAATGGGCCCCTTCCATAAACAAGGCTCTGTGCTGGGCCCCAGGAACCTGTCAGTGACTAAGACGGCTATAGTTGCTGCCTTCCAACTGGTCCTGACTGTTGGCCAGGATAGCCTTAGACACGATTACCCAAACAAGATGTCATCAGAAACATCCAGTACTGGGGCAGGGGGTAATCGAAGAAACACTGGGGATTAAGAAGGAGGAAATAACTACCAATAAATGAGAATTTTAGCCAAGTGTACTATCTTGTCATCTCAGTCTTCCAGAGACTGAGGCAGGAGGATCTCAAGTTTGAGGCCAGCCAAAGCAACATAGCAAGAGGGGGATACCTACTGTGATTCTGACTCAGAGAGGAAAAAAAAAGAATAAAAGAATTTCAGAGCCATGTTGGGCAAAGGCAACTACTAAGTGCAGTAGCTGAAGGAGGGGCTCAAGGATTCTTGGTAGTCCTTTGCCTGGGGACCCTGAGAAGGGCCTGGCCCAGAGCCCCGGCAACCAAGCGTAGACGGTAAACCTCTTCGCCAGGACATTGCTGACCATCCATGCTACCACATGTACTACGGTCCTGTAGCGCCTGTACTACGTGTATTACGGTACTATGCCTGGAGTGTACAACCTGCAAAGGACTGTTCTCGAGCTGGGCAAGGGCCTGGAGATTGACACACACACATACACACAGAGACATGGCTCATCCTTGAATTCCCCAAGAATGCCCCCCTTTATTGTGCTCAGGGGCAGCTTATATAGGGCTCTGGCCACGCCCCAGCTCTCGGAATCTTTCAGCTGCAGACCCACCAGAAAACACTCCCCTGTCTCGTGCTCAGAGCAGCTGCAAACACAGAGAAACAAGTTGTTTACAGGAAATTCAGGGTCTGGTGGTCTGCAGTCCCCAACACATCGCAAAGGTAAGGAACATGGTGAATCCAGATGGGGAAGCCCAGCAGAGACCCTGACCTGCAAGATCCGGTCAGCCGCTCAGAGGTGGGCACCTGCTGTGTGCCATTTAGGGACCTTGGTAAGGAGCCAAGACAAGAAGGGTACCGGCAAGGAGACGACAAGGAGGAGGCAGAGATGGATGGGTGAAGGTGAACGAACAGCAGGGTGGAGACAGGTGGTGCTGATCCGGAGGACTCAGGGGTGGCACGGCCTGAAGCGGGTGGCTGAGAGAAGGGAGACTATGCTGGGAATGCATGGTCAGGACCAGATGACGAAGGTGGCGAGGACAGGTGAGGACAATCTCGGTGACAGGGGGAATGGGAATGGCTAACAAGTGACAGCACTGGGGTGGAGGCAGCGGAGGGATGGCAGGATTGGCTAGCATTAGTAACCACCTTGGGAGTGACCGCATGGGCACGAAAGAGTCAGGGATCGTGATGCAGGGATGATGGTAGGGATGACAAGTAAGTGACAGGATCCAAGAGGAGTGATGGCCATCAAGGTGACCCATGGAGACAGGAAATGTGGGCGGTAATGATGTGTACGCTGACGGTGTGTTAGAGATACTCATCCCCCTCCCTGGGCCTGTTTCGACATCCGAACTGTTTCCTAGGCCTCGGGTCCCGCCTGTGACTCAATGCTATCTATCAGCTATGTGAGGATAAGATCTCCAGGCGCAGCCAGAGCCATGAGGGCGGGCTGAGCGCTCACCCTGGCTGTGCCCAGGCCCTTGGAGGGATTCAGGTATGGAATTTCGGTGTCATTTGCCGCCTCCTCCCTTCTGGGTCAATAGCCACCCTCAGCTGTGTTCCACCAAGGTTCTCTTCTGTTTGGAGAACGCAACTTTCGCCACACCCTTCCTACCGAAGCCTGTCTGTTCTTTCAGTACTCGCCCACCGCTCACCCCATTAGAAGTTTTCTGGCTTTCTAAAGCTTTCTCATAATCACTGGGAGAAGGGAGAGAGAGAGAGAGAGAGAGAGAGAGAGAGAGAGAGAGAGAGAGAGAGAGAGACAAAGGTGGGCTTTTGGGGCTAGAGTTGATTGAGCCCCTTTTAACATACTGCGGGGTGGGGGAGGCTGACTTTTATAACCAGGCCCTGTTTGCCTGACTCCACTAGGCTGCATCTGGAGGGACAAACTTGCAAATGCAGTTGCATTGGGAGTGTTATTTACCTGTAATTGAGGAATAAAGCTACTCTTTATTGGATTTTGAGACGGCTGGCCTAGAGCCAGCTCTGTAGACCAGACTGACCTCAAACATGCAACAGCTCTCCTGCCTCAGCTTCCCAAGTGCTGGGATTAAAGGCGTGCGCCACCACCGCCCGGCCAGTTAGCAATCTTCTTCTTAAATGCAGAAGAGAATGACAGAAACCGCACGTCTATGGCCCCTCTGGCGTAGTCAAAGGAAGGCATGGTGGGGTACTCCTGCAATCTCAGTCTTTGAAAGGCAGAACAGGAGGATCAGAAGCTCAAGAAAAGCCTCAGACATAGAGTGGATATGACTCCAGCCTGGGCTAATAAAAACCCTGTCTCAAACAAACAAATAAACACCCCTAAGCACCTATTAGCTTAAAACCAAACAGAGGGCAACAGCAGGCTGTTGGGCCAAAGGCTAGGGCGCTAAATGGGGCTAAGTTACCAACAAACTAAAATGATTTCTTTATGTGTCTAAGTATTTCGCCTACATATATGTCTGTGCGCTATGTGCATGCCAGGTGCCCACGGAGACCAGAAAAGGGTGCTCAGTCCCCTAGGACTGGAGTTACAGATGGTTGTGAGCAACTGTGTCAGCACTGAGAACTGAACCAAGGTAATCAGGAGGAACAGTCAGTGCTCTATCAGCTGAGCCATCTCTCCAGTCCAGCTAAAATGATTTTGAAGAACAAGAATGCCTTGAATACTCAACTGGACTGGGTTGGGCTTGAATATACCGAACTCCTCTGTATCCCTGAACTGTGACACAGTTTGTGTTGACACAGACCTATCTGCTAGACAGGAAGGAGTCCCCCCCGTATCTGCTCCCTTCCATTTATCTGTCTGTCTATCTATATGTTCACTTTATTTATTCGAGACAGAGTTTCTCTGTTTAGCCCTGACTTTTCTAGAACTCACTCTGTTGACCAGGCTAGCCTGGATCACCGAGATCCACCTGTCTCTGCCTCCTGAGTGCTGGGATTAAAGACACGCACCACCACCAACTTTCTTTTTAAGATTCATTTTTTAAAAATTTATGCTGGGCTGTGGTGGTACATGCTTTTAACCAGGAGGCAGAGGAAGGTGGATCTCTGAGTTCGAGGTGAGCCTAGTCTATAACGTGAGTCCCAGGACAGCCAGGGCTGTGACACAGAGAAACCCTGTGTCAAAAAATGAGAACAAAATATTATTTGTGTTTGTGTGTGCAAGTGGGTATGTAGATGCCCACAGAGGTTAGAAGGAAGCTTCCAGATTCCCTGGAGCTGGAGTTACCGGTGATTGAGAGCCACCTGATGTGGGTGCTAGAACTGACTCCAGTGCTCTCACAGTGAGCCATCTTCCCAGCCCACGCAGTCGCTTGTGCCCGACTTCTCTCTCTCTGCGTGGAAGGTCTCACTATATATATCTCAAAGTCTTATCATCCTGCTTCTGCCTTCTGAGTGCCAGGATTACCACAGCAGGCTCATTCTTCAGTGGGATGTGGTCTGGGCTGTGATGTGGGATGCCCCTCTTTATGCTGTGAATGTGTTTTGTTACCATGGGTTAACAAAGAGGCTGCTTTGGGCTGTGGCAGGGCAGACTATAGCTAGGCAGGAAATCCAAATGGGGATAGAGAGAGAAAGAAGGTGAAATCAGGGAGACTCCAGCCAACCAGCTACAAGGAAACAAAACATGTAGAAAATGAGGTAATGCCACAGTCACATGGTGATAAATAGATTAATAGAAATGGGTTAATTTGGGGCTGGAGAGATGGCTCAGAGGTTAAGAGCATTGCCTGCTCTTCCAAAGGTCCTGAGTTCAATTCCCAGCAACCACATGGTGGCTCACAACCATCTGTAATAGGGTCTGGTGCCCTCTTCTGGCCTTCGGGCATACACACAAACAGAATATTGTATACATAATAAATAAATAAATTAATTAATTTTTAAAAATGGGTTAATTTAAGTTGTAAGAACTAGTCAATAAGAAGCCTGAGCTAAGGGCTGGAGAGATGGCTCAGCGGTTGAGGGTACTGACTGCTCTTCCCGAGGACCTAGGTTCAATTTCCAGCACCCACATGGCAGTTCACAACTGTCTGAAAATCCAGTTCCAGGGGACCTGACACCTTCACACCAATGCACATAAAATAAAGTTAAATAAATTTTAAAAAAAAGAAGCCTGAGCTAAGAGGCCAAACAGTTTGTAATTGATATTACGCCTCAGAGTGGTTATTCAGGAACTGGTGGGGTGGGGGAGAAGCTTCCAGTTCCAGGGTTGCTATGGCATGATCCTGGGGAGACAGGGTCTAAGCTAAGGTCAGGACAGAATTATGTTTCTGGCGGGCTTTCCACATCCCTCCAACTTCTTCTTCAACTAAAGTTTGGTTTACACCCATTCTTCTAACTCATTTAAATCTCTGTGGAAGTTTGAATGTAATTGACCCCCATAAGTTCATAGGGAGAGGCAGGATTAGGAGGCGTGGCTTTGTCAGAGTAGGTGTGGCCTTGTTGGAGGAAGTGTGGTAGCATGGGGTGGGTTCTGAGGGCTCCTTTGCTCAAGCTTCCCTCAGTGTGCCACCCAGACCAGTTCCTGATGCCTGCCGGTCAAGATGTAGAAATCTCAGCTCCTCTCCAGCACCAGGCCTGCCTGCATGCCACCATGTCACACCATGATAAGGGACTACACCTCTGAAACTGTAAGACAGCCTAATTAAATTTTTTCCTTTATAAGTGTTGTCATGGTTGGGGCTGGAGAGATGGCTTAGCAGTCAAGACTACTGGCTGCTCTTCTAGAGGACCCAAGTTCAACTACCAGCGCCCACATGGCAACTCATAACTGCCTGTAACTCCAGTTTCAGGCGATTCAGGGTATCCAACACCTTCACACAGACATGCACATAAGCAAAACATGAGTGCACATAAATAAAAATAATAAAGTTTAAAAATAGTTGCCATGGTCGTGATGTCTGTCTCCTCACAGAAACAGAAACCCCAACTAAAACAATCTCTTAATTCTTACTTTATTTTTTATTTTATGTATACAAGTGTTTTCCCTGCCTGTATGATTGTGAGTCACATGTGTGCCTGTTGTCCATGCAAGCCAAAAGAGAGCATAGGATTTCCTGGAACTAGGGAGTAACACGCAGATGGTTGTGAGCTGCTATGTGGGTGCTGGGCACCAAAGCTAGGTCCTCTAGGAGAGCAGCAGTGTTCTTAATCACTGAATCATCTCACCAGCCTAAGTCTTCTCATTTTTGTACGTGACCTTCCATGTCCTTCTCATAGGCAAATCCTCTGCTGCTGCTGCTCAGGTACCTCGCCCTCTTTCCCTTGAATCTAAGGTGTTAGCATCCTGGAAAGAACTGGAGAATCTTAGTGCTGAAAGGAAGCTGGGACTCGGATCATCTCACGGAACACGCTGGTGGTGCTAAATGAAAACTGAGGCAGAATTAAGTGGTAGAATCTTCCCTGACTCTTTTTTTGACTCTTTTTTTTTAAATATTTATTTATTTATTGTGTATACAATATTCTTTTTCCATGTATGCCTGCAGGCCAGAAGAGGGCACCAGACCTCATTACAGATGGTTGTGAGCCACCATGTGGTTGCTGGGAATTGAACTCAGGACCTTTGGAAGAGCAGGCAATGCTCTTAACCGCTGAGCCATCTTTCCAGCCCCCTCTTCCCTGACTCTTAAAGAAGTCAGGGCTCCTGGCACTCAGGCCCTTCCCCGTGGGACATTCATCTGCTCTCTGTCTAAAGTGAGCTAGCCCTCAGCAGCCCCTTCCAGCTTCCCCAGCTGGGTGGGGAAGAGCTCACCTGGGCCACTTCCCAGAAGCTCTGTAGCCCCCTTTCCAGTCTCACCTGGTCTTTGGAACGCCACCACCACTTTTCAGCTCGTCCACGACACCTACTCTGTCTCCGGGTCCTTACACAAGCTGTCACCCACCGGGAAGACCAGAGCTACTTCCTTCTCGCCTTTAGATCTCACTATACTTTCTTCAGTTCCTTAAATGAGATTGAAGTTCAGCACAGCTCAGTTTCCAGTTGGGAATCCATTTTATCTCTTGGGACCAGAAGGGGTCACGTGACTTAGGCTAATCCAGTCAGGTCTGAGTTAGGCATTGGCCAAGCTGGTCCAATCAGTCGGAGTGTGATAGCTGTGACAGAGATGGGGCTAGCAAGGGGCTAGCCTGAGAACCACCACCAGCTGTCTCGACACCCTGGGAGGATCCAGCCTTACCCGGAGGCTGCCCGCATGGAGGGGAAAGGGCAGAGATGGGAACAGGTGAACACTGGCTCTGCAGTTTTGATCTGGCTTTCTCAGCCCTCCCTCTCAGCTGGCTGCCATTATTACCTACGGCGTGCTGGATTAGAAGTCATTTTGCATCCAGTTACTTCCTGCTAGATGTTGTTCTTTGTATCTTGCTCGTCATAATATTGCCAATCCTGACACTTATCTTGGTCTGATAAAGGAGGATGCTTGAGCCAAGGGTGTGACTCACTGACAGAATGCATACCTTAGCGTGCACCTGACAGAATGCATACCTACGCTTGCACGAGGCCCTCAGTGCCATCCTCTGCAGCACGCATGCTCTTGGCCTGGTGGGACACACTTGTAATGCTAGCATTGGAGAGGTAGAAGCAGGAAGATAGGGAATTCATCGTCAGCCTTGGCTATATAAAGAGTTCAAGACCAACCTGAGCTACATGAGACCCTGTGCCCCCCACAAATAAAAAGAATATCTGAAGAGCAAATAAAGAGATGAATTAGTCCAAATCCTCTGCAAAAAGGCCAAGGTGGGGGGGGCAGCAAGATGGCTCGTGGGTAAAAAGCCTGGTGACCAGAGTTTGAGCCTTGGAATCCATGGTGGAAAGAAAGCACTACCTCCCCAAATTGCCCTTTGACCTCCATGTGCAGCACATGTACACACATACACACACACATAGAATAATAAGTTAAAACTGAAAAAAATTCAAAGGGTCAAGTATGAGCAGGCACACCTTCGATCCAAGCACTTAGAAGGCAGAAGCAAGCAGGTTTCTATATGAGTTTGAAGCCAGCCTGGTCTATATAGTGAGTTCCAGGACAACCAGAGCTACATAATGAGATTTTGTGTTAAAATAAATAAAAAATAAAATAACAACTCTTACCCCGTCTTTCCTTGCTAGGCCCCAGATCCCTAGCACAACACAAAGCAGTCTCTTCCCATTCTCCCGAGGCAGGGGTGCTGGCAGGTTTCTTCCAGAAATCAAATAGCCTTGGGAGCGGGAGACACGTCCTGCCCTGACGGTTCGGAGCCGGACCGGCCACTGCCTACCTAGCAGCTCCATGCGAGTTCCCTGTGTCTTGAGACTCAGCTTTCTGCTCTGTGGAATGGAAGCAGGGTACAAAGATGACTTCAGACTCACGGTTGCCTAGGACTCTTCTCTTCCATGTGACAGGCTGGTAGCTCCTCCTGTTGAATGGTGAGGATTTAGTCAACCCTGCTATTTGCTTCTCCAGCAAGTATCTACCGACAGCTTCTGAGTACCCCACCCAGGTAATGAGACTCACTCAGACTCCGGAAGATAATTGGTAAAACCTGGGAGGCTGAAGCAGGAGGGTCTCAAGTTCAAGGCCAGCTTGGGCTATTTCAGTGAGGCCATTTCAAAAGAAGGAAAGTCAATCCTCCTGGCCTCTGCAACCCTTCCTCTGAAAATTTCAGCTGTAACCTCAAAATCTAAAGACTTCCCCAATCCCACTTCTTTAAGATGTATTTGTTTTTCTTTCATGTGTACAAGTGTTTTGCCTGCGAGTGTACATGTACGTCATATGTGTGCAGTACTGACAGAGACCAGAAGAGGGCATTGGCTTCCCTGAAACTGGAATTCTGTAGCCCGTTGTAAGCCACCATGGGAGTGCTGGAAACTACACCCAACTCCTTGGAAGAGCAACAATTGCCATCTCCCTAACTCACCAAACCCACCCTTGACCTCAGTGGCTATGCACAGTGTCACACTCTCCCCCCTCGTGTTTCTTTACCCCACTCTTACTCCTGTGACACTTACAGTTACTCCCGGTCACAAATGGGTGGCTTCAGGCTCCCTCCAGGGAGGAGTGTGAGTGTAAACGTGAGTGTGAGTGAACCTAGGAGTGTCTATACGTGCTTAAGCATGAACGTAAGGATGTCAGTGCGGGCATGTAAAGGTGTCGGTGCATCTGAGTGTTGTGGCGTGTGACTGGGTGTGCAAATGAGTAACTATTGCTGTCTTGAGATTAGAGGACCTTCACAAGATTGAACCCATGAGCCAGGCGATGGTGGCGCGCGCCTTTAATCCCAGCACTCGGGAGGCAGAGGCAGGTGGATCTCTGTGAGTTCGAGACCAGCCTGGTCTACAGAGCTAGTTCCAGGACAGGCTCCAAAGCCACAGAGAAACCCTGTCTCAAAAAAACAAAAAAAAAAAAAAAACAAAAAGATTGAACCCATGAACATTTCCCCTGGAAGTGGGGAGGACAATGAGGTTCCCTCCTGAGGATATATAAATTGGAGGACTTTTCTTTGGTGGAGTTGCTGCCTATAAGTTTCCCATGCTCCTGGTAAGCAACCCCAATCAAACCCCAGAAGACCAAGCTAGACTTGGTTAGAATTGTTTCTTTGGTCTGTCCTTGATTCCTTATCTAGAATGAACACTTGTTCCGTTTCCCCAAGAAAAGTCACACAGCACTGAGTTGATGTCAGGGTAAGAACATACTGCATGTATGAAAGTCAATGGCCTGGCCGGGCGTTGGTGGCGCACGCCTTTAATCCCAGCACTTGGGAGGCAGAGGCAGGCGGATCTCTGTGAGTTCGAGACCAGCCTGGTCTACAAGAGCTAGTTCCAGGACAGGCTCCAAAACCACAGAGAAACCCTGTCTCGAAAAACCAAAAAAAAAAAAAAAAAAAAAAAAAAGAAAGTCAATGGCCAAATGTGGGATGCGTATTGGGGAGGGCTGAGGGGTGTAAATGGGTCAGTGTGAACATTCGCACACTCAATTAGTCCCAGGAGATTCGTTACCTCCTGTGTGTAAACACACACAGCTCCAAGGACTGAACAGGTCGCAAGCTATCCCTTTGTCTGATAAAGGAACGACTTTGTCCACGGGTCAGGGGTCAAACTACTCTTCCCAGCCCTGACAGGAAACCAAGGATCTCTCAGCTAAAGGTTACCTCTATCAGGAAGGAGCCGCCATAGTCCGGACCTGCAGCTTGCTGCAGATTCAGGCCTGGCACCTCCTTCCCTCCCTCAGCAGGTTTCCGGCCAGGCTTGGCAGTGACCTGAGGTGTAGCAGAGGAAGGTGTAGCTTCACATTCCAGGTGCCTCCTTACCTATGGGGGTGCATTTCCTTGGAGACAAGCAGTGAACTATAACCAGATGGTTATCAGGCCTCCGGAGTCCTCTCTTCCTCCCTAACCTCTCCCAGTTCTGAGCAGTAAGGAGGCAAAGTTAGAGTTCAGGACAGATCACAGGCACCTTCAAAACAACGTGGAGGCTACGGGTGATAGCCTAGGAGTGAAGTGCTTACTTAGCACACAGGAAGCCCTGGCTTCCATCCATAGCACCATGGGGGGGAGGGGGGGCGGGATATGAGACTCACGCAAGTATAATAAGGCTGTGCCCAATGACTTCTTCAAAACAGGGGACTAATACATTCAGAAAAGTTGGTCTAGGTGATGGGAGAAAGGTTTTCTTTTCTTTTCTTTTTAAAGATTTATTTTTTGTGTATACAGTGTTCTGTATGCCTGCAGGCCGGAAGAGGGCACCAGATCTCATCTTGGATGGTTGTGAGCCACCATGTGGTTGCTGGGAATTGAACTCAGGAACTTTGGAAGAGCGAGCCAGTAACCTCTGAGCCATCTCTCCAGTCTACTCAGAGAACCCCAAAGGCAGGGAAAGGTGACACTCATCCCTCCTTGATACAACATCCTCTCTCACACTGAGCTGGCACTTTGACAAAGATGCTGGATGGAGGAGGGGGCTGGAGATTTTAGGTTAGATGTTTTCAACCCCACCTCCAAGCTCCTGGTGCTGGAGGGATAGGTGTCTCGTTTCTAAGCCCTTCAGTTCAGAGGAGGAGACCTGTCTTTACCATCATCACCCCATTTGGCTGTGTCCCTTGCCCCAGTGTGTGTTCATTCCGTTCATCCTCACCTCTTGCAACCTAAGGATGTAGGTACCATTATTACCCCCTCCTTACAGATGCAGAGCCAAACTACAGAAAGGGATCCAGCAGAAGCACGCGGGATCCTTACTGGCCTTCGTTCAGAATGATGGGCCCCAGCCATTGGCCTTCATTCAGAAGAAGCAGGATGGGCAGCATTCTAGAACTCAGAAGATGGATTCTTAGAAAGAGGTGCCAATACCTTGACCTTCCTCTCTCACCCTCCTTGCCCTCTTATTTCCTAGATACGCCTCCTACTTGCCAAAGTCAACTGGAAACCAGGGCAAGAGGTGATACAGTTCATGGATGTTAGTCTCCTGGGCACAGAGCAGAGCAGAGACTGCAGCCAGGCTCATAGAGACGCCTGCCTGCCCATGGCGTGTTGCTGGCGAGGGTTAGCTTGCATTCCTAGAGACCTGGAGGTCTGGATTGGGATCTGCTCTTTTTCTGTGTGACCCAAAGAGACAGTCAGGTCCTGCTCTTACTTTCTCTGATGAGGAGGTGTTCCTTTGAAGACCACCCCCACCAGCAACCACGCCTAAGCCAGTCTCTGTCCCTGCTGCTGGTACCCTGCTTATGGCCAAAGCTCCAGGCCACACAGACCCTCCCTGGGTCCCTGAGCAGGCTCCTCCCAGACACTAGGCAGACACACCCACTCCTCTGCCCTCTTAGGGCTTAGGCACCCTATCACCCTTTAGGGAGTGGGCAGCATCTCAGTGCCGCCTTCCCTCACACTTCCACCCTTCCCTGGGACAACAGCTCAGTTTCTTTCTCTGAATCACAAGCTCCTTCCTCCCTTCCTCAGCCAGCACCCTCCTAGATCCTTGGGGGCTCCAGGCCTTTTCCGGCTTTTAAGACCTTCCTATGGCTGCGACCCTTCAATTCAGTTCCTCACATGGTGGTGACCCCCAACCATAAAATTCTTTTGTTGCTACTTTATAACTGTAGTTTTGCTACTGTAGTGAACCGTAATGTAAATGTCTGATATGTGACCCCAAGTGGGTCATGACCCCCCCTGTTGAGAACCACTGCTCTAGGGCCACTGTACTAGGTGGAGTAAGCTTTTTCTCTTGCCTTCCCACCCCACCCAACTCTACCTCACCCAAGTTTCTCCAGGCTTGGGGATGCCCCACCCAGCTTTTTCAGAAAAAAAAAAAAATTCAAGGAGCGTTAACTGCAAGCCAGAGCTCATTACCAGGAATTAAGAAGACATGCCCCGAAGCGTAGATGCTTGTCTGGAGTCACTCGTACTTTAGATAGAGACCAAGTACACAGAGAAAAGGACTCAAGTACCTGCAGAGATGCCTCTCCCGAGGTACACTAAGAATTAGGCAGAGGGCCAAAGATGAAGAAAGCCAGAGATGCAGACAGCCTGGCATGGTGAGAGAAAGACAGGCCCACAAGGAGCCCTGAGAAATACAGACACAGAGTCAGGTATCCAAACTGCAGCAAACTCAAGTTCCAGGGAGCGGACTAGAGCAAATCAGTGCTTTAAGAAACCTGTTAGTGGGGGCCGGGCGGTGGTGGGTACGCCTTTAATCCCAGCACTCTGGAGGCAGAGGCAGATCTCTGCAAGTTCGAGGCCAGTGTGACCTACAAAGCTAGTTCCAGGACAGCCAGGGCTACATAGAGAAACCCTGTCTCTGAAAAAGAAGAAAGATGGCTCCTTCAAAGGGTTTGTGGCAGGACCTTGAAGCATAGAGGAAGAGCCCTCTGTGAGCCCTGAGACGCCGCTGCCCTTCCGTGGAACAATTCTCCCAATTCTCCCTAGCTTCCCCGAAAATGAATTCTGTGAAATGGAGGAGAAACCTTCCTATAGGAAATAGAGTGTTTTCCTTCCAGAATTTGCTAGTAGCCATAACTTTGCCTTTTCAGAGTGGAGTGTTCATGGGGCGTTCCTAGCCTGGAGGGGTCGCTCCTGTTCCCACTAACTGCTCCTGGCTTTAACCGGGTCCAACAGACTATCCAACACCTCTGCCTTGTACCCTGTGGCCCAGTCTTGCCTGTCATACCCATCCCAAAAGCCTTGTAGAGCGTAGGCACAGAAGAACAAGTACACACACACACACACGCACGCACGCATGCACACGCACACACACACGCACACTCTTCCTCCTTCCCCTCTCAGTAAATTCGCAATTGTGGAAGGAATCTCAGGTAAAAGATGTTTGTTGAGCTCAGTGATCTTTACAAAACAGCTCCCAGAGCCGGGCGGTGGTGGCGCATGCCTTTAATCCCAGCACTTGGGAGGCAGAGGCAGGCGGATCTCTGTGAGTTCGAGACCAGCCTGGTCTACAAGAGCTAGTTCCAGGCCAGGCTCCAAAACCACAGAGAAACCCTGTCTCGAAAAACCAAAAAAAAAAAAACAAAAAAAAAAAACCAGCTCCCAGCACCTGCTTCTACCCCTGCTCTCCCACCCTACCCTGGTGCTGCGAATAAAGTCGTCATGAGGGGTCGTTTATTGTTTCCTGTTCTCTGGTCTCTGCTAAACCCACTTATATTTTTAATTACATGTATTGTTGCATGTGTGTGTACATGTGTGCACAGGCCATGGTGTAAAGGTGGAACTCGGGGGCAACTTTTGAGGATTGGGTTCTTTCTTTCATCTTTTGGGTTCCAGGGATGGGTGTCGGGCTTGATGGCAGGTGCCTACCCGCTGAGCCTATGTTAAACTCTCTTAAGAATCACCTCCTATTTTTACTCCTTTTGCCACAAATAGAGAAACTAAGATCCAGAGAAAGAACACAAACACACCAGAGAGGCTGTGATGAGCGTGGATCCCAGGCTCCACCATCTTCTAGTCCTGGCGCCCACTGGCTGCCATGGGGCAGGACTGTGGATGGAAGGGTCCCAAGGAGGAACTGGTAGGTATGCTGAGTGAAACCCTGCAGGCACCTTCTCCTCCTAAGGTTACCACTCTACCCCCTCAGGGTCTGGGAAAGGGACACTCCCTCTGGCTTGGGTCTCTCCTGCATTCCAGACTGCCTGACTGCTGGGAGTTGGGGACAAGGGAAGAGTAGAGATCCGTGGAGGAATTGTCTTCTCCCACCCATCCATCCCCAGGTCACAGTCCTAGCTTTGTGGTCTAAATTTGCCTCTCACCCTTTCTGGGCCTGGGTCTCATCTATGAAGGGGTTAGGGAGCAAGAGACTTACAACGCACAATTGTGCAGGCCCAAGAGCCTTTGGCTTCTACACGGTTAACCCTGCAGGAAGGTTTTCCTCATATTCCTGGTGAAATTTAAGTCAGATAGGGTAAGGAAGCCGGAAATGAGGCGCACTTCCTAGGCCCAGGTGTGCCAGACTTCACTTACTGGGCACAGGCATGCCCCGGGCTAATGAGGCAGAAGGGAACTCAGGTAAACACAACAGAGGTTCTTGGTTCAGGCAAGTGAAGTAGGAAAGCCCACAGACCCAGAACATAGCCTGGAGTAAAGAGAGAGCGTTGTGATGGGGTGGGTCAGGACAGGGACAGGTTCTAGAGAGCCTGGGTGCACATGAAGGACTTTGGAATATTCTCAGATGTAGTGAGGACCATGGAAAGAGCCCTGTTCTCAGGGGGTGCCCTTGAGGAACCTGTGTGGATTCCCCAGTTGCAGGGAAGCTTCTGAGAACGCTACAGGCAAACTCTAGAAGGAGCTCACGCAGCTCGAGGTCCCCAGTCTGATTGGCCTCTCCCAGCCATAGGGGACTTACCCTATCAGTTCTCCGGGCAGCGCTGCCTGACTTGGGGGCTCCAAATTTCCTTCCTGGGGAGAGGAATGAGATGGGAGAATTCGGAGGATACTCAAGAGGGTGGAAGCTGGGGATCCCTGAATACAAGTTGAGATTTGACTCTAGACTAGAGACACCTGGGAGTTTGTGATCAAAAACCACCGAGGTTCCAATACGAGTTCCAGAAACAGAGACTCAGATGTGGTGGCATACACCTTTGATGCCAGCAAGGCATCTCTCTGAGTTCAAGGCAGCCTGGTCTACGTAGTGAGCCTAGGATAGCCAGGGCTACATAGACTCTGTCCCAAAACAAACAAAAAACATGCACAAAGGCACATTTCCTGTTTTATGCATACATTTTATTTTTTTTATAAAAGTCAACAGTACATTGTTGATTGGAAGATTAAAGGAAGGAAAAACGCCTTTAAGAAGGAGTCTCCCCTATTCCTAAGACTGTAACATATATATATATGTATGTATGTATGTATATATTTATATATTAAAAAAAAGAAAATATGAAATTTATGGCCTGGACTTGATTCCCATCCCAATGCCTATCTTATGACAGAAATACATACACAGCCCCTACTCAGGGATACTAGCTCCAAATGTGAGCTACGCCCCTCTTATCCCCCCCCCCACAGCCTAGAAACCCACTGTAAAAAAAAAAAAAAAAGAGCAGACACACATACTCAGAAACACACTTCTGGGTCCCCCTCCGCATGGAGCCCCTGAAGCATGCACACTCCGATACTTTCCTCACAGCTCACTCCCTTTTCCGGGGCTCCCTTGAACTGTTAGGGTCTGTTTTGAAAATTTGGTCCCTTCTGAATGTCTGGAAAACAGCATACAAGCATGCCTGTACACACATACACACACACACACACACCGCACATTCTTTTCCTTTTGGAAACAAAAGGATGTTTGGTCCTGCTTGCTATCCTACTTTGGCTTAAGAATGGGGATCGAATGTCTTATCGGGCAGAGTTCAGTAGAGATTCTGGAAGGGCCACCCAGCAGGGGTGGGTACGGGTAGCGTCCTAGTCTGTGAGAGAGGTATCACAGGGGGCTCTCAGGGAGTGGCCCACACACGGTGGGTACTCGAGAGTGAAGAGTGGGCATGGCTGTTGCCCACTCAGATCTGTTCCTTGTGCTTCACATGAGCCAGCTTCACATTTTCTGCCTCCGTGGAGGGTGGGGGCTGCTCCAGGTGGCATCCAATCATGAGCTGGTACACGAAGACGCCGGCAATGGAACCGAGGAGCGGAGAGACGATAGGTACCCACCACCAATGCCGGCCGGTCCTGGAAGGCAGACACAGGTAATCAGAGACGGGTAGGTAGGCAGGGCAGAGTAAAGACAAGCTAAGCTGAGTGAGTGGCCGCTGTACTCACGTGAAGACTTCTGAACCCCAGCCAGCTAGAGCAGTGAAAAGACGCGGGCCAAAGTCACGGGCAGGGTTGACAGCATAGCCAGAATTGAAGCCCATGGAGGTTCCAATGACCAGGACCACAAGGCCCACGGTGAAGGCCTCCAGGCCACGGGGGACAGGGTTGTTGTAGGGGTCAACAATGGCCAGCACACACACGATGAGGGAGGCTGTGCCTATGAACTGGGGAGCAGAGAGAACAAGGTGAGGCACAGTTCCTTCCCCTACCCTCTGCCTTGCCCTGGCTAATCCTAGCATGCTTGCGGTTCAGAGGGACGCTCCAAGCTTTATAAAAGACCTGCCACCGTGTTCTGAGGTTGGGGTTCCCACAAACTGAGAAATCCTACTACAACCAAGGAGTATAGTCCAAAACAAGCCTGTTCCTCTGCATTTGCTTCACATGTCCCCAATTCATACCTGATCAAAGAAGCCATTGACCATGTCCAAGTGTCCGGACGGGTAAGTGGCAAAGATGCCAGCTGTGCCATTGGGGCCGGAGACGATAAGTTCATTGTTGGCAAAGCCCCAGATTGCATCTGGTGACAGATTAGACGCATTGTGAGTGAGGGCAGGGCCTCCCCTCTCAGACCTGCCCTCCCCACCCTGCCAGGGGTCATGGGGTGGAGGACCTGAAATTGTTGTTGCCCAACTTGTTTCTTTCCCTTAAAGCCCCCAACGTGGGTCTGAGTGTTAATGAATGAGTCATGCGCTCTGGGCCTGGGCAGGCCTCAGCTGTCATCAATGGGACTGGTGCCAACAAGTACTTAAAGAGGGAAAGTGCAGGGGAGAAGAAGGGCAGGATGGGGAATGCTTACCGTAGTACAGCCCAAAAACGATCCCAGCGCCCAAGAAGGCCCCCAGTGTCTGTGCCAGTGTATAGATGGGCAGCTTGATCCAGGGCTCACGTGCTAGGAAGCACATGGCAAAGGTCACAGCGGGGTTCAAGTGGGCTCCTGAGCAGGAATAGAACCAGTTAGCTACAGCCCACCACCATGGGGAGGCCAGGGCTCCCAGCACTCCTCCCTTCTGGGGTGCAGGAAGGTTTGCATGGCCCGCATGGCAGGTGGACTATGTCACAGACTGATAATCTCTGATCCAAGGGGAGAGTCTCTTCCAAAGGTCCCACAGCTGAGGGCGCCGTTCGAACCCACATGTGGGGATGCCCCTCGCTCTCTGCTCTCCAGACAGACACTGTTGGAAATGACGGTGTGGACTTACCAGACACTTGGCCGGCCACCAAGATGGCAAGGGTGACAGCGAAGCCAAAAGCCAAGTTGATGGTGAGGAAGCCACCATGGGTGCCCCGACTGAGCACCACCTGAGCCACGGAGCCACAGCCAAACATCTGTGTCAGAAAACAGAGCAAACGAGGTCCTGTTGAGACCAGCAACACCGGCCATCAGAGAAGACTGGAGGTCCTTCCTGGAACCTAACCCAAATCCCTCCTGCTGTAATTGCGAGTCCTTCGCCTGTGATGCTCCATCTTGAACATAGCAGAGTCCTGTGGAAATACTAGTAATGGACACATGACTGGGAACCCAGAGGGTTGAACAATATTCCCAGGTTTTTCCTCAGTCCCAGAAGAGCCCGGGAGGGGCTGTCACTATAGTAGTTTCTATCTGTGTCCTCCAGACCTAGCACACAGAGGTAGGCCATACCCTCTCCTGCCTGCATGCTGTTCCAAAGCGGAGGTCACTGTGAAGGTGAGGGGGAATACTACAGAGAGAGGAGGGAGAACACACTCCCGAGTCTAGAAAAGCAGAGCTCCTGGCTCTCCCTCCCCCTCCCCGCACTCTTCCCTCTTCTGTCCCTATGGGCACCTCCCCAGGCCAATCTTCCCCTTCCTGCTCCAGTCCTCTGCCTCCTGGATTCCCACTCAGACCTCAAGGGTCCCAAATACAAGGTTTTAAGAGGCTTTTCTCTCTAACCCCAGTGCGATCTCTTCTAACCTCCGACCCGGGATAGAGGGACTAAGAGACTAGGGTCCCTCAAGTTTAGCATGTGCAGGACATAATATATGTTCAAGAGGGAAAATACTCTCCACCAACTGTAAAGTGCTGTTGTCCAGAGCCTCTAGTGTCACTCAAAGCTCCTCCAGCCCAGACCTGAGTCTCTTTCTCACGTCTCCATAATTAGTGCTATATTATATGAGCTGGGCCTGGTCCCAGTACTTGGGAGGCAGAGGCAGGTGAATGTCTATGAGTTCAAGGCCAGCCTGGTCTGCTTAGTGAGTTCCAAGACAACCAGGACCCTGTTTAAAAAAAAAAAAAGTGCCCTGCTGACCAGCAGGCTGTGCTCCATTAATTCCAATAGGCCCGTGCCGTGCCATGTACTGAGCTGTTAAGCACCGATTACTATCACTCAGAAGGATGAGGCAGGGGAAGCCCGTGGCGCTGATGAGGGTCAAAGGTGAGCAAGCAGGTAAAGCAAAGATCAGAGGTGGTAAGAGTGAGTACAGGGTGCCGCATATGGAGGTCTGGGGCACCATGCCCAGCCAGACCCTGGCCTGAGCTCAGGCCAACACCTGGCTTCATGCCAAGAAGCCTTGGGAGGAGGAGCTATCAGAGCCAGTTCCTCCACCTTGGGGCTAATCTTCCTCTTCCTTCTCCACCCCCTCACCCCAATCTCCAGGTTCTCAGCTAGCCCCTCACCCCACCCAACTATAGACCTCAGAGGGGCTTTTCTCACCCCCAGAGACAACCTGGACTCCGACACTGCAAGGTTCTGAGGCCCCAGCACAACTACACAAGCAAGTCCTCATCCACTAGGGTACCCCCTAGGCCTGCCCACCCACCCACCCCAACTCTGCTTTCCACTGACACCTGATCCCTTCCAACTCCCTGAGCCTGGAAGCCCTTGCCACAAATCCAGCACCCTCTCTTTATGGTCCACGATAAGCCCAGTGATCCTGGGACTCGGTGAGGGCTGCTATTCTCTTAGTAGGAGTTGACCTGAGATCTGGGGAGGAATAAGGAGGCCCCCTGTGAAGTGGAAGCCACCTCCCTTGTCCTTGTTGCTCCAAAACAGGTGGCGGGACTCACAAATCAAGATAGGGAACAGGGCAGGAGGGTGACAGTGCCCCCCCCCATTCCCTTCTTCACAGAGGGAAGAGAGGGAAGAGGGACACCAATACGCCACTAGTCTGTGAAGTCAGAGGCAAGTTTGGGCCCTCTTCTCCCCATGAAGCCTCTTGTTATTTAACTGATCTATATTACTGAGGACTGGGGGAGTGGGGAGCACTGGAACTCAACCCAGCCACTGCAAAGGGGCCACTTAATTCAGAAGAGACTCGGGGGAAACAAATGTAACGAAACGGCATGCACGGCTGAAAGTCAGAGTAACTGGGACAGGAAATGAACACCATAACTGCCTGTCAGACAGAGAAATGCACCCAGAGTTACCCAGAACAACTCGGCAAAACCGGAGAAACCTCCCAAAAACAACAGAGAGGCAGAGGAAGGATCCAACGGCCAGCAATCCTCTGCAGACGCTGAAAGCAATGGGCCGCAGACAAGACCTGGTACTATGGCGTAAGGGAAACAAACTTAAGACACACACACACACCCAGTCCTCTGTCAGGGCCGTTTCCCTCCACAGCCTCCTATCTTCAGAACATTCTTTTCTTCTAATTTTGCTGCTAGCAGCCCAAGAGACCTGCACCCTCTGCCCCCACCTGTGGTAATCTGTCCTCCCTTCGCTGCAACTTTTGGACTTTCTGAGGCTTAATTATTCATTAGGGGCCAGACACCCAAGACCCAAATAACCTAATGAGGGGATCGTTTGCCTTCACTGTGTGCTGGGGCTGGGGCTCTGGGAAGCTGGAAGGCTGGGAAGAGAAAGGCCTGGAGGTCCCAAGCTGTAGGGGTGACCCTGCTGGCAGCCCGTGATCTGAGTCTCCAGGGGGAAAGGAGCAGACTTGCTCTTGGTGAGCAACGCGTTCGTTCTCAAGAGTCAGGGCTGTCAGGAGCTGACTTAGAACTGTGAGGACCAGGGCTTCAGAGGTCAGCTTGACCCCTGAGGGTTAAGCCTGGAGAGCGGAGCTGGGGAATCTGGTCGGGTCTGCCTTGAAAAACTGTCCCTCAGGTGAATAAGGAGTTGGGGAACGCGGGACTGGAAAGAGAAAGGGCTGTTCACTTCACTGCACTCACCACAAGGATGAGGGTCCCCAGGCACTCCGCCAGCGCCTGGCGAAGCAGCCGGTAGCGGATATGGAGCATCTCCCCGCAACGGTTCACCAACTCCTTCTGTCGACCCATGGCAAGGCAGCAACGCGGTCGGGCGCGGGGGCGAGAAGTGGCTAGCGGCGGGCACCAAGAGCGGTGGTGGCCCGGAGCCTAGGTGGCGCCCTTTATATGCGCGGGAGAGCAGCCCCGCCCGCAGAACCTCACCGCAGAGTCCTGCCGGGGCAGAGAGAGCAGCCACCACCCACCGCCCAGCCTAGGGGCGCTGGAGGGTGACCGGAGCTGGTGAGGAAGGTTCTAAGGAGCTTTAAGGGTGGGTTGGCTCTGGAGGGCACTTAGGGGAGGGAGTCAATTTCGGGGAGGCCTGAAGTACTGTGAAAAAATGACCTAAAGTGAAAAAACGATCTCCTGGGTTTACAGTGAGTCTTGTGGGCATCGTCTCACGCTATGGGTGAAACCTGTAATATGTAAATACTGGAGAGGAACCAGCTTGCTACAAGATGCTACAAGCAGGTCCTCAGTCAGGTGGCTGAAAAGAAGGCTATGGGCCCCAAGTAAGAAGAGAACTCACAGTACCTCCCCTAGTGGGCACAAGCGTGCTGAGTTCTAACCAGAATTCACCAGCCCTTCTTGTGCTCTAGGAACAAGTCACACGTTGAACGTGTTGGTCGGTTATGTCCATAGCTGTGTTAACATGACATATGTCATGTGTGCCTGATCATACAACCTTTGATGTGCACACGCCGGCTGGGGTACCTGGACTTTCTCTTGTGGGGCTTTCTTGCACTATACCAGTGGCTCCTGAGGCTGAGCTGTGATTGTCCTGACATGCCACATCATCATGCCAGCAGGGTGAATTCCAGCTGTTTTTAACCCTCTCCTTTCCCCACCTGATTGACCGCCCGTCAGAAGTAAACCTATCCTTTTGAGTGATTAAACTCGGGGCCAGGAGATGGCTCAGCAGGAACAGGGCTTACCATGGAAGGCTGGTGGACCTGAGTTCAGTCCTTACCTGAAGGCAGAGGGAGAGAGTTATCCTACACATTCCTAGTGGTGCATGTGCCCACACATACATTTTTTTTTTTTGGAGACAGCGTCTTACTGTGTAGCACTGGCTGACCGGAAACTCACCATGTAGACTAGTCTTTGAATTTACAGAGAGATCTACTGCCTGCCTCTGCCTCCCAAGTGCTAGGATTAAAGTGTGTCAGCACATCTGGCATAACTAATTTTTTAAAAGAGAGATTAAACTGAGCCAGGTCTCATGTGTATTATGGCACATGCCTGTAATCCCAGCACTCAGGGGACAGAGGCAGGACAACTGTGAATTTAGAACCAGCGTAAGCTTCATAATGAGACCATATCAAAAACAGAATTTCCCCAGCTACTTGGGAAGACAACAGGAAGTTTACAAGTTCAAGACACATTGTCTTAAAGATCGGCAGCTCATAACCACCAGCTTCAGGAGATCTTGTCTGTATCTCTGTGGGCTCCTTCACTCATGTGGGCAAACTGACAACCTGACAACAGACACATAATTTAAATTAATAAAAATAGCTGGACGGTGGTGGACAGAGACAGGAGGATCTCTTAGTTCAAGGCCAGCCTGGTCTACGGTCTGAGTTCCAGGACAGCCAAGGCTACACACAAAAACCTGTCTCAAAAACAACAAAATAAAAAATAAAATGATTGTGCTCACATTTAATCCCTGCACTCAGGAAGTAGAAATATGTGGATCTCTGTGAGTTCCACGACAATCTAGTCCACCCAGTGGATTCCAGGACAGCCAGAGCTACAATGCCTCAATCCCTTCCCCCCTCCATAACCCCCCAAAAAGAGGGCCTGTGTCTCAAAAATCTAAACTATGGAGACAGAAAGAGAGGGAGAGAGAGAGAGAGATTGGTCAGGGGAGCATCGCAATCAATGCTGCTCTCTCTCAGTGCTGCCTGCCTTCCTTCCTTCCTTCCTTCCTTCCTTCCTTCCTGCCTGCCTGCCTGCCTTCCTTCTTTCCTGCCTTCCTTCCTTCCTGCCTGTCTTCCTTCCTTTCTTCCTTCCCTCCTTTTTCTTTCTTCTCTGTTTTCCTCCAGTGCTCAGGATTAAAACCCAGGGCCTAAGCTTGTATTCTGATATTGAGCCCCACCCCCACCCGGTGCTACATTTATTTACTTATTCACCTTGGTTTTGTTTGATTGACTTGTTTGTTTGTTTGTTTGTTTGTTTATGAGACAAAGTTGTACAAACGGTTCTCCAAACTGGCCTTGAACTCACCACACAAGTCCTGGCCTGGCCTCCAGCTCTTGGTAACCTCTTGCCTAAACGTCCCCAGTGTTGGGGCTATAGACATGAACCTCTATACCCTACCCAGTGTTGGGGCTATAGACATGAACCTCTGTACCCAATTTCATTTAGTAATTGGGAAATTGGACTGAGGGTGTAGTTCAATGGTAAAATACTGACCTAGCCTGTCCAAGGTCTTGAGTTTGATCCCTGGCAACAAAAAGATAAATCAATCAACTGATCAACTAACTCATCAACTGGAAACAGGTTCAGTGGCCTGAGCCCTGCTCTGGTAGGACTGGGAGAGAAGCAAGCGCTTTCAGAAGCAGCTATTGTCAGGGAAGACCAAAGAAACTGCATTTTTCAGGAGGATTTAATCTGGGTGAGCAAAAGGCCCTGGGGAATGGCTGTCCTTGAAACAAAGATTACCACTTGAAACCACTTGAAAGGGGGAGGGGAGCATGCTTTACATCTTAAGGGCATTACACACCAGCACTTGGGAGGTGGGGGTAAGAGGGTCAGGAGTTGAAGGTCATTCTTGGTTTCACTTCAAGTTTGAGCTCGTGCTGGAGGTGTGCTGACCTTTGCTCAAATAACAAAAGAGAGCAGTGAGGAGACCCAAGTAAAGGTGCTCTCCTCCAGGCCCAGTAAGCTGAGTTCAGTTCCAGTGACCCACGTGGTGGAAGGAGAGAACCGGCCCCTCAAAGATGTCCTCTGCCTTCACACATGCACTGTGGCATGTGGCCCCCTCCATAAATAAATGTAAAAGCAAGTTGGACGGTGGTGGTGCACACCTTTCATCCTGGCACTCAGAAGGCAGAGACAGGCGGATCTCTGTGAGCTGGAGGCCAGCCTGGTCTATAGAGCTCTAGGACAGGTTTCAATGCTACCAAGAAACGCTGTCTCAAAAAACCAAAACAAACAAACAAATGTGAAAGCAAAAATACCAAAAAAAGGAAGAAAAAAATCAGAGAAAGACCCTTAATCCCAGCACATGGGAGGCAGAGGCAGGCAGATTTCTGTGAATTTGAGGTAAGCCTATATAGCAACTTCCAGGCCTGCCAAAGTTACGGGGTAAGAACCTACCTCAAAAGGAAAAAAGAAAGTGCTTGGGAGAAAATCCTAAGGTTGAGGATTAGCAACACACAAGAGAGATTGACAACTGCTCAGTCACATACATGCATGTCCATGCACACACATACATGCACACACAGCTTGTAGTGACAGTCTCACCTACAGACACTTCACTTTGCTTAAGAGATTACACAAGAACCTGCCCGTAGGCTCACGGGTATCTGGAGCCAATACATGAAGCCTCTCATAGTCCTTGGCCCACGAGCTACCACTTTCCCAGAAACCCTCTCCCGCTGGGCTGGGAGGCCCCAGAGTGAATCAGGTAGCCATCACTGAGTGCCTGCCTGCTGGCCCTATTACCAGCCTGTGACTCAACTGGTGCCAAAGCTCCAGCTGTGGTTTATGGGAGTGGGGACATCTCCTGCCAGGATGCCCTCTGCTCTCCGCCCTTGCTGTGCCTCTGGGCTTCTAGGCCTGTCATTGCCTCGGGTGGATCTGCAAAGATGCAGAAGGCAGGAATTCCTCAACATGAATAGGGGACAAGAGATCCCAGCATAGTGGTGAATGCCTTTAGTCCCAGCACTTGGGAGGATCTCTGAGTTCAAGGCCAGCCTGGTCTATGTAGCCTGCTCCAGGACAGCCAGGACTACATACAGAGATCATGTCTCCAAAAAAGAAAAAAAAAAAAAAGAAAGAAAGAAAGAGAGAGAGAGAGAGAGAAAAAGAAAGAAAGACAAACCAGTCCACAGCACCCTATCCCCCACCTTGCCCACCCTAGACTAGCCTAGGAACCAGAGCAAGGAAGAAAAAAAAGGTGCATGTATGTGTGTGAATGTGTGTTCATGTATAATGTATGTACCCAAGTGCTATGAGGGCCCAGGACCATGAATTCATACATAGGAGTGCATGAGGGAGGGTGTCACAAGCTTGGACATGTGTGTCTTATTCTCATAGATCTCCATGTACTTATATGTGAACAGTTCTACACTGTCTGTATGGATGCACCTGTCTAGAATCCTGGGGTTGCAGATCAACACAGAGCATCTTCTTCATACCCGACCCCGCTCCTCTAGACATAGGAAGGCACACAGTTAGTAAGTGAAACAAGGGCATTTGAGGTCCTTGTTCCCCTCCATGAGCATGGTATCCACACAGATCCAAACATGGGCCTTCCTACTCCTTCATGGATGAAAGAGGACCCTACTTGTAGAAGAGAAAGGATGCCTTCCAAAGGCCCCTTATTCCTGTCAGCTCTTATACACCTGGGAGAGAGAGGATGAAGGCTGCACGCTGGCCTGAGTGTGAGGTAGAAGGGAGATCCCCTCGTTCACAGCTGAGTAACTCTGGGACATCATTGTCCATATAGCTAATGTGATTGGTACCTGCCCCAGAAAGTCACAGAGAAGAGGCGCCTGGCTAAAGTCCCAACCCTCTGAGTCACACATCTTACCTGGAGCCCTCTGGGTTCCCACTTGCACTTTGGAAAGGACAGCCAAGATTGAGAGCAAGTAGCCAGCCAGCTCTTCTGAGAGCTCTAGGGAGGCAAGCAGGAAGTGGGACTCTTCCTTGGGCATCTTGAGCAAGGCCTATGTCTCACCCAAGCAGGAGTTTGAGTTAGGGACAGGGCCTGGAAGCCCATCCTACTGTGGGAGGCCATGACTCCTTTGAGGTCAGAACTTGAGGAGTGGGTTCCCAGCCTAGGAATGGGCTAAAAGATACAAGTCAGAGCCTGCTGGACCAGAGGGGCTGGCTGGGGCCTTTCAAGGGGTAAGGATGACACACCCCTCATTTCCTGCCCCCCAGATTTTTTTGTTCTGAATGAGAACAGTCTAGGACCTGGAGTGATGGCTCAATAGTTAAGAGTGCTTGCCTCTTTTCCAAAGGACTTGAGTTCTGTAGCCAGCATCTACAGCAGGCAGGTGTCTCTCAACTGGAACTCAAGCTCCAATTGAGTTTTTTCTTCTGGAAAAGCCAGGCACCTGCACACGCATGCATATATACACATGCATGTAAACACACATATACATAAAAATTTTAAAAAAACATATTTTTCTGGGCGTGGTGACACATGCCTATAGTCCCAGAAACTCCAGAGGCAGGAGGATGTTTGAGTTCTGGAGTTCTAGGCTGTTGTACACTATGCCATGTCCTTACTAAGGTCAGCATCAATAGGGGGACCTCCTGGGAATGGGGGACATTCAGGGTGCCTAAGAAGGGGTGAGCTGGCCAAGATCCAAAACAGAGCAGGTCAAAATCGGTGTTTGGTGGGCTGGAAAGATGGCTCAGCAGTTAAGAGCATTGACTAGTCTCCCAGAGGTCCCAGGTTCAATTCCCAGCACCCACATGGAGGCTCACAACTATCTGTAACTGCAATCCCCTGAAATCTGAGGAACTTTTCAGGAGTACACGTGTACATGCAGACAAAACACCCATAGACATAAAACAAACAAATCTTTAAAAAGAAATAAGCAGCCGGGCGATGGTGACGCACGCCTTTAATCCTAGCACTCGGGAGGCAGAGGCAGGTGGATCTCTGTGAGTTCGAGACCAGCCTGGTCTACAGAGCTAGTTCCAGGACAGGCTCCAAAGCCACAGAGAAACCCTGTCTCGAAAAAAAAAAAAAAAAAAAAAAAAAGAAATAAGCAATTAGTTTTTAACTTTCCTTCCTTTCTTTCGACAGGGCTTATCTGTGTAACTCTGACTGTTCTGGAGAAGCCTGGCCTCTGCCTCCTGGGTGCCTGCATCACCCCATCCGACTTAAATAGATTTCTACTTATTTAGTTTTTATGTGTAAGGGTGTTTTGCCAGCACATATGTCTGTGTACCATTTGTGTGCCTGGTTGCCCTGAACCCCTAAATAAATCTTTATTTACCATGGTGGGATTGATTAAAGGTGTGCACCACCACCTCCTGGCAAATAAATATTTTTTTTAAAAAATTATTTATTTTACTTACAAATGTGTGTATGTGCACATACGTGATTATAGACAGAGGCCAGAAGGAAGCAGCAGATCCCCCGAGGCCATGTGAAGTTTTAATCAGGTTTGGCCACTGATCCTTGGAAGCCCCTGAGAGTCTCATTTTCTTCAATTTCATGGAAGTTTCATTTGGAAGCAACTCTAGGACCTCAGAAGGGTCGGATAGTATTAAGAATATTCAGCCTGGTGATGGTGGCACATGCCTATAATCCTACCACTTGGGAGGCAGAGGCAGGCTGATCTCTAAGAGTTTGAGACCAGCACAGTCTTGGTGAATTCCAAGACAGGCTCCAAAGCTACACAGAGAAACCCTGTTTTGAAAAAAACAAAACAAAAAGTATTTCAGAGCCAGGTAGTAGTGATGTTCATATTTACTCTCAGCACTCGGGGGGGGGGGGGCGGGCAGAGGCAGGTGGATCTTTGAGTTGGAGACCAGCCTGGTCTACAGAATGGGTTCCAGGACAGCCAGGGCTACACAGAGAAATCCTGTCCCAAAAAACTGAAAAAAGAAAGAGGGAGGGAGGGAGGGAGAGAGAGAGAATATTTCAGGCTTTGTGTACCACACTGTCATCCAGGGTCATGCCCAAAAGCTAGATCTTTAGCCACGTGTATTCATGTGTGAATATCCACGTACATCCAGAAGCATGCTCAGATGTGTGTCGTGCCATGTCAGTATTTATGGGGATCCATGTGTGCATATGAGCACCCATAGGCATATTTGAGTGTGTCCCTGCCTGGACCTGGTCTGGGTCTAGTATTTGGAAAGCCCTAAAGGCAGGTGAGGGGGAATCTGTTGAAAGTTGTGAAGACAAGCAGCTGAACATTTTGGCCTACCCAGTGCCAGCCACTTGGGAAGAAGAGCTAATAAACGGAGTTGACACAAACGAGGCCATCACTGGAGCAGGTCTAGGATGTCTGGAGGGCTCTAGCTTGCCCCTTGGGAACCCGATCCCCGAAGCCCCGCCTTCTGAGTGCCTCACTTCCTTCTCATCGACAGGGAAGCTCTTGAAGGCAAGGGGGCTCTTCCATAAGATGAGAGGTCAAGACCAGCGGTGAAGAAAATAGAAATGTTCACAGGTTTCCTGGGTCTAAGCTAGCTCCACCCCTGCAGCCGGGAAAAGAAGGGCCAGACTAATCGCTGGGCTTCCCGCGGAAGAATACATGGGTTTCTGGGTGCGAGGTAACACATGACGGTCTAGCAGGGAGAGAGTAGGTCAGATGTATGGAAATTGTTTGAGGACTAGAAGATTCAGGAGGCCGAGTGAGGAGGGCGGAAGGGAGTGAAAAGGAACTGGATCTGAGGGCTGAACAGAGGCCAGCAGGGCCACGGTTCCATGAAGGCCCTCACAACAGAAGGTATGTTCATAGGAATTTCACAGAAGGAAATACCACATGTGACTGAAATGCCAAAATGGCTACATGTGTGCTGCATGAGTCCCAGTTCCTGCCGCCTCATCCCAGCCCAGGCTGGCTGCTGATTACAGGGTAGCAGCCGCCTGCCCAGAGGGAGAGGAGTCACAGGGAAAGGCTCTATGGGAGGGACAGGGAACACTGGGAGATTCTGTAGTCCGGAGTTCAGAAACTTCTAGATCTGGGGTCAGTGGGCTGAGAAGTTTGGAGATGGGAGGAGGCATTTGTGGAGGGAAGATTAGAGAAAGGCCAGGAAGTCGTATCTGCGTATCTATTTTTTTCTTTTTCTTTTCTTTTTTCTTTTTTCTTTTTTGGTTTTTCTCTGTAGCTTTGAAGCCTGTCTCAGCACTAGCTCTTGTGGACCAGGCTGGCCTCAAACTCACCGAGATCCACCTGCCTCTGCCTCCTGAGTGCTGAGATTAAAGGCCTGCACCACCACTGCCCGGCTTCTGTGTATCTTTTTCAGCCACACTTTGACTGACAGGTGGAACAGGGCACTGGATCTCGAGGGCAAATCGACCTCTTCAGTTCTTGGGGATTTCAAGCTCTCTCTTGTGAAGTAGAGGAAAACTAGGTCTTGCTTCTGAGGGGCAGAAGTTTGGGCCTGAGCTGGGACGCACCCTCCTTGTCTGCCTCTGGACAGACCTACCGCTCAGGCCTTTCTCTCCTTTGTCCCCCTCACATCTCACCTCACCTCACCCATTGGCCCGAATGGCAGGCTCGGCCCGGCCAGAGAAGCTTGGGGCCTTACCCCCAACTCCCGGTGCTTCCCTGGACAAGTTCCTACACGGCTGAACCTCATATAAACCAGAAAAACCATGCTCCCCACCCACCTCTTAGAAGCTGAGGAGCAAGAGGAAGTCTCCCTCTGGAACACCCCTTTGCTGGGTCCCACTTAGTTCCCCGGGGCAATCCGAGGTGCCACCCCCTTGCCTGAAGCAGGCTGATGGGCAGTGGCCTTTCCCGTGAAAAGCAGGGTGACTCAGGACCTCACGATTCTCCTCTCCCTTATCACTCACCTGGATTAATACCTGACTCACAAGTGCCGGATGCTGGTGGTGGGGGGGTGACATATATGTTGGGGAGAGGCTGGTTAGCTCAGATCTGACTCTAGGACTCCATTGAGTGTAACCTGATTCTCAGACCCCTGGGTTTGGGGGGGCACTGTGCTTTTTCTTCCAAAGTAAGGAGCTGGGTAGCAGAAAATCAGGACTTCAACTAAGATTTGGATTGAGAGGAGGCTGACGGTATTGTAGCCAGGGAAGAGGCCCCTTTCGGGGTTCTCCACATGGAACAAAAGAGGATTTGAATTGTCAGAACTTTGGAAGTCCGAACATCCCCCCTCCCAAAGGGAACAGCTTTTCTCGGAGCCACAGGAAGAAGTCCAGGCTCCCTACATTCCTGCGTCTTACCTGACCTGAACTCTGAGGTCAGATGTCCCTCTTTGCGGTGATTCCTTGTGCTATGCACACAGACCAAGGCATAAAGGTGTGTGTGTGTGTGTGTGTGTGTGTACATGTGCTATGCCTACTTGCTGCACACAGGACCATGCCGGAGATCAAACGACTCTACCTGTCCACCTGCACTGAAGAATATGCAGAGGCCGGTGCCCCCATGGGGATGGACCCCCAACACCATCTCTAGCACACACACACACACAAGGCTTTCTCTGACCCCCCCCCCCCACCTAGCTCCTGAGTCGACACCTGAGGAGCTCACTGTAGCAAAGAGCCAGGGCAGAGTCATTTCTTGCCTTGCCTCCTGGAGATCTGAAGAAAACAGGTTGGAGCTGCCTTGTGAGGGATTTAAGTGAAAGCTTGGACTTCCCACCCTGGCTCAGGCAAGAGCAGTGTGCGGGAAGGAGTGGTATGGCTCCTTGGGTTTCTGAGATCACAGCCTCTTCTTTCGCCACTTGGGCATGCTGAGGGCACTCAACAAAGTCATTGTTCTGTGCCTTCTATAGATGGCAAGAGTGAGTCAGGCCAAAGGAGGCCCAAGCCCTGATGGTTTCTGGCATCTATATCGCCCAGAGCCACCTGCTATAGATCTGCCACCTGCTATAGACCCTCAGCCTGCTTTAGACCTGCCTCCTCCCTGAGCCCTATTCTAGGTGCCGTGAGGAGCACACATCGTCTGTGTTCAGCATGTTCTCTGTCCTCCCAGACCTTTCTCACACAGCAGGCTAAAATCATGAGGAAAGACAAGTCAAGTGCCCAGAAAGCATTAAGCAATTTAATCTCAAATCAGAGCTCCAGACAACAGACGGTGTGAACTGGTATGCATGCCTGCCAAGTGAACTCAACAAGGAGCAACTGCGTTCGCCGTTCATAAGAGGGAAAGCGCACCTCAGGCTGGGGTGAGGGCAGGGACTAGGAGGGGTGCTATATGAGCTGAGTCTAAAAAAACCATCCAGGATTAGGAGAGAAAAGAAGGGAGTGTCTGCCAGAAGTGGGCTGGATCAGGCTGAGAGGCAGCATCCTGCCTCACTCAGAGCTCCCAGAAAGCAGGTGTGCAGCACAGTCATGGGGAATGATAGGCAGCCGCCAAGGACAGGCAAGACTCACACTGAGGCCAGGCAGCAGCACCCAGTGCTGTATGCATTCCTTCTGGACTGGAGGATCCCCCTCAACTCCACACACCCAGGCCCTGTCTGGTCCAGGTCTCCTCCCCACTGTTACTCTGCTGGGAGGCAGTAGCACTAACATGGAAAGGCACTGCGGTTGTTCAGTGGGCTCTAGTCATACACGCACAGCCCCTTTTCCACTGTACAGTGTTGGTGCTGTGACCTTCAGGAACAGCCATACTTCTCTGGGGTCCTATCTAAAGATCTGAAGGCACACTGCTATCTGGGCACGTATGTCCTGCCAGTGGAATGAGGACCTGGCCTCCACACCAGGCAGGCACATGTCCTTCAACTGTTTCAAGATGAAGATGGAGAGAAAAACAAAAGTGAAGAAAAACAGTCCAGGCTGATTCGGAACTGATAGGCAAATGGATCTTGTGGATTCAGTTTCCTCTGAGCTGGCTCCTCCTCTTCCGAGAATTTGGTTGGTCAGGTCTAGGGGACACAAGACACCATGGCCCCCGCCCCAGTGCTAAAGCACAGAACTGAAAAATCCGGCAAGGCTTTCTCATGTGTCCATAAAGCAGCAGCTGCCCATGGACAGGCTGCTCCAGACGTCCAGGGTTCCAATGTTCTCCTATTGCTCATCAATGCTGGAGTCACACAGTCCACCTCTCGCTTCGGGCCTCTACAGACTGTACCAGGCCTTCACCCAACACTGCAAAGTCCTCCAAGATTGCCTCTATGTTGGGCACCATCACAAGCTCCCCACCTCGAGACACCACCATGCGTCCCTTTACGTTGGAGGCCTGAAGAATCAGAGAATAAGTTTGAGTTGGGTGTCACCAAAGCACACATTGAGCTGCAAGGTCGGGGGCAGTGTGGACAGGCATATGAGCCCCGACATGTACTGGACCCAGGGCCACACGGAAACGCATACCCGCAGGGAACCACGTGTGCACATTCAGCAGTGTGTTGACAGTCACTGGCCAGCCTACCTTAAAGGGCTGGGGCTGGAAGCCGGTGGGCTTCCAGAGGACACCGATCACCTCCCCACCATGCTGGTCATAGAAGAAAAGCGCCAGATCTCCAAAGGTCTCCTGGAAGGGACAGAACACAAACGAGATCACTACAGGCACCTAGGACCTCCTCCATGGTTCCAGCGCCCCTGAACACTCCCCAGGCCCGCAAGTCCTTTACAACTTACCCTGAGCTCTGCCAGATAGAGCTGAGGGGGATCGTAGCCCAGGACAGGCATCAGAGACGAAGGCCCTGGCTCACTGAGCAGACCCCGGCAGAAGGAGGCAGCTGGAGAGTCCACGGCTTGCCGGTGCCGGGGAATGTGGCGGGGAGTCAGGCGGATCAGTACATCGTACATGTCGAAGGGTGGCCGGAACACTGTCTACAGAAGCCTTTACGTTAGTTACCCTTCCACGTACCTCACGCCCAAGCATCTGTGCCCACAGAAGGTGAGAACAGCAAGTCCCAGTGAGGGAAGCAGCCAGGCCAGCTGGAGTCCAGAAGCAGAAGGCGAAAGGATGCCCAGGATTTCCAACAGGCTCTACCACTGCTGGGCACCATGGCAGCTTCAAAGCCTTTCTGGATTGTCTCACCACACAGAGCAACTGGGTACCCTGAGAAGCCCGCGACTCTGGACTTCCGGCTCTAGTAGATAACCTTGAGTTGGATGCTTACCCTAATGTCCCCAGGCCCCCGGGGATCCATCAGCTGCCTCTCTAGGACAGGGAGGGCCTCAGCGGCCAGGATCACGAGCTGCTGAAGGATCTGGGACACAGAAAAGTCACAAGATTGACTGACCATGGTTCTTTGAGCTTGGCCTGGGCCTTTCTTTTCAGTATTAGAAAAAAAAAATTAATTTTGGGACAGGTATGGGGTTGAACCTGGGCAGAGGGTCTATCCTGCGTCCACACAGAGCCTCTGCGGTCCTGGGGAGTAATGATGACCATGACCGGGAGTTGTGTCCGAGCAGCCAGGAAACTACTTCGAATCTCTACCTGCTCCTCAGCTAGAGATGAGAGGGGATGCCATGTCAGCCCCACACAGACCGTGTAATAGCTACCCATCATAGGAATTTCCCAATACCTCTCTCCTAAAGGACAAAGGTTATGAAAGGGACACCACAGGGCCTCAGTGGGGTGGGGTGTTAATCTCCCAGCGCCAGCCCAGAGGCAGAGTTTCCCCCTGCTTGTCACCCCTAGACTAGTCTCCGGCTTGCACAAGCTGAGGCCTGCCCAAGGCCCCCCTCGTCCTGGGCTCTCACACACCTGGAGAATTAGGAACCCGACACCCTGTTCTCTGCTGAGACCCAGAGCTCCTAAGGTTACAATGGAAAACCAACAATCCCACCTCCAAGGTGTGGGCACCCAGTCTAACTTCCTGCACCCCGGCCACAAGACCTCTCACCTGGCATTCAAGAGGCCTTTCTCTGCTCTCCCCTCTCTCCACAGCCCCCGGGTGGCCTGATCACCAGCCCAGTCCATTTTGTCATGGACCACATGGGCAAAGCTCTCTAAGCCAGACTCCATGGGGGTCTCTTCCTCCTGACAATCCTAGTCCCCAAGATAGACAGTTAGGCTTAGCCATCTGGGACGTGGGAGGCTTCCCTGACAAACTTCCAGGGAGAGCCTGTCTTTCTGTGCCATCTATAAGGGCAGTTCTTCCAGTGGTCTGACCTGAGTCCTACCGCTTACCAGTCAGTTCACTGTTGAGGTTGACAATGAGTGGGTTGTTCTTCCAATCAAAGGTAGAGACCAGGTAAAGGAATCGAAGAAAGCCAACCTGCGGGGAGCTGAGCAGACAGATGAGAAAGAACATGAGGCCTCACGTCCCCCTTCCCAGGCTTCGTACAATCCTTTAGTGTAGACTGTGGGAAGTCTGGGTCTGGGACAGTCCTCACAGGGGACGTAGCCACCCTCCCCCATTTAGAATAAGAACTGCATCACGAAGGGCAACTTCCTGGGTAAGAAAAATGTTGGAGGCCGGGCGGTGGTGGCGCACGCCTTTAATCCCAGCACTTGGGAGGCAGAGGCAGGTGAATCTCTGTGAGTTCGAGACCAGCCTGGTCTACAAGAGCTAGTTCCAGGACAGGCTCCAAAACCACAGAGAAACCCTGTCTCGAAAAACCAAAAAAAAAAAAAAAAAAAAAAAAAAAATGTTGGAGGAATTACCTGGGAGGGGTGAAGGGCTCGGAGTGCAGGAAGAGGGCAGCAGCCACCAGATCCAGGCTCTCATCAGTGAATCCATCACCCAATAGCTGGGCACGTACCCACCGCTTGGCCAGGCGAGCCACACCTGAGAAGGCTGGGTGCTGCTGCTGGAGTCTAGGAGAGGAAGGAATGGTAGTGAGAGCCCGGAACCCAGAGCCCCACACAGCGTTTTAGCCCTACAGCCACAGTCATTCGACCCCTGCCCAACGCTGGCCTTTGTGCTAATGTGTTACATGTGCTATCGCATATTAGCCAGGCAAACACTCGGGAGGCTGTTACTAACGGTATCATCATTTACAATGAGCTATCGTGCTATCCGGCCTCTCAGAGAGAGCAGAACGGGGGCAGGAGAAGGCCTACATCCAAGACGAGCTTATGCATGGAGCCTTACCCATGCAGGGCACTGGTGAGCAGGGGCAAAAGCCTGGTTTCTCTCTCAAGGCGGAGGGAGGCAGGTGTGTCTCTCATAGAGATCATGCCCTCGGGGCTCCGTACCTCCTTCAGGATCTGTGGCTCCCGTTGATAGGCCACTCGAATTCTGAACACAAACCCATCCTGTGGGAAGATGTGGCAAAGGAAGTGATGTCAGAACACTTGGGGGTGCTCTGCTGCTGTACCCCTGGCCCCCCAGCACACGACCCACAGGACATCCCTGGAGCCCGTTCTCTGTGATTTCCCAGCCTGCACCAGCCTGACCTTGAGGACGTCAGTGTGTGTGGCAGTGGCGCGGCACTGTAGCCGATGCTGCTGCGTCAACAGTTCTGCCAGGCGCAACTGGAAGGCAGCTCGGACCCGCTGCACAGCCTCTGCACTCTGAGGCCACTTCCCGCTGCCCTCGAGGTGACAAACCACTGAAGAATAAAAGGGGTGAGAGATCTAATACCGCAGCCTGCTGCCTCTCCCACTCCCTCCCCAGAACCCTCTTACCAGTCATAGGCTCCACGTAGGCTGGGCAGGGCTTATCCAGCCGGGGCAACAGGGAAGCCCGCTCTTGGAGATGCTTATAGAAGGAATAGGCAGGCCGAACCGGGGTTGGAGGGAATACCTATAGAAGAAATGAGGATGATAACTTTAGCAGGGAGGGAGAGCCAGAGACAGGAGGTAAAAGGTACCAACTGGAAGGGACTCCCCACCTCACCTCTGTATATCGCAGCACCGGGTGAGTTCCCTGAACAGCAGACACGGTGAGTGGGAGCCCCTCCAGCCCCCACAGCAGGCGGCTGAGGTCATCATAGCAACGCACAGCCAATGCCAGGGCCTCTTCACCTGTGTTGGAGAGCTGGCGAAGAGAAGACACTCAGGAAGAAGTCTGGATCTTACAGAACCCCAGCACCATCTAGGATCCTGCAGGACCACAGCACCACCTGCTGGACACAGAAGATGCAGGTGGCCGCAGTAGGAAAGGTTCTTTCCAGTCTTGCCCGGCAGTATCACCCTACAATCACTCGCTCGGACTCAGGCTCTTACCTCTTTCGGGCCTTGGATCAATGCATCAAGGAAACCACCCACATAGTGGACACAAGTATCTGGGATGTCAGCATGGCTAAAGAACACAGATACAATGAGGGCATCAGGGGCTACATCCACTGACCACAGCAGCCTCCTGGCATGAAGACGCTAACACTCACAGTGCCAAGAGGTGGGTGACCACCTGTTGAGGAATAAGGCGCTTCTCAGAAACAGAGGCCGCCTCCCAGACCACAGCTTCCCGGATGGCTCCGTCCTGGAAACGTCTCAGTTCTGAGCGGGACCCCCAGAACTGACGGAAGTCAGCAGCCTGGGCAGAAAGATCAGGAAAGAAAGACTGAGTTGGGGTGTAGCAGTGGTAGGCCTTGCCTACCAGCACGCTCGAAGCCCTAGGCTCAATCCTAAGTGCTGAAGCAAACTACAGGCTGTCTCAGAAAGCTCCACCACGACAGGCCTCAGCTCGGGCAGCATGAGGAGGACCCGCCCACTCCTCCCCACGGACAGGCTGGGGCTGCACACCTCAGGCCGGTCAGCCTCAGGACCTAGGTCAAGAACACTGGTCAGTCCCTCAGGCTGGAGGAGCAACCCTAGGGTCAGGGTCCCACAGTCCTTGTGCTTCGGTGGATCTTCCTTGATGTCCCACTGTAGTAGAGAATAAAAGGGTCGAGTTCAACCCCAACGTCCCCCAGCCTGGTCTAGCCAGCTGGGCAGCCCGTCTTTGGTATCCCTTGGGATCCCACAAACTCCCTGTCATACACGGTCTCACCTCTGGGACTGGAGGCCGAGAGTGAGCCAGAAGGCGCAGCCGGGACCCCAGACCCTGCTCCAAAATCGTGGTTAGCGGGCCCAAAGCTGCTGAAACATAGTCCCCGCCATTGTCCTGTAGCTCTGGCCAGAGCTTTAGCCGGTGACATGCTGCCTGCAGACGACTCAGTGGGCGGAGACTGGAGGGCAGAGGATGAAGAGGACCAATCAGGACCCACTAGGTCCTTGCTGCTTCCCCCCCCCCCAATGACCCGTATCCTATATCAGCCCCAAACTCACTGGACAATGTGGTCAAAAGCCCGCACCATGGGTTTGGGAGTCATCAACAGCAAGTGAAATCCATCATCAGCTTGGCTGTCCAGCAAGGCCATGGACAGCTGTGCCTCGTGCTGCACCTGGGCCACAGGGTGAAGGAGGGGCCACAGCTGTAACCCTCATGGGCTGAAGGGGTCACAGCTGACCTTACTTCTTTGGAGAAGAGTGTCTGACAAAGGAACAGCGTCTGGGCTGGGACCTCTGGAGGATACAGGACTACGAGCCCACGGGTACCTGCTTGTAAGTGGAAGCGGTGACATCGGCACAGAGGTTGAGGTGGCCTGTGGAGTCCAGGAACACAACTGGGAAGACCTGGTGGAAGTCGGCCAGGACAGGCTGCCAGGCAGAGAGAAGACAGTCAGTGCTAATTGGGCCAATCAGGGCTGCCTTCAGGTCCTGGCACAGCCCTGCCCTTCCCTAACTCACCATGGAGGGATCTGAACCCAGAGATAAACTGATTCCGTTGACCGTCAGATCCGTAGTGGCTAGATTGAAGAGGGGAGGTGTGTTAGGAGGTTTCCCTTGGGACCCAGCTGCAGGAACACCCTCCCGCAGCCTGGGTGGCTATACCTATTTGTTTCTCATCTGGTGACAAGGAGCTAAAGGAGCTGGGTCCCCGGGGTAAGTGGAACCCCTGGCCTTCCCAATCTAGCTGCCTTACCCAAAAACTGCAAGACACTTCTCAGGACCTGGTAGCCGCTCATGGTAGTATGGATCTTGCGTTTAGACACAAGGAAGGCAACCAGCATGGAAATAAGGAAGCCATTAAATCCACCCAGGCCCTGAAAGAGACACAACAGATCTGAGCTCAGAAGCAGCCCGTAACACAGGGAGGGGAGGCCACTAGGGCACCTTCAGCTCACCTTGTCCAGCTCCCGCTGCCGCAGCCAAACCTTCAGAAGTGCTATACCATCCTTCAGCCCCTGGGCAGAGCCCAACACAATGGATAGCAGGTGCATTTGGGACTCAAGAGCTGTATCCTGCAGGATCCATGTGTTATAGTGGGGTGTGGGGGGCTCTGGGCTAGCTGTTGAGGAAAAAATATATAGACGCTGTGAGGAACAAAGCCTCCGCCAAACCCCGGTCCACCAACACATTCCAACACCACTGCCTACTGACCACTCTCCGGAGCACTGTGCCCTCGGTACCAGGCAGAACGCACATTGTTCTTGGTTGGCAGCAAGCGGCAAGGGCGGAAGAAGTCCAAAGGAGGACACGGATGCAGGCGTACAGTAACCAGACGCTCATCCTTCCCTAGGTGGGGACAAGGAATACTGACATTCTACAACTCCTGAAACCAGAGGGATCCCCTCGCCACCCCCACATACTTGGGGCACCTGTGACTTTCCACCTCATAATTTGAGACCAATGCCTCTCACCTTGGCCTTAAGGCTACTATTTCTACTCTCTAGACCTTTCGGACCTTGTGACCACCCCCTCCAGATTTGTCACCCCACACTGTGCACCAAACCCAGTGGGTGACTCCCACCCTGTGGCCGCAGCAGCAGCAAGGGCTTCAGGTGGCAGCCACTGGTGTAAGAGAAGCGAACACTGCCAAAGAGGGGATCCTGGGCCAGGTGGTAAGCTAAGTGAGCGAGGTAAAGAGCTCGCTTGCGGAAGTAGCGCTGGTTCAGGCCATCTTTGTCCTGGAAGATTTCCTGGAAGAGTCAGGGAAAAAGAGAGAAGTCAGACACAGAAGTGCTTATGGAGCTAGGGGCTAGGTCGAAGCTAGGTTTAATTCCCAGGGCTTTGTCACCAACTCAGGAGTGCGGAAAACAACGGGAGCATCATATCCAACGTTCAGACGAAGAGCTCAACGGGACAGCAACTGGACCAAGGGCCCATCTAAGCTACCCTCAGAGTGGCGGCCCTCTATACCCCCAAACCACGGGCCTTACCCTGGGCATGGTCAGCGCCACATCCACGTTGACGTCTGGTCGGATACAAGTGCCCAGAAGGTAGCTGCCCACGACAATGATCTGGGACGGAGGCAGGAAGCGGAAGGAACCCTTCACAGCATAGGGCACCTGGTGGAGGGGTACTCGAACACCAGCTGGGAGCCATGACTGGTCGGTGAGCTGAAAGGACAGAGAGGAAACACATGAATTCTACTATCTTCCTCACAAAGCCCCGATGTCTAGTAGACAACATACCAGCATGTTAAAAACTAAACTCTCAATCTTCCATAAATACCTTCTCTATGAAGACAACTTGATTGAAAAAAAATATTTAAGATTTAGTTCTGTTATTACCCATTTTCAGGTTAAAAATGCTGGCACACACCTGTAATCCCAGCATTTGGGAAAGCAGGAAGATCAGGAGTTCGAGATCACCATTGACTTTATAGTAACAAGTTCAAGGCCAGCCTGGACTATACAAGACCCTGTCACAATAAATAAACAAATACATAAAATCAAAAATATCTACACATCAAAATCCCAGGAAAATTCTTCAAAGACCTTGAAAGAATGGTACTCAACTTCATTTGGAAAAGGAAAAAACCCAGGATAGCCAAAACAATCCTGTAAAATAAAAGAACTTTTGGAGGCATCACAATCCCTGATTTTAAACTCTACTACAGAGCTACAGTACTGAAAACAGCCTGGTACTGGCATAAGAACAGACAGGAGGACCAATGGACCCCGGATATCAATCCTCACATCTTCGAACACCTGATTTTTGAATAAAGAAGCAAAAAATATCAAATGGAAAAAAGAAAGCATATTCAACAAGTGGTGCTGGCATAACTGGATATCAACATGTAGAAAAATGAAAATAGACCCATATATATCACCATGCAGAAAACTCAAGTACAAATGGATTAAAGACCTCAACATAAAGCCAGCCACACTGAACCTTATAGAAGAGAAAGTGGGAAGTACACTTCAGTGCACTGGCACAGGGAACCAATTCCTAAATATAACCCCAGCAGCACAGACACTGAGAGAAACAATTAATAAATGGGACCTCCTGAAACTGAAAAGCTTCTGTAAAGCAAAGGACATGGTCAATAAGACAAAATGACAGCCTACAGAATGGGAAAAGATCTTCACTAACCCCATATCAGACAGAGGTCTGATCTCCAAAATATACAAAGAACTCAAGAAATTGGTCACCAAAAGAACACATAATCCAATTTAAAAAATTGAGTACAGACCTAAACAGAGAACTCTCAACAGAGGAATCTAAAATGGCTGAAAGACACTTAAGAAAATGTTCAACATCCTTAGTCATCAGAGAAATGAAAATCAAAACAACTCTGAGATTCCATCTTACACCTGTAAGAATGGCCGAGATCAAAAACACTGATGACAACCTATGCTGGAGAGGTTGTGGGGAAAAGAGGACACTTCTGCATTGCTGCTGGGAATGCAAGCTGGTACAACCCCTTTGGATGTCAGTGTGATTTCTCAGAAAAATTAGGAAACAACCTTCCTCAAAACCCAGTAATACCACTTTTGGGTATATATCCAAAGGATGCTCAATCGTGCCACAAGGATGTGCTCAACTATGTTCATAGCAGCTTTGTTTGTCATAGCCAGAACCTGGAAACAATCTAAATGCCCCTCGATCGAAGAATGGATAAGAAAAATGTGGTACATTTACACAATGGAGTATTATACAGCAAAAAAAAAAAAAAATAACGACAGCTTGAATTTTGCAGGAAAATGGATGGAGCTAGAAAACATTATTTTGAGTGAGGTAACCCAGACTCAGAAAGACAATTATCACACGTACTCACTCATAGGTGGTTTTTAAACATAAAGCAAAGAAAGCCAGCCTACAAACCACAATCCCAGAAAACTTAGACAACAAAGCGGACACTAAGAGAGACTTACATAGATCTAATCTACATGGGAAGTAGAAAGTAGAAAAAGACAAGATCTCCTTCGTAAATTGGGAGCATGGGGACCTTGGGGGAGGATTGAAGGGGGGAGAGGAGAGGCAGGAAGGGGATAAGAGAAAAATGTAGATCTCAATAAAATAAAATAAAAAATATCCATTTTTGGTTGGAGGTAAAGGTTCACAACTATAATCCCAGCACTCAGGAGACTGAAGTGGGAGGACGACCACCAGTCTGAGGACAACGCGGGTTACAGAGCTAAGACCCTGTGTTAAAAACAAAACATGACTCAGGCCCTCAATCTCAGTCGTTGGGAGCTCTGGCAGAACTATTAAGAGTTCAAAGCCAACCAGGGCTACATAAGACCCTGTTCAAACAAACAAAATCCTATATAACATTTGCGCAAGACAGACATATGGTTGTGTTTTGTTGTTGTTTTCTTCCCCCTTTGGGTTTTTTTTTGGGGGGGGGGGGTGTTGAGACAGGGTTTGTCTGTGTAACAGCCTTGACTGTCCTGGAACTCGCTCTCGTAGAACAGACTGGCTTTGAACTCACAAAGATCCGCCTGTCTCTGCCTTCCCAGTGCTGAGATTAAAGGTGGGCGCCCCACCATCCGGCCCATACACAAGGTTGCTGAGTGATAAATACATGGATGTCTGGTGACCCGGTTCAGCTTTCTCGCAATGACAATGATTTCCCTTGCACCCCACTCTCTTGGGACAACAGTAGAGTGTCAGATTCCCCAGGCAACCCTTCTCACCTCCGTCTCAGGGACTGAGGGCACTCTCTGGATCCGCTGGTTGACCTCCTTCAGGAAAGCATCAATCCTCTCTTTCTTCTTGTCCGAGAGTCTCACTTCCTTCAGTAACTCCTCCACCTGTAAGAGAGGGAAGAAGGAAAACCTGTCAGGCTCAGGACCCCAGGGAAATCCCTCTCACCCATGCCCGGGTCGCCTGTAAGGACCTGCAAGCGAAGCAAGCTGGAGTGGAACAAGATCTCCGTCTCCCGCAGGCGATTCAGCTCCTCGTTTGTAGGCTCCTTGTACAGTTCTGCCCGACTGAGCTTCACGGGCTGCAGGAGGCCGTCTGCAGGTGGCTCAGTTTTTGCGCGCTTTCTGGAAGTCACCTTCTCCTTGCTCCCCTCTTCCAGGCCAAGCTCCAAAACCTATGACCAGAGGGGGAAAAGCCAACATGAAACCGTGGGTACCTACATCAGTTGCTTAAAGGTTATGGGTAAAGGCTTCATCTTCTCTAGCTCCCCCTTTCAGTGGGCATCGGATTTTAGACAACTCGGGATGTCCGTCATCCGGATGAGTCTGACAGCTGTCTTACTTGGGCCCGGCTGAGTTAATTTAATGTTCATTGCCTTAAGCAGAGCCCCAAAGCCCTACGTGGTTCCAGATACCACAAATCTCCTCCAATCCTGCTGCATTTAGATCTTGCCAGGCCTCGCTTCCCTGAAAAATCGTTACCCAATGATCTAAGATAGAAGAATGGAGAAAACACGGTTCCTCCAGGATGGGCCGCCCTGAAGTCCCCACGAGCTAGCTGTCAGGCCTGACTACCTCATGCTCTGTAGCCAAGAAAGCACATTTTGGGACTCTCTTTCGCCTACTGAGATCAACCAACCTCTGGCTCCCCTGCTGCTCCGCGAAGCTGCTCTCCGGCGGGGGCCGGCCCCATCTCCACCGCAGGTTACTCTCCCGCACTAGGGATTCAAGCCGGATCTACCGCGTAGCTCCCCACGTGGACCGAAAGGACAACTCCAGAGTTCGAACCCCTTTCACAGGTCCCTCCCACTGCAGGACCATTGGGCTAGAGCACGTCATCTCTATCACTATTGGTCAATCCTTCGCACGGGCCCGCCCGTTATGGGCGGGACCAAAGGAGGTCCCGGGATTTACCACCTCTTCGCGACACACACCGGAAGCGCGTGTGAGTCCAACTGGTCGCGTTCTTTCCTCACTTCCCTATCTTGGAAGGGAAGGGTGGAGCTTGCCTTCGTTTCCGGTGGGGTTTTTTGTTTTGTTTTGTTTTGTTTGCCTGTTTATGCTAGTGGTTCTCAGCATCTGACTTGTCGTGTCTATGAACAAGTCATGTGATTTCTACCTCCAAAATATATCTTGAATTCGTTTTTTTTTCTGTTTTCCCAGCCAAGTTTAGTTCAAGTATCTACAATTCTAACATAGCCTCTCTCCAACTTTTCCTTCTTAAAATATAACGGCCAGACAGTGGTGACACATGCCCTTAATCCCAGCACTCAGGAGTCAGAGGCGGATCTCTGAGTTCGAGGCCAGCCTGGTCTACAAAACAGGTTCTAGGACAGCCAAGACTGTTACACAGAGAAACCCTGTCTTGAAAAATGTGTGTGTGTGTGTATAAAATATAACAAACACTAAAGGTTGAAACACAGATCCTCGTAATAATGAATTTCTAAATACCTTTCATCTTCATTCAGTGTTACTATCTCACCAGATTTACTTTACCTTTATCTATTATCTTACAAAACCACTTGAGCTGCACATGAATGCTCATCCCAATAATCCCCTTCACAAGCCTGAGCCTGAGCTACTAGAGGGAAACTGAAAATGACACTTTGGCGTCTACCTTTTAAGATCTCTTATCTAGGTTATGTGTGGTGCATATACCTTTAATCTAAGCATTTAGGAGGCAGAAGCAGGCAAGACCAGACTGGTCTACAGAGGGAGTTCCAGATCAGTCCAGGGCTAGATAATGATAACGTGTCTCAATAAAGAAAATAAATTGAGCATGGTGATGAATATCTTTTGTTCGTTTGTTTGGGTTATTTTGGGGTGTTTGTTTGTTTGTTTGTTTGTTTGTTTTGAAAGAGACAGGATTTCTCTTTGTGTAGTCCTGCCTGTCTTGGAACTCTCTAGACCAGGCTGGCCTAGAACTCACAGAGACCCACCTGCCTCTGCCTTCCAAGTGCTGGGATTAAAGGCATGCGCCACTACCATGTGATGCATATCTTTAATCCTGCATCCCAGTGAAGTAATAGAAGCACTCAGGGGGCAGAGGCAGGCAGATATCTGAGTTCAAGGCCAGCCTAGTCTACGCAGGAAGTGTCAGGCGAAGCCAGGACTGTATTATAAGATAAATAAGATAGAGCAGCGGGAGGAATGGGGAGGAAAAGAGTCAAGAGTTGGCACCGTAGGACCTACGAGACCACTCCGTAGGTAAAAGCTTCTGCCATTATGCCCTGGGACCCACATGGCGGAATGAGAGAACTGACCCCTGCTCGTTGTCCTCTGACCGCCACATTCATTCGTGTGATACGTGTGTGTGCCTTACACACACACACACACACATAATTAAGGGAGGAAAAAAGATTTCTGGAAAACAATAACAAAAAGAATTCTACCCCTGGAGACATAGCTGAGGGCTAAAAGCACTTGCTGCTTATGCAGAGGACCTGGTTTCATTCACAAAATTCACACAGCACCAAGGCTCACAACTGCTGCCTGTAACCCTAGTTCTAGGAAATCAGATGCCCTCCTTTGGCACCAGGCACTCCCATGGTACACATACCTACATGCGAATATAAATTTTTTTGACAGTGTCTCACCCTGTACCTCTGGCTTCCCTGATCCACAAGTCTCTGCCTCCTGACTGCTGAGATTAGAGACATGGGTCATGTAAGTAATTTTACTTTATGTGTATAGGTATGTACATATTCTTCCATGTGTATCCATGTACCATGTATGTACAGTGCTCGCGGAGGCCAGATGAGCTCATGGGATCCCCTGGAACTACAGTAACAGATGGTAGTGAGTCACAATGTGGGTGCTGGGAATTGAACCAGGTCCTCTAGCAAAGCAGTCAGAGCTCTTAGCTGCTGAGCCATCTCTCCAGTCTTGAAAGTAAATCTTTTAAATTTATTTTTGATTGCATGGCTTTGTGCTCAGGAGTTTCTATGCACCACGCGTGTGCAGGAACCTTTGGAAGCCTAAAGACGGTATTGGATTCCTAGAAGTGGAATTACAGGCAGTTGTAAGACCATGTGTGGGTGCTGAAGAAAGAACCCAGCTACTCCCAAAAGTAGTAAGTGCTCGTAACCCCTAATCCATCTCTCCAGCCACCTGTAAGTAAATCCTGAAGAATAAGGTAAAAGGAGTATGTGTCTGAACTCTGTGATAGAGTTCGTACTTTTCATTTAAGAAGCCCTGAGATAGCTGGGTGGTGGTGGCACATGCCTTTAATTCCAGCACTCAGGAGGCAGAGGCAGGAGGATCTCTGTGAGTTCGAGGCCAGCCTAGTCTACAAGAACTAGTTTCAGGGAAGGCAACAAAGCGACACAGAGAAACCCTGTCTTGTAAAACCAAAAAAAAAAAAAAAAAAAGGAAAAGCCCTAAGTTAAAATAAATTACTGCAAAAATAATGATAGTCATATAACAAATGTCAAGCCCAAGATGGAGGCACATGCTTTTAATCCAAGCACTCAGGAGGCAGAGGCAAGTGGATCTCTGTGAGTTTGAAGCCAGCTTGGTCTACATAGTGAGTTCCAGGACAGTCAAGACTACACAGAGAAACCCTGTCTCGAAAACAAAGAAAAACAGAAAGAAAAAGAAATGTCAGGTCCTGTGCTTGGTGTCCAGGATAGAGAGTTTCATAAGTCTTGACCAAAAGTCAGAAACCTGGTAGGATGTTCTTGCCTCTCTACTTCACAGGTTAGTCCCTTTTATCTAGTTATGTATCACTTCACAAACGCGCAGATGCTTGTCATGTCTCTTCCCCGTTCTGCTTTCATTTGTAACTGCATCTTTTCCTACCTTTTTTGGTTCTTTTTGAGATAAGGGATCTTTCTTCACTGCTTAAACTGGTCTTGGATCTTAGACTTATAGACCTAAGAGAGGCTCCTGCCTCAGCCACTTCAAGTAGCTGGAACTGCAGGCATTCACTGCTATCGCTGGTATTTTTTTTTAAAAGATTTGTTTATTTATTTTATATATATTCACCTGCCTCCATGTATGCCTGAATGCCAGAAGAGGGTACCAGATCTCATTATAGATGACTGTGAGCCACTGTGTTGTTGCTGGGAATTGACCACAGGACCTCTGGAAGAACAGCCAGTGCTCTTAACTGCTGAGCCTTCTCTCCAGCCCCATATCTGATTCTCTCTCTCTCTCTCTCTCTCTCTCTCTCTCTCTCTCTCTCTGAGATAGGCACTCACTATGAGGCCTTGACTGGCCTACAACTTGCTACACAGACCAGGCTGTCCTATTGTCTGTCTGTCCTATTGTCTGTCTGTCTGTCTGTCTGTCTCTCTCTCTCTCTCTTATTAACAATGCAAGACCTCTAACATGGTAAGCGAGGACCTTGTTTAGGTTTTGTGTATTTTGTGTGTGTGTTTGCTGTTCTTTTTGTGACAAGGTTTCATGTAGCCCAGGGTGGCCTCAAATTTGTTGTGGTGCTGAGGATGACCTGGAACTCCTAATCCTGCCTCTATCTCCCAGAGATTTTCTTTTTTTTTTTAAATATTTATTTATTTATTATGGATACAATATTCTTCCCAGAGATTTTCTAACTGCTTGCTTGTATCTATTCCTGTGTCAACCATTACAACCTTTAGCCAGGCCGGGTGGCGGTGGTGCACGCCTTTAATTTCAGCACTCGGGAGGCAGAGGCAGGTGGATCTCTGTGAGTTCTAGGCCAGCCTGGTCTACAAGAGCTAGTTCCAGGACAGGCTCCAAAACAACACAGAAAAACCCTGTCTCGAAAAAACAAAACAAAACAAAACAAACAAACAAACAAAAAGAACCTTTAGCCAGCCACATAATTGGCACAAATCGATTGTTTATGTCTTATTTGTTTCTAATTTTTTCCCCATTTACTTTGTGCCATGACACACGTGTGAAGGACATCTTGGAGGAGTTGGTTCTCTCTTTCCACCAGGCTTGGTGGTGAGCCAGTGCCTTAAGATGACTCTTGTTTGTTGCTTGCTTCCTTCCTTCCTTTCTGAGTAACCCAGAACGGCCTTAAACAGTATATAGTTGAGGCTGACTATGAGTTTCTGATCTTTCCTGTCTCCACCCTCCAAGAGTTGGGATTATAGATATGTGCCACCATGTCCAAGAAATCTCTGTCTAGGGGCTGGAGAGATGGCTCAGAGGTTAAGAGCATTGCCTGCTCTACCAAAGGTCCTGAGTTCAATTCCCAGCAACCACATGGTGGCTCACAACCATCTGTAATGGGGTCTGGTGCCCTCTTCTGGCCAGCAGGTATACACACAGACAGAATATTGCATACATAATAAATAAATAAATATTAAAAAAAAAAAAGAAATCTCTGTCTATTCCTGGCAATTAGCATGGGGTCCGTCATGCAAGAAGCACTCCCTATATGAAAGGAAGGATGAATGACTTTCCCAAGAGCATCTTGACGGCTGAGAGGAAGAAGTAAACAGCCTCGGTACTACGTGGGCGGTGTTGTGGTGCACACAGATTGCTGTCAACATATTACACTAAGAGCCGGGCGGTGGTGGCGCACGCCTTTAATCCCAGCACTCGGGAGGCAGAGGCAGGCGGATCTCTGTGAGTTCGAGACCAGCCTGGTCTACAAGAGCTAGTTCCAGGACAGGCTCCAAAACCACAGAGAAACCCTGTCTCGAAAAACCAAAAAAAAAAAAAAAAAAAAAAAAAACATATTACACTAAGAACATCACAGCAAGGCAACTAATAGCAGTCTCACTGAAGTGGGGTGGTGGAAGCTAGGTGTCATGGAGCATACCTGTAATCTTAGCACTGTGGAGGCTCTCAGGAGAATCTTGAGTTCAAGGCCAACCTGTGCTACACAGCAAGAAAGATTCCCTTTCCCCTCCACAAGAAAAAAAAACCCATGAAGTGGTATGATTGATGCTAACTTGAGCTTTAAGACAGGGCTTCTCTGCATCACAGTCCTGCCTGTCCTGGAACCCATTCTGTATACCAGGCTGGCCTCAAACTCACAGAGATCTAACTACCTTTGCCTCCCAAGTGCTAGGATCAAAGGCATAGGCCACCTCCCCCCAGCTGTTATTTAACCTCTTTATCCTTTATTTTAACGCAGTAAAATGAGTGAATGACTATGTAATGAATTTTGTGAGGTTTGACCGAGATACTGTCTGTGAAGGACCTATTGTAGTCAGACTTTTTTGTTTTGTTTTGTTTTGTTTTATTTTGTTTTGTTTTTCGAGACAGGGTTTCTCTGTGGTTTTGGTGCCTGTCCTGGAACTAGCTCTTGTAGACCAGGCTGGTCTCAAACTCACAGAGATTCACCTGCCTCTGCCTCCCAAGTGCTGGGATGTAGTCAGACTTTATTTGGACTGCCAACTCCCAAATAATGATACAGAGGTTTCTTTTTGTTTGTTTGTTTTTTTTGTTTTGTTTTGTTTTTCGAGACAGGGTTTCTCTGTGGCTTTGGACCTGTCCTGGAACTAGCTCTTGTAGACCAGGCTGGTCTCGAACTCACAGAGATTCACCTGCCTCTGCCTCCCGAGTGCTGGGATTAAAGGCGTGCGCCACCACCGCCCGGCTTGCATTTATCTTTTGAGACAGCTCTGTATAACAGCTCTGGCTGTCCAGGAACTCACTCTGTAGACCAGGCTGGCCTCAAACTCAAGAGATCCACCTGTTCTGCCTCTCTAGTGCTAGGATTAAAGATATGCTGAGACAGGTTTCTTGTATCCCCATCAGTCTTGGGATACATGAACTTGAACATAATTTGTAGTTTAGGCTAGGCTTGAATTTCTGATATCCTTTCCCTGCCCCCAAGACAGGGTTTTTCTATGTAGTCCTGGGACTCTCACTGTCGACCAGACTGGCCTTGAACTTAGAGATGCAAAGAACTCTGCTTCCTGAGTGGTGGGATTAAAGAGGTGTGCCACCACCGCAGCCCTGCTTAAATTCCCTGGAATCCTATCTTCACTCCCAGAGTCCTCGGACTATACTCATACACCAGTATACCTTGCTTTATGTTAATATATTGAGCGAGAAATAGATGAATAAGCCTGAAAACTAAATAATAAAATACAATTTTTAAACAAATTTTTTGTGGGGGTTGAATGTAGGCATCGCATATTTTTTGTAAGCATTCAGCCACATTCCTAACCCAATCATTGAATTCAGAATCGACGGCTGGGATATGAGGCGCAAGCCGGCACTCCATGACTTGACGGGGAGATACACGAAGAGCAGTTTAAGGACAGTCTCAACTACATAGCAAGTTTAAAGCCAGCCTGGGATATTTGGACCTTATCTATAAAAGAGAATCAGAATTAAATTTCCTAAAATGGGCACATCAGCGCAAACCTTTAACTACAACAGGCAAGCAGAGGTGGAGGCAGGAGAATCTCTAGTTCAAGGTCATTCTCAGCTGGGGAGCTAGTTCAAGACCAGCTGGGGGTACTGGAAACTCTGTTTTAAAAATTTAAATATCCCAAATAAAATTCTTCTTCCTCTCTTTAGATTATGTCAGCTCTCACTTGAAAAAAAAAAGTTAAAGGACTCTAGAGAAGTTTCCTGCTTGGTTCATATCAGGTGAAGCCTTAGAATGTGAGTTGTTTTTGTTTTCTTGACCACAAGAGGGCACCAATCAATCAATTCAAGTATGTTCCTGCCATTATGAAACAGAATGTAGTAATTTCTGTCAATCATTTTTGTTGGGGTGGTTGTGTTCCTCCGTGCCAGGTCATGAACGGGCCTTACATGTTGCACAAGTGTTCTACCACAGAGCTATATATTTCCAGACTTTTTAATTTTGAGAGAGGACCAACTTGCCCAGACTGATTTTGAACTGACTCTGTAGCTGGCTTTGAACTTGTATCTCCCTGCCCCTCCATCTCTTTCATCTCTCTGCATTCAGCTTTTACGTCAGAACATAATCCGTGAAAGACATTAGAAAAATATGATTATGTATTTTGTTGTCCGGAATACCTGCTATGTGCCTGAGACAGCGTAGCCATGGAGGTGGAAGGTGGGGTTCAATGTGTTATTCTATGATACTGACTATCTTCTTGACTCTGACTCCCCCACCCTGTGTGTGTGTGTTGTCAGAATCTTGTTGTGCAGCCCTGGTTGACCTGGTACTCACTAAATAGATCTAACTCCAGGTAATCCTCCTGCCTTAACCACCTAAATTCTGGACTTCCTGCTTTAGCCTTGCCATTCAGTGCTGAAATTACAGACTATGCCACCAAGTCTTGTTGCCTTCCAAAACAAATGGTTAAGTGGCCTCCTGAGCTACAAGATAAGACCCTTCCTCAAAAATGGCAAAATGGTTCAGAGGGTAAAGGCACTTGCTGCCAAGTCTGGTGACTGGGGTTCTATACCATGAGCTTCACACCATTAAAAGAAAGAGCCTATTCCTGCAAGTTGTTCTCTGACCTCCGCATCCCACCTCGGTGTTGCATGTGGCCCTCCCCCCAAAAAAATAAAGATAATAATAATAGAGCAACATAAATTCCCAATGCCAAGTATCTACTTTGTATCAGATGTGGTGCCATCCCTGAGATACAGAGATGAGTAAGAAACAGCTGCAGTTGACTAAAGATAATGTCTTGGTGGGATTGCACTTCTAGACTGACCGTGGAGAGTTGAGAATAAAACCCATGAAGACAAGAAGATGCCAGTTTACCTTCAGACCATGCCCAGAGTAGATAGATACCCAGTGAATGAGTGTGTGAGTTGACTTGAGCCCAGGAATGCAGGTGCGTGTTTCAATGGGTTAGGCTAAAGATCTATAATCCTATAGGTCAGGGTGGGGCTATGGTGACTGTATGTGGGTGAAATGCTTTGAAGGAGATCTTTCTGCCTATTTGTCTACTCACAGCTGTGCTATTAAAGGTGTCAACATCGTCTCCCAGGTTTCTAGGTCAGCAATCTTCTTGTTCTTAAATTGAATAGTGAAGGAAAGGAAGCTAGAGCTAGGTATATGTCATCATCTGGGGAGGAGAGGATGCTTTAATTAGGATATTCTTCCTGGAGGAGAGTTCTAATTCTAGTGGTAGAACTTGGTCTCATGACCTAGACAGGATTGGGAACCCATCAACTATTCCTTTTACAAATGTTTTGAGACAGGGTCTTATGTTGCCCTCGCTGGGGACTGAATGGCTGTGGGACCGGGTGGGACAGAAACTTCAGTCTGCATTTAACTATACAGCTAAAGATGACCTGGGGATGAAAATGATGCTTTAAAGTACCCAGGTCTCAGCTACGGGGGTGTGTGTTGTACTTGGTGGTGACACATATCTGTATCCCCAGAATCAGGCAGGGAGACAGGAGGCTCACAAGTCTTAGGCCAGCTTGGGCTACATATTGAGTTATAAGTCAGCTTGGGCTATACAGCAAGAAGATAACCTATCTGTAAATAAACAAGTTGCTCATCAACTGGATTTTTGTACAGTGATTTTCTTCCAGACAACACAGTAATGAAGGGGTGGGGAAGCAGTGACTTTACAGTGGAGAGACTTGACACACTACCTTAGCCAGCTGACCAAGGTCAACATCAACAAGGCTAATCATGTTGTTCTATTACATACCCTTGGTATGATGTGATGCAGATGGTATTTTACCTCTGTGATCATTCCCTTTAGAGAAAAAACAAAACCCCAAAACAGTCTTACTTATGACAAAGACATCACAAATCCCAGTTTTGAGGGATTGTCTACTAAATACTTGATCTAGATAAGTGTGGTGGCCTTACCCCTATTATCAACTGTTCTGGAGGCTGAGGCGGAGACTTCTAGTTGAAGTCAACCTGGGTTACATAGTAAAATCTGTCCCCAAAAAAGTAAAACAGAGGGTCAGCAAGAGATAGTCCAGTGGGTACAGGCACTTGGTGACAAGCCTGAGGACAGAGTTTGATCCCTAAGGCTCACATGGTAAAGGGAGAGAATCTACTCCAGAAAGTTGTCCTCTGACCTCCATGCAGGACACCCTCCCACACACACAATGTAAAGTAATAAATAAATAAAAAGAGGGAATCCTGAGAAGAAGAAGAAGAAGAAGAAGAAGAAGAAGAAGAAGAAGAAGAAGAAGAAGAAGAAGAAGAAGAAGAAGAAGAAGAAGAAGAAGAAGAAGAAGAAGGTGGTAGCCGAGGGTTCTATCTCAGATGTAGAGTGTTTTCTTACCTTGGAGGCAGTCTGAGTCAGGGTTACTGTTGCTGCGATCAAATGCCATAACCAAAACAACTTAGGGAGGAAAGGGTTTATTTCACTCACAGTTCCATGAAACAGTTCATCACCAAAAGCAGTGAGGGCAGAAACTCACACAGGATGGGAACCTGGAGGCAGGAGCTGAGGAATGCTACTTACTGGTTTGTTCAGCATGGCTTGCACAGCTTACAGAACTTAGGACCATCAGCCCAGGGATGGCATCACCCACGATGGCCTGGGCCCTTCTCCATGAATCACAAATAAAGACAATAATGCCCATCAGCTGGATTTCTTTTTTGAGACAAGGTTTCTCTGTGTGTAGCTCTGGCTGTCCTGGAACTTGCTCTGTAGACCAGATTGACCTCAAACTCACAGAGATTTGCCTGCCTCTGTCTCCCAAGTGCTGGGATTGAAGACATGCGTTACCACCTCCTGGCCAGCTGAATCTGAAATGGAGGCATTTTCTCAGTTGAGGTTCCCTACTTTCAGATGAGTCTATGTCAAACAGACATAAAACTAGCTAGGAAAGAGACCCTGGTTTTAATCCTCAGTGCCACCATAAGAAATAAAAAATAAAAGCTGGATTAGAGGAATGGATGACTGGTTGTTCTTTTTTTTTTTTTTTTTTTTTTTTTGGTTTTTCGAGGCAGGGTTTCTCTGTAGCTTTGGAGCCTGTCCTGGAACTCCCTTTGTAGACCAGGCTGGCCTCGAACTCACAGAGATCCGCCTGCCTCTGCCTCCCGAGTGCTGGGATTAAAGGCGTGCGCCACCACCGCCCGGTTCCAATATTCTTTAGAAGTGTCAAAGTCGTCAAAAGGAAAAAAAAAATTTAAGAAACTGTACTCGTTAAGACTGGAGGATGGGATAGTCAAGAAAATGTCCTGTAGGCACAAAAAACAAAAAAACAAAACAAAAAAAAGACTGGATGGGATAGTTGGGCAGTGGTGGCGCACGCCTTTAATCCCAGGAGGCATAGGCAGGTGGATTTCTGTGAGTTCAAGGCCAACCTGGTTCACAGAGTAAGTTCCAGAACTGGCTCCATAGCTTAAGAGAAACCCTGACTCGAAAAGCCAATAAAAGAGAACAAAAAAGAAAAAAAAAAAGGACTGGGTGGAATGCAGAAATAGTAAAAGAAAATGACAGTGGTCTCTGAGTTTGAGGTTGGCCTGGTCTGCAGTTCTAGGACACCCAGATCTAGGGAGCTTCAGGACACCCAGGGTCACACAGAGAAACCGTGTCTTCCCCCTGAAAAGGTAAACTAACACTAGGTGAAAACAAAGAGAATGTGAATAAAACCTGAGCTTCGGTTAGTTGTCATGCCTCAGTATCAGCACATATATATTTCCAGATGATGGAGGGGGACCTTGGAACTTTGCTAGGTTCTGGGGTCATGGGTCAAACTTGACTTCACCTTCTGTTTGGGTGCAGGTTGTTGTTGTGGGTGCACTTCCTGTGGGAGTTGACTGCACTGTGCCTGGGTGCCTTTGTGACAGATCATCTTGTCCCAGATGTACTTCTGGATGAGCTGGCAAAGGGACAGCTCTATGATGCCACCACACAGGTGCAGGGGGCACTCTTTCTGCATAGTGTAGTCTGACAAGATGTGGTCATCCTCCAGCCACTTCCTAGTGAACAGCAGCTCTGCCGGTTGTGCGGGATGCCTTCCTTGTCTTGGATTTTGGCCCTGAGAATGGTGTTCCTGGGCTCATTCTCTAGGGTCTTACTCCTCAGGCCTTCATGAAGAAGATCTGTAAGCTGATGTCTGACATCGGGCCATTGTTTAAAGAGAAAGAGGGTGGCAGAACTGGAAACGTTGGGGTTTAAAAAACCTCTTAAAAGTTGCCAGGTGTGGAGCACAGAGCTTTAGTCCCAGCTTTAGTGGTGGCAGAGGCGGGTGGATCTTGTTGAGTTTGAGACCAATCTGGTCTCCATAGTGAGTTCTAGGACAGTCAGAGCTACATAGTACCCTATCTCAAAAATACCAAAAAAGAAAAAAGGAAAAAAATATTTTGTTAATATGTATATGGAATTATTATTATTATTATTGGTTTTTCGAGACAGGGTTTCTCTGTGGTTTTGGAGCCTGTCCTGGAACTAGCTCTTGTAGACCAGGCTGGCCTCGAACTCACAGAGATCCGCCTACCTCTGCCTCCCAAGTGCTGGGATTAAAGGCGTGCGCCACCATTGCCCGGCTCTATTTGTTTTTTTGAGACAGGGTTTCTCTGTAGTTTTATTTTTTATTTTTATTTTATTTATTTATTTTTTTTGGTTTTTCGAGACAGGGTTTCTCTGTGGTTTTGGAGCCTGTCCTGGAACTAGCTCTTGTAGACCAGGCTGGTCTCGAACTCACAGAGATCCGCCTGCCTCTGCCTCCCAAGTGCTGGGTCTCTGTAGTTTTAGAGCCTGGCCTGGAACTAACTCTTGTAGACCAGGTTGGCCTTGAACTCATAGAGATCCACCTGCCTCTGCCTCCTGAGGGAATTATTTTTCTTGTTTTCTTTTTTCTTTTTTGAGACAGAATTTATTTGTATAGCTCTTGCTGTCCTAGAACTCTGTAGACCAGGCTGGCCTCAAACTCAGATTGATCAGCCTCTGCTTCCCAAGTGCTGGGATTGAAGGTGTGTATGGGTATTGTGCCTGCATGTATGTCTGTACACCATGTGAATATAGTGCCCATGGAGGTGAGAAAAGGTTGTTGGCTCCCCTGTAAGTAGAGTTACAAGTGGTTTTGAGTCACCAAGTGGGTGCTGGGGACCGAATCCAGGTCCTTTGCAAGAACATCAAGTTCTCTTAACTGCTGAATCATTTCTCCAGTCCCATCCTTTTTTATATTAAAAAATCATGTGTGTGTATTTTTGTGTCGAGAAGTACATGTGAGTGTGGTGACCACAGAGACCAGAAACATTCCCTGGAGCTGGATTGTATGATTGTGAGCTGTCTGATGTGGGTGCTGGGAATTGATATCAGATCCTCCGGAAGAGAGGTACACACTCTTCACCACTGATCTCTCTCCAGCCCCCAGGCTTGAATGTGATACATTCATGCAGGCAAGCTGCACACACACACACACTAAAATACATCTAAACTATTTAAACGATGTTTACATCTTTATTTATTGTGTGCCACTGCAAGCACTGAGTGTAGGTCAGAGGACAGCTTGTGGAAGGAAGTCAGTTCTTCACTTCCACCATGTGGATCCTGGACTCCTCTGCCATCAGGTTTAACAGCAGTTCCTGTATCTGCTGAGGCTTCTCTCAGGCTCCTTGTGTTTAAGTCGGGGTCTTGTAGCCCAGAACTGATTCTCTTGTCTCTGTACCCAGAGGGCTGGGATTGCAGGGAGCAGCAGAACCACTTTAGTTTTAAGACAGGTTCTTCTGGCCGGGCGGTGGTGGCGCACGCCTTTAATCCCAGCACTCGGGAGGCAGAGGCAGGCGGATCTCTGTGAGTTCGAGACCAGCCTGGTCTACAAGAGCTAGTTCCAGGACAGGCTCCAAAACCACAGAGAAACCCTGTCTCGAAAAACCAAAAAAAAAAAAAAAAAAAAAAAGACAGGTTCTTCTGAAGGTCAGGCAGGCCTAGAATTCGAAGTGATACTTCTGCTTCAGCCTCAGAATCTTGGGATCACCCGCATGGCATCATGCTAAGCTGTCAGTATTTGTTTTATAGTCACAATAACTGCCCTATACTATGGAAGATGTTACAATAGGGGAACTGGGTGCTAAGTACATGAGAACGTAACTGTTTCTATAAATCTGAAACTTTTGTAAAATAAACTCTTATTACCTATAGATTCAATTTAACCATTACAGTTCCTTTTAAGTGTAATCAATCTTCTTTTACAGAAGCTGATCAAACAAGGAGTTGGAATGGAGCTTTCTGGACCCAAAATGGTATGTTTGGAACTTATTTCAGTATTCTGGTTTCTATTTTTTTTTTTTTTTTTTTTGAGACAGGGTCTCGCTTTGTAGCTCTGGCTGTCCTGGAACTAGTCAGGTAGACTAGGTTGGCCTGGAATTCAGTCAGCCTGCCTCTGCCTATCAAGTGCTGAAATCAAAAGCATGAGCCACCCTGCCCAACAGTCTCCTGGTTTCCGTAGCGAACAATCCTTGAGTATCCTAACCCAGGGACTGAAGACCATGTCTCCCCATCTCTCTTCAGTCATGTTATATCCAAGTAGAACAAGCAGAAAGGATCCGTAGGAAGTAAAAGTTCAACCACAGCCTTTTGTCTTTAGAGACAGGGTCTCACTATGTAGCGCTGACTGGCAAGGAAGTACATAGGTTGGCCTCACACTGACTCTTCTGCTTTTGTCCCCGTCTTCCTTTCCAAGCTCAAACCAGGCCAACCTCAATATTTTGCAACCAGGTACTCTAAAGTATAGGTAGCGCTCTTCCCCAAATCTCACCGAGTGGGACTTGGAATCAGGTTCAGTATTAGTTTTCTACTCTTTTTCACACAACCTTCTCTCGGAAAAAGGAAGCAGGCGCTAGCTTCTCTGCTTTTCTCTAGTTCTCCTTTGGGAGACTGCCTCCCCTAAGGTGGGCGACTTGCCTAAGGGCTCGATCAGCGGGAGACAGAGCTTATTCTAGCATCTCCTAAGTGTGGGGACCACAGACTGGGTGTCGCCGAGAGGAGCCCGCAGGGGACCAGGGTTCCACCCAGGAAGACTGCGGAGGCCAAGGGACACACCAAGGGACACACAGGGCGAGAGCTCTGAGAGCCTTAGGACCTGAGGTTCCTTCCGGGGCACGCCTCTGGAACCGCGGCGTCCAGCCGCACAACCGTCACTTAGGGCCCAAAGCGATCCTCGGCGGCCCCACCCTTGATCCCCACCGCCGCTTGGCCCTTAAAGGGTGGGGGACACGCGCGGGCGTCACAAAGCGCCGCCACCGTGGGGCCCGGCGAGGAAGAGGCGGGCAGGCGGGAGCAGGAGCCCAGCGGAGCTGAGTGAAGACGGCGGGGGGAAGCGAGGGGGGGGGGAGAAAGGAGGGGCGCGCGCACGCGCACCGGGCAGCTGCCGCCGCGAGCCGCCCCCCCTCGCGGTGCGCGCCCCTCCTCCTCTCCTTCCCTCCCTGCCTCCCTCCCTCCCTCCCTCCTTCTCTGCTCTGTCGCTCCCGCGGCGCGAGGCGCTCTTGCTCCTCTCCTCCGCCCCTCCCCCCGCGCAGCCGCCGCCGCCGCCACCGTCCCCGAGACCCTAGCGCACGGCGCGCCCTCCCTCGTGCGCCCCTCCGGCCCCCGCGGAGAACGAGAGGGCGAGCGAGCACGGCGCTCCCGGCCCAGCCCGGCCCCCCTGTTTTCACCACCGCCTGCCCTCCGCAGCCTTCTTTCGCTTCCACCTCCACTCCCCCCCCCAAGTAGAGGCCCCCTCCGGGGGGGGGAGGCCCGGGGCCGGGAGCGGATTCCCCCAACTCCTTCAGGCCCGCCCCCACCCGGCCCGAGTGTGAGGAGGGCCCGGGCCGGCCCGCGTCGAGAGTGAGGAGGACCCCGGGCGGGCCCGCGGGCCGTCTGGGGCCTGATCCGGCCCCACCAGGCGTGTGAAGACAGGGGCCCGGCCCGAGAGCGAGCGGAGGGGGAGGGGCCTGGTCCGGCCCGGCCGGTGCGCGAGGACTGGGGCCGCGGCCCCGCACGGCCGCCGCCGCCGCGATGGCCCAGCAGCAGATGACCAGCTCGCAAAAAGCCTTGATGCTTGAGCTGAAATCCTTGCAGGAGGAACCAGTGGAGGGCTTCCGGATCACCCTGGTGGATGAGTCCGACCTCTACAACTGGGAGGTGGCCATCTTCGGACCCCCTAACACCCTCTACGAAGGCGGCTACTTCAAGGTACTCCCAACCCCTTCCCGGACCGGCTTCCCAGGCCTCCGCTTTCCGCCGCGGGCCGGGAGCGTGAGCGCGGGGGAGTCGAGGGGGCTCCTCACCTCGCAGCCCCCTCCCCCAGCCGTGGAGGCAGGAAGGCCTTGCTCACCAAGTGCCTTTTCTTTGTCATGGGGCGGGGGCGGGAGGCCAGACTGCACCGGGAAATAGGAAAGCCTCTGTGGCTGGGGTAGTGGCTACCGGGAAGGAGGGCTGCCTTTGTTTTGTTTCTCCAGCTGAGGGTGTGTGGAAATAGAGATGGTCTGTCTTCTCTTTCTCGACCCATCCGAGCCTTCTCTGCGCAGGCTGGAACTGCCCCAGAGGGCAGGATGACCTGCACTTATTGGATTGGACTTTTCTCTTTTTTTGGGGGGGAGGGAGTGTGGGGAGGAACATTAGCCTGTCATTCCCGATGTCGCTAGTGCCCTGACATTTGGAGATTTGTTGGTCTGGGTAGGGGTAGTCCAACTTTTGATTTCAGTAGGCGGTAATAAGGAAGAGGACCCCCGGGGGGTGGCCAAAAAAGGGAGGTTGGTGTGCTGGCGTTGCCTTGTTCGGCTGCTTGAGGGGACTTTAATTTAACCCTCTTTCTGCCCTCATTCTCCATTTCCTTGAGTCTCCCCTGCTTTCAGAATGCCCTTTGTCCTTTCCTGCCAAGTTTACTAGCGCACCCCCCCTCCCCCCCCGTGTACAAACATTCACAAAGGGTGGAACGTGTTAGGCAGAGAGATTGATAGCTTCCCACTTTAGGGAGAGAAAATTGAAAGCTTTTGCTTAGGTGGTTAGCTTCTGCAAATGGGGTCGTCCCACAAATGAGAAGCATCTGGGGTGAGAGGGTTTCTCATGGTGGAGTGGCTCCTTAGGCAGCCTCTACATAGACACTGTTACTATTGTTTTCCATGAATTATTCCTGAGTTCACGGAGATTTTTTTTTTCCTTTTTGACTTGATTTGACTAAAGCTTGTTTTTGGAGGGTGGACTCCCAGAGTGAAGATGGAGTGGGGGGGGGTAGAGAGAGGAAATGAGTGTTTAGGAATCCATTAATTTTTTTTTTTAATTTCCAGAATTAAGTAAAATAGGCCAATGAGTCAATTTTCGTTTGTTTTGAAGGGAGGGGTTATCTTGGCACAAGTTTTAAACGAATATCTTAGTCATGTAGTTGTGATGTGTATTTTTAGGACTACCCAATTACTTAACTCTTATTTTCTACCGTCCAGAAGCCTCAATTTCAGGCTTTAAACTGGGTCAACTTTGTGGAAAATAGGATTGATAGGGAATGCTTACCATTCATGCATGTGATAGTTGCTGAATACTCAGTAAAAGGATGTTCTTAGAATATTATGTAAGAGTAGTATCCTTACCAACTGTTTGCTTCATCTTTTGTGGTCAGTGTACACTATACTTTTTAGATGCAGGTGCTTAAAAGTGCTAAGTAAAGGTTCAAGTTACTAGTGACAGATTGGAAAGGGTATTGTTGTGTCCTTGTTGAGGTATGTTGTATGTGCTGTCAAATGTAAACATCATTTGTAGATACTGGAAGTGTTGCACACAGTGGAGTTCATATGCCAACTTTCTTAGAAACACTTTGAAAGCAAACTCCTGGTTAATTTTAAAGGATACAGTTTGTTTGTTTGCTTTTTGTTCTTTTGGTTGAGACTGGGATTGGTTTCTCTGTGTAGCCTTGGCTGTCCTGGAACTCTCTGTAGACCAGGCTGGCCTTGAACTCACAGAGATCCACCTGCTCCTGCCTCCTGAGTACTGGGATCAAAGGCCTGCACCACCATGCATGCCTTAAGGATACAATTTAATTTCCAAAAACTATTATTACTGGAACAACTAATAGTTAATTTCCCTGTATTGGAATTTGTTAATTAAAAAAAATCAAACTATGAAAGTAATGCTTCTGCTTACTAATAGGGAACAGAGTGTGACACTTTTGATTTGAAATTGATAATATAGAAATACTTCTGTAGCATGTACTAATTTAAAATAAAGGCTTTGGGCTCAGTGTGTAGCTTAGTGATAGAGTACTTGCTTAGCATGCATGAAACCCTGATTTTAAACTCCAGCAACACACAAGAAAATAAATAATAGCTTCAATCCTGCTAAAAAGTTTGGCTTTGGGGATTGGGGTGTACCTCAGTGGTAGAGGACTTGTTTAGCATGGTTAAGCCCTGGGTTCCATCTCCAATACTGCTCAAACCCAGACAAGTCCCTGAAATCCTAGCAGTCAGGAAACAAAGGCAGGAATTATGCAAGCAAGTTAGAGGCCAGTCTAGTCTCCATAGTAAGGTCTAGGCCAACCAGGACTACATAGCAAGAGGAGGTGAAAAGAGAGAAAAAAGGCTTTATGTCCTATTTAATGTTTTTGTGTGTGTGTGTGTGTGTGTAGTCCTGACTGTCCTGAACCTAGCTCTGTAGACCAGATTGGCTTCAAACTCAGAGATCCACCTGCCTGTCTCTTCCGGAGTTCTGGGGTTAAAGTTGTGCACCACCAAGGCTGGTTCATGTCCACCCTTTTAAGATTTCTTTTCCTTCCTTCCTTCCTTCCTTCCTTCCTTCCTTCCTTCCTTCCTTCCTTCCTTCCTTCCTTCCTTCCTTCCTTCCTTCCTTCCTTCCTTCCTTCCTGTTTTTCTGTAGCTTTGGAGTCTGTCCTGGAACTCTGTAGACAAGGCTGGTCTTGAACTCACAGATATCCACCTGTCTTTGCCTCTGAATGCTGGGATTAAAGGTGTGTGCTCCGTAGACAAGGCTGGTCTTGAACTCACAGATATCCACCTGTCTTTGCCTCTGAATGCTGGGATTAAAGGTGTGTGCCACCACCGTCCTGCAAAGGCTTCTCTTATACGCACGTGTAGCATGTGTGTGCTTGCTTAGTGGTTTTGGAGTTCAAAAGAGGGCATTGGATCATCTGCATCATTGGATCAATTGGAGTTATAGGAGGTTGTCAGCCACCTTGTGGGTGCTTGGAATTGAACCTGAGTCCTGCAAGAGCAGCGATGCTCTTAGCTATTGATCCAACCTTTCAGCCCCTGTTTACATCTTTGTTGGGGGTGTGGGGTTTCGAAACAGGGTTTCTTTGTGTGTCTTGGCTGTACTGGACTCTGTAGACCAATCTGACCTCAGACTTAGTGATCTGCCTGCCTATGAGTGTTGGAATTGAAGGCGTGCACCGCCATGACCAGTTTAAATTAATATTAGGATATGTGTGCTCTATTTTTTTTCTGTCCTAATTTTTTAAAAATTGTGTTTATGTGTGAATATGGGTGAGCAGAAACCACACCTTGTTTGTGAAGGTCAGAGGACAGCTATAGAGTGTAGTTTTCCCCTTCCACCTATATGTGGGTTCTGGGGATTAAACTCAAATTTACAAGCTTGTATGGCAAGAACTTTACCTGCTGATCCATCGTGTACTAGTTTTTTTCTTTTGTTTCTCTGTGTTGCCTGTCTTGGAACTAGCTCTGGTAGACCAGGCTGGCCTTGAACTCAACCGAGATTGCCTGCCTCTGCCTCCCTAGTGCTGGGATTAAAGGTGTGCTCCACCATTGCCCGACCCCTGTACTAATTTTTTTTTTTTTTTTGGTTTTTCGAGACAGGGTTTCTCTATGGTTTTGGAGCCTGTCCTGGAACTAGCTCTTGTAGACCAGGCTGGTCTCGAACTCACAGAGATCTGCCTGCCTCCGCCTCCCGAGTGCTGGGATTAAAGACGTGCGCCACCACCGCCCAGCTTGTACTAATTTTTTGATGCTGGCGATTGAACCCAGTGCTACTCAGTCTGCCACTGGCCTGACACTGAAGCTGTGCACTCATCATTTTTACCTGTAGTTTAAGAAAATGACACCCATTCCCCACCCCAATCCAAAGCCCCTTACTCAATCCCAGCACTCGGGAGGCAGAGGCAGGCGGATCTCTGTGAGTTCGAGGCCAGCCTGGTCTACAAGAGCTAGTTCCAGGACAGGCACCAAAGCTACAGAGAAACCCTGTCTCGAAAAACCAAAAAAAAAAAAAAAGTCCCTTACTCCCATGTTTCATATTTGTTGTGTCAGTGGCAGCCTGTGATCCAGGATGAGATTCTGGTTATGTAGCTCATGATGGCCAGGAGCTTTGCAACTTGTGCTGACTTCCAGCTCACCTCATCACCCTGTTCTCAGCCTCTGAAGTGTCTGTGCTACCCTGTTCTAGTAAAGTATGAACACTTTTCGTTTTTTGAGACACGGTTTCTCTGTGTAACAGCCCTAGTTGTCCTGAAACTTGCTCTGTAGACCAAACTGGCCTTAAACTCACAGAGATTTGCCTATCTCTGCCTCCCAAGTGCTGGGATTAAAGGCGTGCACCACCACCGCCTGCCTGGCCTTTTTTTTATTTTGTAAAGACATGCCTTATATAACCTAGGTTGACTTGGCTTGAACTTTCTACGTAGCCAGGGATGACCTTAAACTTCTGATCTTCTTGCCTCCCACCCCCCAAGTGCTGGCATTACAGGCCTTTGTCACCATTGAACCCAGGGTATGATGTATGCCGGGGAAGGACTGTGCCAGTTGTTACATCCTCAACATCCAAATGAAAAATCTTTTAAAAATACTGTGTGTGTGTGCGTGCACGCGTGTGCGTGCGTGTAAGAGAGGAGAGAGTGTCTTTGTCTGTTTGCCCTGGTTGGGGTGCTTTCAGAAGCCAGAAAAGGACATCAGATCCCCTAGAATTGGAGTTGAGAGGGTTATGAGCCTATTAATACGGTTCTAGAAACTGATCTTGGGTCCTCTTGAAAAAAAGCAAATGCTCTTAACTACTGAACCATCATTCTCACCCTCAGAAATTCTTTACTTTGGGGTGGGGTTATTGAAACAGGATTTCTACAAAGTCCCCAGTGTCCGACCTGCAACTCAATACCTAAACTAGGCTGGCCTTGAACTTACAGAGATACGCCTGCTAAATTCCAAGATTGAAGGCTGCCACATCTAGCCTTCAGAAATTCTTTAAAATCTATTTATTTTTATTTTTATGTCTCTGAGTGTTTTGCTAACATGTATGTCTGTGCACCCTGTGCATACCTGCTATTCATGGAGGACAGAAGAGGCCACCAGATCCTCAGGAACTGGTGTTACAGATGGTTATGAACTGCTGTGTGGGTGCTGGAACTTGAACCCTGGTCCTATGGAAGAGCGGCCAGTGGCTTTTATTGGCTGAGCCAACTCCAACTCCTAAAATTCTTTTTATTGCATTATACACACACACAGCATTTGTTTCCTTTGTTTTCAAGAAAGACTTTCTCTGTGTAGCCTTGGCTGTCCTGGAACTTGATCTGCAGGCACAGACTGGCCTGGAACTCAGAGTTTTGCCAGCCTCTGCCTCCTGAGTATTTAAGATATATTTTCATATATTCATTTTAATTCCAGCACTCTGGAGGCAGAGACAGGTGACTTTGAGACCAGCTTAGTTGACATAGTGAGTTCCAGGACATCCAGAGCTCTATATAGAGACATCTGAACTCAAAAAACCAAAGTAATTTTTATTTTTATTTTACATGTATATGTGAGTGCTTGTATGTGTGTGTTTGTGCATAATGTGGCCTGTGTCTGAGGAGTCCAGATGAGGGCATTGGATCTCCTGTAACTAGAGTCACAGGTAGTTGTGAACTTCTAAATGAGTGCTAGGAACTAAATCTGGTTCCTATTGGGTCTTAAAAAGCTGAGGCATCTCATCCATGTTGGGCCTGTTTTTTTCGAGACAGGGTTTCTCTGTGGCTTTGGAGCCTGTCCTGGAACTAGCTCTTGTAGACCAGGAACTCACAGCGATCCGCCTGCCTCTGCCTCCCGAGTGCTGGGATCAAAGGCGTGTGCCACCACCGCCCGGCTCCTGTTTTTGTTTTGAGACAGGGTTTCTCTCTTCAGCCCTGGCTGGCCTTGGAGTCACAAAGATCCACCTGCCTCTGCCTCCACCTCCCTAGTGCTGCTAAAGAAGTGTATCACAACCACCTGTCTGCTTTTTTTCTTTTCTTTTTTTTAATATAAGTGCTTTGCTTGCATGTATGTCTGTACTACATGTGTGGCTGATGCCTGAAAATATCTGAGCTGTCCTCCACCTGCGAGCCACCATGTGGGAGCTTGAACTCAAACTTGGGTCTTCTGCAAGAATAACAAACATTCTTAACCGGCGAGCCATCTCTCTAGCCCTGCATCTTTTTTTTTTTTTTTTAAATACTTATTTATTTATTATGTATACAATATTCTGTCTGCGTGTATGCCTGAAGGCCAGAAGAGGGCACCAGACCTCATTACAGATGGTTGTGAGCCACCATGTGGTTGCTGGGAATTGAACTCAGGACCTTTGGAAGATCAGGCAATGCTCTTAACCTCTGAGCCATCTCTCCAGCCCTCTAGTCCTGCATCTTATATTTAAGTGTATGTATATGCTTGCATGATCATTGTGGGAGTTAGTTCTCTGCTTTTACAATGTGGGTACCAGAGATGGAACTCAGGTCATCAGACTTGGCAGCAGATGCTTTTTTTTTTTTTTTAAACCTGTTGATCCAGCTCTTTGGTAAAATTTGAAAACTCTTAACAGATTTTTTGTTTCAGTCTTTGTGAGGAATTTGTTCAGTGGCATTTTCTGCTGTTTTTGTCCGTAAGTTATCTTATTAGTTCTTCCTTGGAAAAATGTCAATTTATGATCATCTTTTTTGCTGTTTTTCGAGACGGGGTTTCCTCTGTAGTTTTGGAGCCTGTCCTAGAACTCACGCTGTAGACCAGGCTGGCCTCGAACTCACATAGATCTGTCTGACTCTACCTCCTGAGTGCTGGAATTAAAGGTGTGTGCTGCCACCACCACCATCTGGCTATGATCATTGTTTTTGTTTTTTAAAATTTCAGTGCTTTTGTCTTTTTTTTTAAATTTATTTATTATGTGATGCCTGAAGAGGGCACCAGATCTTATTAGAGATGGTTGTGAGCCACCATGTGGGTGTTGGGAATTGAACTCAGGACTTCTGGAAGAACAGTCAGTGCTCTTACACTCTGAGCCATCTCTCCAGCCCCAGTGCCTTTGTCTTTTTTTTTTTTTTTTTTTAAAGATTTATTTATTAAGCATACAATGTACTGCTGGCAAGGAAGGCACCAGATCTCATTACAGATGGTTGTGAGCCACCATGTGGTTGCTGGGAATTGAACTCGGGACCTCTGGAAGAGCAACCAGTGCTCTTACCCTCTGAGCCATCTCTCCAGCCCCCCAGTGCTTTTGTCTTAAAACAAGGTTTTAGTGTGTTCCTCTACAGCTGCTGTGACAAGTTGGCACAGGGACTGACAAGATTACTCAGCTGGTTAAGAGTGCTTGCTACCAAAACTGGTGACCTATGTATGTTAGGCAAAGTAATCTACCACCAAGTTAGAATTCCAGCTGAAGTTACCCTTATGTGGCATAAGGTCAAGAGATCACTTAATAAACGTAGTAAGTGGAAACTGGAAAGGAAGTTATATGAAGACTACGGTATTCTATTTTAAGGGAATCTGTTATTTCTAGCTTTGAAAACACTTTCTAGGGCAACCTAATCTTTTAGTCTTCTCCCTTGCTGTTGCAGGGAGCTCTTTTTCTACCTCACTAAAGGTTTGTTTGTTCTTTTTTTTTCTTTTTTTTTATTCTTTTTTAATTAAAATTTCCACCTGCTCCCCGTTTCCCATTTTGTTTGTTCTTTTAAGAAAGCTGTCTGCCAGTCAGTTGGGGCCGGCAGATCTCTGAGTTCAAGGCCAGTCTGGTCTTATAGAGTTCAACTCAACAACCAGGATTGTTACACAAAGAAACACTGCCTTTAAAAAAAAAAAAAAAAGGAACTCTTGGGCCGGGCAGTGGTGGCACAGGCCTTTAATCCCAGCACTCGGGAGGCAGAGGCAGGCGGATCTCTGGGAGTTCGAGGCCAGCCTGGTCTACAAGAGCCAGGACAGGCTCCAAAGCTAAAGAGAAACCGTCTCAAAAAACAAAAAAGGACCTCTTTTCAAGCTGGGTGCTAGTGGTACATCCCTTTGATTCCAGTACTCGGGAGGCAGATCTCTGAGTTTGAGGCCAGCCTGGGTTACACATAGAAGTCTGGGGTAGATGGGGAGGGTGCCTTCCAGCTGAGGCCATACCTCAGTGGTACTGGTTTTACCTATCATGCTATAGGCCATGGGTTCAATCTTCACTACTACTACTACAAAAAAATTCTTTTCCTTTAGTTATTAGGCATGGTGGTTCACACCAATAATCTCAATATATGGGAGACTGAAGCAGGAGGATTGTTGTAAGTTTTTGAATTGCTGAGGTCAGCCTGTACTAATAGTTGAGACCCTCTTTCTTTCCCTTAAAAAGACAGTAAAATGCTGGGCCGTGGTTGCACACGCTTTTAATCCCAGCACTCAGGAGGCAGAGGCAGGCGGATCTTTGTGAGTTTGAGACCAGCTTGGTCTACAAGAGCTAGTTCCAGGACAGGTTCCAAAGCTACAGAGAAACCCTGTCTCGAAAAACAAAACAAAGCAGTAAAATAAAAGTTTTCTCTAGCCGGGCGATGGTGGCGCACGCCTTTAATCCCAGCACTCGGGAGGCAGAGGCAGGCGGATCTCTGTGAGTTCGAGACCAGCCTGGTCTACAGAGCTAGTTCCAGGACAGGCTCCAAAGCCACAGAGAAACCCTGTCTCGAAAAACCAAAAAAAAAAAAAAAGTTTTCTCTAGTGAACAAAGCTTGTTAGTAGTGTGGGAGTGTATGTATAAACTCCTAAGGCTATAGGCTCTTTTCTCTGTTTACTTACTTATTTCTTGTTTTATTTATTTATTTTTAAATATGTATTTTTTATGTATGTGGATGTGTTGTCGGCATGTACATGAGAGAGGGCATTGGATCATGTGGGACTTGTGAGCCACCATGTGGGTGCAGGGAATTAGACTCAGAACTTGGAAAAACAGCTAGTGCTTGAAACTCTTGAGCCATCTCCCCTGCCCCTGCTCTTGTTTATTTTTATTGCAGCTTATTTGGTATGTGTGTACCCTGAGGTCAGAGGACAACTTTTAGATTCATTGGTCTCCTCCCACCTTGGATCAAATTCAAGGCTTAGAGGGGGGAGTGTCAGTGTCTTGCTTGTTGAGCCATCCTTGTTTGAAATTTTTTTTAACTTTTTTTTTGTCTTTCCAGACAGAATTTCTCTGTGTAACCTTGGCTATTCTAGCGCTCGCTCTTTAGACCAGGCTGGCCTTACGCTCACAGAGATCTGCTTACCTCTTCCTCCCAAGTGCTGGGATTAAAGGTTTGCAACACCACTACCTGGAAAGCTGTTTGATTTTTACTTTCTTTACTTATTTTTGGTTTTTTGAGACAGGGTTTCTTTGTGTAGCTTTGGAGCCCATCCTGGAACTTGTTCTGTGTAGACCAGGCTGGCCTCGAAGTCACAGAGATCTCCCTGCCTCTGCCTCCCTAGTGCTGTGATTAAAGACCTGCGCCACCATCATCTAGCTTTGTTTGATATTTAGAGACAGATACACATGTTAGATTTGAAGTGAATGCCTGTTCTTGCCTTCACTTCACCCCCAATTCCCTTTTTTTTTTTTGGTTTGCTGTTGTTTGTTTTTCGAAACTTGGCGTCTCTGTTGCTTGGAACCTGTCCTGGAACTCCCTCTGTTTTATTATGCTGGCCTTAAACTCAGGAAATCACCTGTCTGCCTCCCAAGTGCTGTGGTGCTGTGATTAAAGGTGTGCACCACCATCGCTACCCCCAAGCTACCACACCTGGCTTCTTAGATTGTGAACTATTTAGGAAATGCTACTCAGCCAGAAAATAGCAGTTTAATTCTTCCTTCTTTCCTTCCTTCCCCTTCCTTCCTTTCTTTCTCTCTTTTTTTCTTTATTGAGACTGTGTCTGTACATAGACCTGGTTGTCCTGTAATTAACTAGAACCACCTCAACTGGCCTAGAACTCATAAAGATCAGCCTGCTTTTGCCTCTGGAATTCTGCAATTAAAGTTGTGTCACCACACTTGAAATCTTGTTTTCCAGGCAGGCCTCAAACTTCTGGGTTTAAGTGTTCCTCCTGTTTGAGCTGAGACCAGCTTTAGTACTATTTACTATTATTTTTTTGAGTTCTCTCTCTGTTTCTCTCTCTGAGATCTGAGACAGGGTCTCTATGTAGTACTCTCTTGGAACTCACTCTGTAGAACAGGCTGGCCTCAAACTCAGAGATCATTTGTTGAGACAGGGTTTCTCTGTGCAATAGCCCTAGCTGTCCTGGAACTCTGTATATCAGGCTAGCCTTTAGCTCACAGAGATGCTATGCCTGCCTCTGCCTCCAAAGTACTAGGATTAAAGGTGTGCACCAACATTGCCTGGGTCATTTGATTTTTTTGGGTTGGGAGGAGGAGGGGGGGGGTTGAGACAGGGTTTCTCTGTAGCTTTGGAGCCTGTCCTGGAACTAGCTCATATATATAATTTATTTAGATTCATTTTATGATTTTATGCTACATTGGTGTGAAGGTGTCAGATCCCTTGGAACTGGAGTGACAGACATTTGTGAGCTGCCATGTAGGTGCTGGGAATTGAACCCAGGTCCTCTGGAAGAGCAGTCAGTGCTCTTAACCACTGAGCCATCTCTCCAGCCCAGAACTAGCTCTTGTAGCCCAGGCTGGCCTCAAACTCACAGAAATCCACCTGCCTCTGCCTCCTGAGTGACGGAAGGTTTGACTAAACAACAACAAAAGAGGATGATTGCAATTTTGGTAATATAATCAATATAGCAAATTAGCATCTTTGTAAAGGCAGCCTATAACTAAATGTACATAGGAGGAAGGCTAAGAATTCCACAGCAGTGATAATGAGGGACATTAGCAAAACCTGCTGGCAATATCAGCCTCGACTTCTATGAATTTGGAGAATCTAAGGAACAAATAAACCTAATTCTGTTTTCACCTTAACTTTTACAATATTAAAAGAAGTTAAAAGCCAGGTCTGGTGGAGCTGCCTTTTAATCCCAGCACTTGGGAGGCAGAGGCAGGCGGATCTCTGAATTTGAGGCTAGCCTGGTCAAGAGAGTGAGTTCTTGGGTATCCGATGCCCTCTTCTGACTCTGGCAGGCACCAAGTGAGTGTGTGGTGCACATACTTACTTGAAATAATTGAATAAGTTTTAATTTAAAAAGTGTACAATTAAAAAAATAGTTAAAGTTGTCTCTAACAGGGAGGCATCCCTAATTAACTCTGTGCTGTAAGTGTTGCTCAGTGGTGCAGTGGAGTGTGGCATGTTTGAGGCTCTGTAACATAGTAGCTATGTCACATTCCTTGCAGCAGTCTTTGAGAACTCTCATTTCTCTGTATTCTGCCTGTATGTTTGCACTGTAAAGGGAAAATTAAGATCTGCTGTGGTGGCATGCACCTTTAATACCAAACTTGGAGGAAGTGATAGGCTTTGTGAGCTCCAAGCTTGTATGGTCTACATATAGTGAGTCCCAGGCCTGCCAGGGTTACTCAGTGACACTTTGTTTCCAAAAAGGGGTGGAGGGGCTGCTGGCAAGATGATTGTGTACAGGGTACTTTCCACTGACCCTGAAGATTTTAATACCCAGGACCCACATAGTAGGAGAGAAACAACAACTGCCAATTCTTCTGACTTACATACAAGAGTGCACACACGCAAAAATATTTCTTTTAATTACGTGTAGATATGTGTGTCTGCATGTATAGGTGAATATGAGTGAGTACAGGTTCCTAGAGAGGCCAGAGGCATCAAGAGCCCCTGGAGCTGTCCTCTGTAAGAGCTGAGCAGCACTATCTTTACCTACTGAGCCATCTTACCTCTCCAGACCTAAAGAATTCATTTGTAACAGCTGAGATGCTAACTTCACTTTACTGGAATTCAGTATTGGATTGGTCATACTTATATTTTGTTGTAAACCGAAGAATTTCATCATAATACTAATGTATTGTGAGGCTGTTGTCTTGTTTGTTTTCCGAGACAGGGTTTCTTTGTAGCTTTGGAGCCTGTCCTGGAACTACATCTTGTAGACCAGGCTGACCTCGAACTCACAGAGATTCACCTGCCTCTGTCTTCCAAGTGCTGGGATTAAAGGCATGCGCCACCACAGCCCGGGTGAGGCTACTATTTTAGGGTTGGCAGTTACAAAGTAATCATGGAAAGCTGGAGCCTGAAACAAGTTTAGCTTGCCTTCCCTCTTTCTGCTCCCCATTTCAGTCCTTAAACCCTTGTTTATATGTGCTTCTGTATAGAGTTATCAGGGCCTGAGGTTGTAGCTCAGTGTTTGGGTACTTGTTTAGGATGCACAAGGCCTTTGGTTCAGTTGATCAGCTCCTAATACTACAAAAGTAAAATGAAAATGAACAGTTTAGTAAGTTAAATATTTTTGTTTTTCTTTATATGAGCTGTTTAAATTTAGGTCCATAAACTTGGTAAGAAAATAAAAGTCAAGCCGGGCGGTGGTGGCGCACGCCTTTAATCCCAGCACTCGGGAGGCAGAGGCAGGCGGATCTCTGTGAGTTCGAGACCAGCCTGGTCTACAAGAGCTAGTTCCAGGACAGGCTCCAAAACCACAGAGAAACCCTGTCTCGAAAAACCAAAAAAAAAAAAAAAAAAAAAAAAAGAAAATAAAAGTCTAAGATAAGATGGGGGTTTTTGTTTGTTTTGTGTGTGTGTGTGTGTGTGTGTGTGTTTATCTTCCGAGGCGAGGTTTCTCTGTGTATCCTTGACGGTCTTGGAACTCACTCTGTGAACTAGGCTGCCCTCAAACTCAAGAGATCTGCCACCAAGCCTGGTGAGTGAATATATACTGTACAGAAATTCGTTTTTTAACAGTGTCAGTTAACATTTTTCTTTTCTAAAAAGACTGGTATGGAAAAAAAAAGCAATGTAAGTGCATTTCTTACTCCTGGAAGCCACTTACCTGTTCAAGATGGAATCCTCCAGAAATAGTGTATGCATATGTAAATATGTTATACTCTAAAATTAGAAGCAGCAGCTGGGTGTGGTGGTACACACCTGTACTCTGCAGGCTTAAACAGAATGATTGTCTCTTATAAGATGATGTTAAAGTGTTAACCAGATAACTCAGAGATCTCACTGCTGCCAATATGTGTGAATTAGTTGTATTATTTGTGACAGATGTACCCTAAGTGACCTAGAACTGAAGATGACTACTTCCTCAGTCTCTTGAAATGTTGGGCTACAAGTATTGTGTACCACACCACTCTGGACTTTTTATCCTGTAGTTTTATGCATTTCTATTTCATTTATTACTATTATTAGACTTAATTTTATGTATATGAGTGTTTTGTCTGCATGTATGTACATTATGTGTCTGCTTGGTGCCCCTAGAGGTCAGAAGAGGGAGTCAGGGTCCCTGGAACTAGCACTGCCATGTGGATCCTGGGAACTGAACCCGGGTCTTCTGCAAGAACAAGTGCTCCTAACTGCTGACCCATCTCTTCAGCCCTCATTTAACTATTTTTCTTTTTATTTGTTTTGAGATAACTTGGATAACCATGAACTCCTAGACTTCCTCCCTTTACCTCCTAAGTGTTGAAGTAACATACATATACCACCTTGTTTAGTTTATGCTGCATTTTAATTGCTATTTAGTGTACACGCTATAATTTCGTACTGCCTGTATTGTTGGACTTTTTTTTTGCTTTACCCTAATAAAAATTTTATTTTCCAAAGAAATTACTCCATACACCCTTATAATGTACCCATTGCAACGAAATATTGTAGATTTTAGAAATATAGCCCAGTACAGAGGTGTGTGTCCATTCATACTGGGAAGATTGAGAAGAGACATGAGTTTAGGAATTCAAGCCAATCTAGAAAACATAGAAACCTCCCATCTCAAAAAGGAACTAGTAGAGCAATGGATGTTATAACTATCATCCAGCTTTGGCCTAAAATTTTACAAATATTATTTGGTTTTATTTATTATAAATTAATAGAAATTGATTTCTATAGGTCAATATGTTTACATCTGGAAATTTTTGTAGTAAATTTAATAATTTCATAAAAGTAAAATTGAGCCAGGCAGTAGTGGTCACTCCTTTAATCCCAGCACTCGGGAGGCAGAGGCAGGAGGATCTCTATGAGTTTGAGGCCAGCCTGGTCTACAAGAGTTAGTTCCGGGCCGGGCGGTGGTGGCGCACGCCTTTAATCCCAGCACTCGGGAGGCAGAGGCAGGAGGATCTCTGTGAGTTCGAGACCAGCCTGGTCTACAAGAGCTAGTTCCAGGACAGGCTCCAAAACCACAGAGAAACCCTGTCTCGAAAAACCAAAAAAAAAAAAAATTTATTCTTACGTATATGAGTGTTTTTCCTGCATGTTTGTACCTATGTGTGTCTGGTGCTTTTAGAGATCAGAAGAGAGTGCTGATCTCCAGAAGATGAAGTTGCAAATGATGGTGAACACCATGTGGGTGGTGGGAACCAAACTTGGGTCCTTTGCAAGAACAAGTCTCTTCACAGATGAGGTCTCTCTCCAGCCCAGTGTGTGTTTGTATTTATTTATTTATTTATTTTTATTTTTTTATTTTTTGGTCTTTTTCGAGACAGGGTTTCTCTGTAGTTTTGGTGCCCGTCCTGGAACTAGCTCTTGTAGACCAGGCTGGCCTCGAACTCACAGAGATCCGCCTGCCTCTGCCTCCAGAGTGCTGGGATTAAAGGCGTGCGCCACCACCGCCCGGCTCAGTGTGTGTTTTTAAAATTGAGCAACCGAGGAGACTTTTATTCTTGATCAGCAATAGGAGAAATGGTAGGTAAAGAATAGTCACAGTGCTACATGCTGATATGTAATCCAAGCATCAGGATGCTAAGACAGAAGGATTTCTTTGAGTTTGAGGCCTTTCTGAGTTACATAGTAAGTTCGAGGTCCTGGATTTTCAGAGCAATAGGGGTGAGGTGAGAAGAAAGAAACTGAATGATTCTCAAATTTAGTTATTTTTCCTTTTTTAAAAATGTTTTGTTAGGTGGTGGTGGCACACGCTTTTAATCCCAGCACTTGGGAGGCAGAGGCAAACTCTGTGAGTTTGAGGTCAGCCTGGTACAGAGAGTTCCAGGACAGCCAGGGCAGTGACAGACAAACCATGTCACTGAAAAACAAAACAAAGCAAAACAAAAAATCAAACAAACAAAAGAAAAATTTATTTTGGACTTGAGAAATGGCTTAGCAGTTAAGAGCACTGGCTGCTCTTCAGAGAATCTGAGTTCAATTTTCAGCACCCAACTGGGAGGCCAGCCTGGTTTACAAAGTGAGTTCCAAGATAGCCAGAACTATACAAACCCTGTCTCAATAATTATCTGTCTTTTTGTCTGTCTGTCTGTCTATCGATCTATTATCTTAGTCAGTGTTATCTTAGTCAGTGTTGCTGTGCAAAGACACCATGACCATGGCAACTCTTGTAAAGGGAAACATATAATGGGGCTGGCTTCCAGTTGAGATGTTTAGTCCATTGTTGTTATGGTGGGAAGCATGTTGGCACTCAGGCAGACATGTTGCTGAGAGGTAGCTGACAGTTCTATATCCAGATCCCCAATCAGCAGGAAGAGACACTGGACTTCAGCTTTGAAACCCAAAGTCCACCCCCAAGGACACCCTTCCTACAAGGCCACACACCTCCTAATCCCTGTCAAGCAGTACCTCTTCGTTAATGACCAGGGATTCAAATATATGGGCCTATGGAGGCCATTCTTATTCAAACCACCACATTTATGGTGTTTTAATTGTCTGCATGTGGTTATGCACATGCGAGTGTAGGTGCTATGGAGGCTGAGGGCTGGAGTTGCACATTATTGTGAGCATCCTGAAATAGGTGCTGCGACTTGAACTGAAGTTCCCTGCAAAGAGCAGTAGCACTTCTAGCTGTTAAATCATCTCTTCAGTCCCCTTTCTTTTCCTTTTTGCCTGCTTGCCTTCCTTCCTTAAGACAGAGTCTCAATATTTAGCCTCTGCTGCCTGGAACTAGCTATGTAGATCAGGCTAGTCTCAAATTCATTGCGATCTGCCTTCTGTCTCCTGAGTGCAGGACTGAAAAGTATGTGCTGTCATCCTCAGCCGCTTTTCCTTTTTTAAATTAATGTTTTAGGTTATAACAGAGTAGTGGGTTACATCATGGCATCTTCATTCATATGCATACCGTATTTTGTTCTCATTTATTTCTGTCCTCTCTGCGCGCCCTCATGCCTTTCCCACCTCCAGCTGGTTCTCTTTCTTCCCACAGTCCTCCCTTCTGGGTGCCTGTCAAACTTTCCATGCCGTCTGTATCTGTCAAACATTCCATGCCGTCTGTATCTTCCACAGCCCTCAGACCATTGCCTCTCTAATCCCCTAGATTTTTTAAAAGTTAGATTTAGTGCATCTAATTTTTTGAGTCTTTATGGGTTGATTTTTAGAGTCTAAGTAACCTTAAGAGGTGAAAAAAGTCTAGTGCCATTTGAGACTATTTATTTATTTTTAGTAGAGTTAGAGATTAAGTATTCTATACTTTATTGGTCCTTTGAATTTTACTGTGTTAAAACTTCATTCTTAAGGTTAATTAACAGGATAAGGGTGTTATAGTTTGGTGAAATGCTTTAACATCATATTCCAAATATATAGGTATGAAAATAAATACTTGTTAAAAAATTTTTTAAATATTTATTTATTTATTATGTATACAATATTCTGTCTGTGTGTATGCTTGAAGGCCAGAAGAGGGCAGCAGACCCCATTACAGATGGTTGTGAGCCACCATGTAGTTGCTGGGAATTGAACTCAGGACCTTTGGAAGAGCAGGCAATGCTCTTAACCTCTGAGCCATCTCTCCAGCCCCTGTTAAAAAATTTTTAATGTTAGGTCAAGCAGTGGTGGCACACACATGCCTTTAATCCCAGCACTCGGGAGGCAGAGGCAGGTGGATCTCTGTGAGTTCGAGGCCAGTCTGATCTACAAGAGTGAGTTCCAGGAGAGGCATCAAAGCTACAGAGAAACCCTGTCTTCAAAAACAGAAACAAACAAAAGAAAGAAAACCAAACCAAACAAATTTATTTGGATGTGTATAGACTTTTGAAGGTTCGAGTACAATTTGCAGAGTTGGCTCCCTCCTTCCATGGTGTGCATGCCAGGGATTGAACTTAGATCGTCAAGCTAGTGCAGAGTTAATTTTTTTATTTTAAAGATTTATTTGCGTATGATTATTTTGGCTCATGTGCTTGATATCTGAAGAGGTCAGACCCCCTGACACTGGAGTTACAAATGGTTGTAAGCCACCATATAGGTTCTGAGAAACAAGTTTGGTTCCTCTGTTTTTTGTTTTTAATTATTTATGTGCATTGGTGTCAGATCCCCTGGAACTAGACTGATAGACAGTTGTGAGCTGCCATGTGAGTGCTGGGAATTGAACCCAGATCCTCTGTAAGAGCCAGTCTTCTTAACTGCCGAGTTGTGTCGTCGCCCTTCCCCCCCAACTAAAATAAAGACTAAAGATAGAGGCTATGAGAAAAGAAGCTTTGCCGGGCAGTCATGACATGTGCCTTTAATGCCAATGCTCGGGAGGCAGAGGGAGGATCTCTGAGTTTGAGGCCAGCCTGATCTACAGAGTGAGTTTTAAGACACCCAGAGCTTCGCAGAGAAACCCTGTCTCACAAAAAAAAAAAAAACAAAAAAAACAAACAAAAAAAAACCCAAAAATAAACAAAGAACTTTGTTATGCTGGTAAGGTGGGTCAGTAGGTAAGGGTGTTTGCCGTTGAGTCTAAAGACCTGAATTTAAACCCTGAAACCCATGTATTAAGAGGAGAGGATGAAGTTCAGTTTGTCCTTTGACATCTGCATGTGTACCCTCCTTCAATGAGTGCAATAAAAAAATTTTTAAAAATATCTCCTTGGAGCTGGGGGTAGTGACACATGCATATAATCCCAGTATGTGGAAAGCTGAGGCAAGACTTCTGTGAGTTTGAGAACAACCCAGTGCTCATAGCAAGACCTGCCTCAAAAAATGAAACAAAACAGAAAACAAGTTTCTTCTTTTTTAAAAAATATATTATGTATGCAGTGTTCTGCCTGAGTGTATGCCTGCAGGCCAGAAGAGGGCACCAGATCTCATTACAGATTTTTGAGTCACCATGTGGTTCCCAGGAATTGAATTTAGGACCTTTGGAAGAGCAGGTAGTCGTCTTAACAGCTGAACCTTCTCTCCAGCACCGTTTGTTTGTTTCTTCCCTTTCCCTCCTCCCTCCCCTCCCTTTCCTCTTCTCTCCTCCCTCCTTCACTCCCACTCTCCCTTCCTTTCTTCTTTTTCTTCTAAAGGAACTTTCCCTTCGACCGGAATTCAATTCCCCTCCATGCTATAGAATGCATGTGTGGGTCTTGTGCAGGCAGTCACAGCCGCTGTGAGGCCACTGTGCAGCAGTCCTGTCATGTCCATAAGATGCTGTTTTAGATCTTTGCCTCTTAGAATCTTTCCTTGGGGCAGGGCTGGTGGTGTGTGTGTGTCTGTCTGTCTGTCTGTCTGTCTCTCTCTGTCTGTGTGTAGGGTATTAGGGTGGTAGTGATTCACATCTTTGATCCCAGCACTAAGAAGGCAAAGGCAGACAAATCTCTTGAGTTTGAGGTTAATCTAGTCTACACTACAAAACTAGTTCAGGATAGCCAGGGTTACACAGAGAAATCCTGTCTGGAAAAACAAGGATTTCATTTGTGGCTGAGCATTCCACTGATATTGGCTTTCTACAGTTTGACCAGTTGTGAGTTTCTGTGTTAACCATTTTTAATTGCACAAAGAAACTTCTCTGATGAGATCTGAGAGTTGTACTAATCTACGGGTAGACAGATAATCAATTTAGAGGACAATAATAGTAAGTTGTTCTTTGGGGCATGTGAGCTCCCTAGTCATGGATTCTTGCTTAGATTGACAGTATGGGGAACATGTTTCCTCCTCTGGGGTGGGCCTTAAGTGCCGCCAATCCTACCCTGTGGACGTACCTTGCATGTATTGTAGTTCAACAGCTGGATGAGACTGTTGATGTCCCTTTCCATCCTCTCCAGCTGCCTACTAAAGCCTTGCAGCTTTGAGAGCTTGCCAGCAGAGGTGAAGCTTCCTTTTTTGGTTTTTCGAGACAAGGTTTCTCTGTAGCTTTGATGCCTGTCCTGGAACTAGCTTTTGTAGACCAGGCTGGCCTCAAACTCACAGAGATCCGCCTGCCTCTTTCTCCATAGTGTTGAGATTAAAGGCGTACGCCACCACCACCTGGCTTCTAAAAGTTCTTTTATGCTGCTTTTCTGATCATTTCTACCCCACATTATCCCAGACAATCACTTTAAAATTTAGTTAATAATTACTTTATGTGTACGGGTATTTTGCCAGCTTGTATGTATACCACTTTTGTCCTGATGACCCCAGGGTTACAGATAGTTGTGAACCACCATGCAGATCTAGGAATTGAACCCAGGTCCGCTGGGAAAGTAACCAGTGCTCTTAACTGTGGAGCCGTTTCACCAGCTCGTTTTTAAACTTTTTTGGGTTTTCGAGACAGGGTTTCTCTGCGTAATAGTTCTGGCTGCCCTGGCACTCACTCTCTAGATCAGGCTGGCCTTGAACTCACAGAGATCTGCCTGTCTCTGGCTCCTGAATGCTAGGATTAAAGGTGTGCACCACTGTCCCCAGCAAAATTTTATAAAATTACAGTTATATGTTTTATGTGTGTTGTTTTGTGCATACCATAGCATATGTGTCAGAGAACAACTTGTAGGATTTGGTTTTCTCTCTCAGCCATGTGAGTCCTGAGGATTGAACTCAGGTTGTCAGATTTGGCTGCAATGCCTTTACCCACCAAGTCATCTCAGCAGCCACTCACTGTAATTTAGTTTTGTACATCCCAGACATTTATATGAAAATATTCAAATGAAATAATGCAGTGTACATTCTTGGGTATGACTTATTTTGTTTGATGAGTGGCTTTAAGATTCACAAAATTTCAGTAGGTAGAATGCTTTGATTGGTTAGTGGTATCCTGTAGACAGACATTTGGATTGTTTTCACTACCTTTGGTTTGTTGTATATGCTTAATTCTGCTATTTTACTTCTCTACCCAGCCCCCAGGCAGGGTTTCTCCGTGTAGCCCTTGCTGTCCTAGAACTCACTGTAGACAAGGCTGGCCTCCAGATACCTACTTAACTCTGCCTTTTTTTTTTTTTTTTGGTTCTATTGTTTTCTTTCTTTCTTTCCTTTTTTTTTTTTTTTTTTTGTTTGTTTTTGTTGTTTTGAGACAGTATTTCTCTGTGTAGCCCTAGCTGTCCTGGAACTGGCCCTGTAATTCAGGCTGGCCTCAAACTCACAAAGATCTGCCTGTCTTTGCCTCCCAAGTGCTGAGCGTGCATCACCATTATCTCTTGAGTCCTGGGATTAAAGGTGTGCCCCTGGCCAATGCTGAGGTTTCTAATTCTTGGGTAGTGGTCAACAATTCAGTACGACACAAAAGTGGAATCTGCGAAGACACATTATAAATGATGTTGGTAAAAATGCATGTAGAACAGAAAAAGACAAATTAACAAATTGGTGAACCTATGCGAATAAATGTTTGAAGCTTATGATTATTCATTCCATTGTTTATTAGCAGATGCTTTTTAAGAGCAGGAAATATTTGCATCAGTCATGTCTAATGGACCAGTAGTGATGAGAGGGGAATTTCATTCACTTTTGAGTATTTCAAAGAATGTCCTGATGTCCCTATATATAGCAGTTCAGTGGCATGACAGGGGCTGATACTTTTTAGTTCAGGCTAGTAACTCACTGCATAGCCCACATAGACCTTGAATTCATGGTAATCCTCCTGTATTGCCTGCCCAAGTATTCGATTACAGATGTGAACCACCAAAAAAAAAATCTACCCCAAATTAGAATACAGTAGGCAAACAATACTGTAGAATATAGTAGGAAAATACTGTAGAATATAGTAGGCAAATAATACTGTAGAATACGGTGGGCAAATAATACTGTAGAATACGGTGGGCAAATAATACTGTAGAATACGGTGGGCAAATACTCTAGAATACGATAGGCAAATACTGTATTCTGATTTTTGGGTGTTTTTTTGTTTTGTTCGAGACAGGTTTTCTCTGTGTAACTGCCCTGGCTGTCCTGGAACTCCCTTTGTAGATCAGGCTGGCCTTGAACTCACAGAGATCTGTGAGCCTCTGCACCCACCTCCCAAGTGCTGGGGATAAAGGCGTGTACCACCACCACTGGGCGCCTAATTTTGTTTTTAAAGCTGAGGAAGTATCACAGACATTCTTTTCTCTTAAAAAGCATTCTGTGTGAGAGCCCGAGCATGTGCGTGCTTAGCAGGCGTTGTACACATGTGCCATGTGAGTGTGTGGAGGGCAGAGGGTAGGTTTCTGCTTTGTTGTCAGGGTCTCTCCTGTTCCTGCTGCTGCTCAGTATGTAGTTAGCTGTAGCGCCTATGGCGGCCAGAGGACGGTCTTGAGAGTTGCTCCTCGGTTGCTGTCCACCTGTTTTACCTTTTTTATTAGACAAAAGAAGAGAAAAAGAAGTTAACACATAATTATCTTTCAGAAAATGAGGTTTGTTGTCAGAAAGAACCTCAAGGCTGCTCTTTGACACTTAAAAGTGGGAAAACTTTGGAAAGGAGGTACCAGGGCTGGTGACGCACACCTTTAATCCAAGCAGAAGCAAGTGGATTTCTGTGAGTTTACAGCTAGCCTGGTCTACAGAGTGAGTTCCAGGACAGTCAGGGCTGCACAGAGAAACCCTGTCTCTAACTCCCTCCACAAAAAAAAACAAAAACAAAAATAAAATTGTCTTGTTTAACAGAGAACTATGAAGATACAACTCCTGTTCATTGTATCACTTGCAATCATTTCCTGTGCTAAAATGGAAATGTCTGTTATCTGTGCTGTGTGTGTGTGTATAAAATCTTAAATAAATAATATGCGGACTCTCTTAAATGTGACCCTGTATAAGTTTCTAGAACTTTGTATTCATCTTCTTTATAATAAGGTCCTGATGATAATAATTCAGGGGTCGTTTAGGAATTAAATGAGTTAACAATGTAATATATTTTAGAAGTATGTCCAGCACATAGGAAATGCCCACTGAATGAAGATGCTTGCTTTTATTATATACATGTGTTGTTGTGAGTGGGGTAGATCTGCATGTGTCTCTGTGGTTACGCTCTCTTGTGTAGAGGCCAGGGGCAGAAGTTGGATGTCCTCTTCCATTGCTCCCCCCATTTCAGCTAGGCTTGTTAGCTAGGCCAACCCTCCAGAATCATCCTGAGTCTGAGTTATCCCCAAGCTCCTGCAGTCATTGAGGATGTGCACCTCCACGCTCAGCCTTTGTGTGGTGCTGGACATTGTAATGCGGGTCCTGAGGTTGCACAGCAAGCACTCTACCCCGGGCCGTCTGCCCATTTCCTACTGTCATATGGTTTGCACAACAGCTTGGTGAGAAATGGGATGAGTAGAATGAAGGCTTGTAGGGCGTTTGAGACTTCCCCGGGGGTACACAGATTAGTTTGTGTTCCACGTTCTGCAGCTTACTAAGTTAGTAGGCCTTAACTATTTTACCCTGCTTCTCAAAGCACATACTTGAATTTTCAGCTGTGGAAGTCTGTTAGTTGTTTGGTAAGAGGTTCATAAGGATCCTTGCAATTGTACTGTAGTTAGGGAGACAATATAGCCTTCAGGAAGAGGTTTGATGGTCATGGCAAATAAGAGAATAAATATTACAAAATTTAGGGGGCAGGTAGATAGTGCTGGGTTTTAAGTTGAGGGCCTTATGTATGCTAGCCAAGTGCTCTCCACTAAGCTATGTATACTTTGTCCCATATATTTTCAGGAGAAAAATCAGAGTTGGGGCAGATTATAGTATACGTGCTTGAAGAGTGAGAGTGGGATGTAGTCATTAGGCTGTTTTAAGGTTGCAGCAAAGCTGAGGACCTGGACTTATAAAGTCAGGCAGGATTAGGAGTACTCTGATGTAGGTGTGTTTAAAGTGGCAGTAGGGCAGGGCGAATTGCTGGAGAGAGGTAACAAAAGTGTCATTGGTTGCTTCCTTTAGCAGTCCTATAACCATTCATCCAGTATACTAAACCAGCCTACCCTTACAGTCAGCTGAACTGCTGGACTCATGGCTTAGATGCCCTTTGCAATACCAAGTGTTATTATGTCCTGGTGGCTGATGACTTAACTGACCTGCTTGTCTCTGGCTTTAAATTTAAGATTTGACCTCCCCTCCAAATCTTCCAGTCCAGATTGCTCACTGTCTTCACATAAGAAACACACCCACTGACCAGTAGCAACATCTTTCAGTTCCTTCAGAACAGACTCTTTACCTCCAACATCAAACCACCCCTGGAAGGAGTTCTAGCCCTAGATTCAGTCATGTTTCAGTACTTAAAATAATTTTTAAAGTATTGTTTCTAATATTGAGATCATAATCATATTTTTCAGTTCATGGTTCCATCTCTGAGATTCTGAAATATTAGAGAAGGAGCCAAGGGTCTGAATCTTGCCATCTCTTGAGCTATACCTCAAGCCCCATTTTACGATTCATTATTACTTTGACTGTTGTAGGCCTTCTTTTATTTGTTGGTCTCTATGTATTCATTTCTTTTTCTCCTGCTACTCCTTGGGCAACAGATTATATTCTTTATTAGGCACTCTAGTTTTTAAAGAATTAAACACTTTGAGATGAGTTCAAAAATTTTTTTGGGGAGAGCCACTTGAAGTATCTGATGTCTCATTATTACTCTGAATATTTTAGTGTGTACCCTACAAACAAGGGTATAGTCTGTATATTCAGAATTGTTATCAACAAGAAACTAAAATGAAGTTGACTGAGATAATTCACTCATGCTTGTAATCTTATTACTTGGGAAGCCGAGGCAAATGGGTTATTGTGAGTTTGGGGTTAGCCTGGGATACAGGGCAGGACCTCTGTTCCTCATCCTCCCCAAAAGAGAAATTAAAGTTGGGACATAAGTACCATTTATACACAGATCCCATTAAGTTTGCCCAGTCATCTTAAAGTTACAGTAGCAGAAGGATGCACTTGAGTCTTTTACTGCTTCTGGCTACCTGTCTATAGAACCTTTGAGCAGGTAGCATTCCTAGTCTTGTCCTAGACTTTCATGACCTTGATGTTTGGTCACTATAGTTCCTTTATTTTTTAAACTTTCAGTTAGAGTCTGAATTCCTTCCCATTCCTGCTCTTTAAGGTGGCACATCATTTCACACGTCTCACCAATGAGAATATCTTCTTTGGTTGTTGTACATGTCTTCCAGGTTTCTCCACTACAGTTAATTTTCTGTGTAATTCATATTGCATAAAATTTTATTTCCGCAGTGCAGTGGTGGCACAGATCTTCAGTGTCAGCACTCAAGAGGCCGAGGCAGGCGGATCTCAAGTTCAAGGCCAGACCGGGGTACAGAGCAAGTTCCACTTAATGAGCCATAAAGTGAAACCTGTTTCAAAAATTAAAAACTAAGAAAATGCGAAGTTGAATAAGGTGTGTGATGGTTCATAGTTAGAATCCCAGCATTTGTTAGGTGGAAGTAGAAAGAGTAAGAGTTTGAAGCTAGACTGGGCTAAATGAAACCCAGTCTCAAAAGGAGGAGAAGGATGGGCAAGTGGAAGAGAGGGAAGAGGAGAGGAGGAAATGAGAACAAAGAGGAAAGCTGGAAAGGAATAAAATTTTTTTGTTGTTTTTTTGAGACAGAGCTTCTTTATGTACCTCTGGCTCTCCTGGAACTCTCTTTGTAGTCCAGGCTGACCTCGAACTCGCAAGAGATCTGCCTGCCTCTGCCTCCCGAGTGCTGGGATTAAAGTTCGTCACTATGCCTGGCTCTTATTTCCTTTTTTTTTTTTTAAAGAACTATTTTATATAGAGCGTTTGTTGCATGTATGTACCATGTTTGTGCCTGGTGCCTGCAGTGCCAGCAGAAAAGGGTGTTGTGTTCCCTGGAACTAGAGATAAAGCAGTTCTACTACATGTGGGTCTTAGGACCCACACCTAGGTCCTTTGGAAGAATAATAAGCAGCATTCCTAACCATGGATCCTCTAGCCTCCACTGCCTGTTTTTCAAGCAGGTAAGCCAAGTTTTTAGAGAAAGAATTTCATTGTGTTGCCCAGGCTGGCCTTTAACTCACACTCTTGTCTCGGCCTTTTAAGTTATTAGCTGGATCATAGATTTATTATTCTATTAAATGAATGTAATGATAGTGTGCAATTTTGTTTTACAGTGCTAGAGATAGTGCCCAGTGTTTTGCAGCAAGTGCTTAGTCTGTCTTTGCTTCATCTCTAGACTCCTCTCTGCCTGCCCCCAATAAGGTCTCTCCTGAAGTGCAGGATAGCTTTGAACTCAGTCTTCCCACCTCAGCTTCTGATTGCTATGATTATCAGAATGTACCCATTCAGTTTTATTGCATGCATATTACACTGGCATAAATGATCATGTTTAATTTTTATTTTGATTGTAATAGTATAAAGGTATTAACATATAACTTAAGTCCAGAATGTCATATTCTAGAATGGTGGTTATATAGTTGGTGATATGTAAGTTCCACCTTACTATGTTAAGTGGTGTTAAATAAGTCACACAAAATGTGAGATGTTATTTCTGTCTTGGAATTTCAGGAAATCCTCGTGATCTAAATCTGATTTGGTCTTGGAGGTTCTTTGCCGCCACCTAGTGGCAGTGGTCTATCTCAGCATAAAAATGTTAATGGGAATAAATCAAGCTGGCTAAGACTTCTAGGCATTGGCAGTGATTTTATGTGAGGTTTGTTGATGCCAGGTTCTTTGTCAAAATCCTGGAGGATCGGGCCAGGAAAAGACTGAGGACAAAAACGGCCTTTTCTTTACCTCTTGCTTTCGAAGATAGATTTTGTTTTCAGGCCTTGACTTTGTGAGAATTTGGAGTGAAGGTGGGTAGAAGTGTTAACTATTCAGCCAGTGGTTTTTACTTTGTATTTAAAAATTGGAAGGCTGGGGACCTGGGGAGATGGCTCAGGGTTAAAAGTACTTGGTTCTTGCAGAGGTGTTCAGTTCCTAACACCATGTGGAGGCTCACAACTATGTGTAACTCCAGTCCCAGAGGATATGAACAAAACAGCACTTCCAGAAGATCTGATGCCCTCTTTTGGCTTTCTTTTTTAAATATAATTTATATTATATTATTATATTATGTATATTTTGCTAATATAATTTATTTTTATTTTATGTGCATTGGTGTTTTGCTACATGTCTGTCCATGTGAGGATGTTAGATCTTGGAGTTACAGACAGTTGTGAGCCGCCATGTGAGTGCTAGGACTTGAACCCACATGGAAGAGCAGTCAGTGCTCTTAACCACTGAGCCATCACTCCAGTCGCTCTGTTTTGGCGTTCACAGGCACCAGGCATCAGGCTTGCATACACAAACATTCAGGAATAATGTTTATGCATATTAAGTAGAAGAAATATATTAAAATCTTTTTAAAAATGGGATCTGAGAATATAGCTTAGTAGTAGAGCACTTGCCCAGCATGTGTAGACCCCAGGGTCAATCTCCAATACCATACCCAAATTATTTTCTGTTTATTCAGATTAGCATATGAATGGTGTGTGTGTGTGTTGTACTGGAACTCTACCCCAGGGTTTCACATGTTCCAGATGCTCACTATAGACAAATTACACCAACTTGGAAGCCAGGGACGGGTAGTTGTAATCTGCCTGACAGTGCTGGGAAATAAACTTGAATTTTCTACAAGTACACTTTCAATTTTTATTCATGCATTCACGAAAAGTACACCTTTAATATTTATTTATTTATTTATTTATTTATTTATTTATTTATTTATTTATTTATTTATTTATTTATGTTTCACGACAGGCCTATTCTATTAAATCCTGGCTGTCCTTGAACTTAGAGATCTGCCTACCTCTGTCTCCCAAGTGCAAAGGCGCACACTGCCACCACCCAGCTATAGTACACATTCTTAATCCCTGAACCATCTCAATAGCATCAAAGCCTTGAGTTTTCGATTCTTTTGTCTCAGCCTCCCCAGTAGCTGGGATTGCAGATATGTTAACCATGCTGGGTTTGGATATTCGGTTTCTAATTAGAAGCACTCTAAACATTTCTTTTCCATTCTAGTACTATGCCAGATCAAATCTGCCTTTTTTAGTGCATGAAAATGAGCAGAAAGCTCATTACTTTCTGATTGCTTTCCTGATTGCTGGGATTACAGGTGTGTCCACTAAGTGTCAGTTAACTTTAAATATACAGATGCTACTTGGGAGGCAGAGGTAGGTAGATCTTTGTGAGTTCGAGGCCAACCTGGTCTACAAAGTGAGTTCCAGGACTGTTATAGAAACCCTGTCTTAAAAAAAAACAAAAAGTACAGATGCTACCGAACATGGTGGCATAAGCCTTCCATTGCAGCATTCTGTGTCAGAGGTAGGTGAATCTCTGAGTTCCTGGTCAGCCTGGGCTATCCAAAAAAAAAAAAAAGATTTCCAAAAAAGGAAAAAAGGATGTAAGAAAGGAAGAAACTATTACCAAAGAGTCCATCATAATCTAAAAATGAGTCTGTTTTAATAAGATCTATTCTATCAAAAGAGAGTACTGTCATTGGATATGGTGACATACACCTATAATCCCAGTACTTGGGGGAGGAGGCACAACACAGTAAGATTGTCTGGGGCCAGCCTAATCTACACAGAAAATTCCAGAACAGCCTGGGCTACAGTGAAACCCTAGATCAAAATAACAAACACACACAAAGCCAGGATATTCTTAAGGATCTAAAACTAAGAGGCAGAACAATTTTTTTTTTCCCTGAGACAGGGTTTCTCTGTAGCTTTTGGTTCCTGTCCTGGAACTAGCTCTTGTAGACCAGGCTGACCTCGAACTCACAGAGATCCGCCTGCCTCTGCCTCCTGAGTGCTGGGATTAAACACCTGTGCCACCACCACCCGGCTTAAACAAATACATCTTTTTAAAAAAAAAAAAAATTATTTATTTATTTATTATGTATATAGTGTTCTGTCTGCTTGTATGCCTGCAGGCCAGAAGAGAGTGCTGGATCTCATTACAGATAGTTGTGAGCCATGATGTGGTTACTTGGAATTGAATTCAGGACCTCTGGAAGAGCAGCCAGTGCCCTTAACCTCTGAGCCATCTTTCCAGCCCTAAAGTTTTTTCATTGGATATAAAACTTTCCCTGGTAGGTCAGTAATACATGAGCCTTTTCCCTGTGACATCTTAACCTTTGGTATAACTCTGAATTTCTGAAATTCCTCTTCCATCTGGTAACTAAAAGTTCTTTCCCTAGACTATCCATTATGTAGCCCTGTGTGGCCTTGAAGTTGGGGAATCCTTCTGTCCCTGATTACAGAGTGCTGGGATTGTAGACATATGCCATCATGCCCAGCTATTTTCTCTCTCTCTCTCTCTCTCTCTCTCTCTCTCTCTCTCTCTCTCTCTCCTCTCTAAATATATATATTTATTATTTTGTAGTATTAGGGATAGAATATGGGGCCTTGTGCCAGAGCCACAGCCATCCCCTCTTCTGACATCAGTTACTAGGTTACAAATGGCTGTACCGTTTTGGAGGAGTGATGATCCCACCTGTGATAATAGGAGGGCACATGTGCTGTGCCTTTGCTCCCTGCAGCTCTAGTTAGAAACATTGGCAGCAACAGTCTTTTCCTTTGTTCGTTCTTGAATTTAATGTATTTGAAATCAGAATAATGACAAATACGTGGTTATATACCATCCAGGTTTCCAGGTTTTGCTTGTCTGGCATAGGCTTTTCTTTTTGGAGGTAGTGTGGTTAAAAAAAGAGCACGAGCCATCTTTTTTTTGTTTGTTTGGTTTCTCTGTGGCTTTGGAGCCTGTCCTGGAACTAGCTCTTGTAGACCAGGCTGGTCTCGAACTCACAGAGATCCGCCTGCCTCTGCCTCCTGAGTGCTGGGATTAAAGGCGTGCACCACTACTGCCCGGCTAGCACGAGCTATCTTGCTACATTTAACAATCTATTCTTCAGAAATTAGGTAATGTTAGGCAATAGGTTTAATAGGATTAATAACTTAATCCTCTGACAATTTAATGAGAATTTGTTTCGCTGTATTAGGAAATGCTTCTTTTCTAAACAGATAGCGTAGTGGAACGTTGTTGCTATTGATTGTAATACATGGATAGGTAAAGGAAGGGATGTGGAGCCTTTGTTATGTTATATTTATTGTTTATTATCTGAATGGCTGTTAGCAGAGATAACCATGTGTAGTTACCTTCTGTGCTAAAATCTTCTAGTTGTTATTTTGTATGATAAATTGTCAAGAGTTAGATTTTTTTTGTTTTTCTCTTCAGCCACTGTTGTTATTTTCTGGTTAATCTAATTCTCTTCAGTTGTCACTCACAACTCCTGCCCGGGAGTCTGGGTCTAGTGTGCAGTGCTAGTCAGGCACACAGGGTAGTGTGTGGGCACACCACTATTCCTTCTTTTCTTGCTGTGGTAAACTTGACACTTGATGTGATTTCCTTCTGTCTGGCTGAATTTTTTCTGTGTATTCATTATTTCTCAGTGGCTTACACAAGGATTACTACTCTACATTTTAAAAAATTGTTGGCTCACTGTGTAAGAGGTTCTTTCCATGTGCACTTTACAAATTCTTAGCCCATGAATAGGCTGGTAAGCAGTATGCTGTATTTTTTCTCTTTGGCTCCTTCATTCAGGTCCTTTGCTGTAAGTGGCTTTTTGTATTTATGTCTTACATTACAAAGTTATTTCCTTTATAGTGTTTCTGCTTTCTTTTGTCAGGGTTACTCTATGTAGACCAGGCTGGCCTTTACAACTTTGAATTACAAGTATGCACCAAAGTGCCAAGTTTATTTTTGAGATGGGATGTTGTTTCATATCCTTGACTCCCTCTGAACTGTCTATTCTTCTTTTCCACCTCCAAAATGCCGATATTATAGGCATGTGCCAGTACAGCTATCTGGTTCATCTTCTTTCTTTAGTAAATGAATTTTAGTATTCTTAATTTCCCCCTTGTTAGCTTATAGAATTTTGGTTGACTTTTTGGTGTCAGTTTTGTGGCCAGTCTGCTGATTTATTTATTTTTTCTTTTTTTATTGATATTTATTGAGCTCTACAGTTTTCTCTGCTCCCATCCCTGCCTCTTCCCTCCCCACTTTAATCCTCCCCCAAGGTCCCCATGCTCCCAATTTACGAAGGAGATCTTGTCTTTTTCTACTTCCCATGTAGATTAGATCTATGTAAGTCTTTCTTTTTTTTATTCTTTTTTTAATTAAAATTTCCACCTGCTCCCCGTTTCCCATTTCCCTCCCCTTCTCCCAAATATTGCCCCCTATGTAAGTCTCTCTTAGTGTCCGCATTGTTGTCTAAGTTCTCTGGGATTGTGGTTTGTAGGCTGGCTTTTTTTGCTTTATGTTTAAAAACTACCTCTATGGCTCACAACCATCTGAAACGCGATCTGATGCCCTCTTCTGGCCTGCAGGCAGACACACAGACAGAATATTGTACACATAATAAATAAATAAAATATTTAAAAAAAATAAAAATAAAAACCACCTATGAGTGAATACATGTGATAATTGTCTTCCTGTGTCTGGGTTACCTCTCTCAAAATAATGTTTTCTAGTTCCATTTTCTTGCAAAATTTAAGCTATCATTATTTTTTCTGCTGTGTAGTACTCCATTGCGTAAATATACCACATTTTTCTTATCCATTCTTCAATCGAGGAGCATTTAGGTTGTTTCCAGGTTCTGGCTATGAGAAAAAAAGCTGCTATGAACATAGTTGAGCACATGTCCTTGTGGCACGATTGAGCATCCTTTGGATATATACCCAAAAGTGGTATTACTGGGTCTTGAGGAAGGTTGTTTCCTAATTTTCTGAGAAATCGCCACACTGACATCCAAAGGGGTTGTACCAGCTTGCATTCCCACCAGCAATGCAGAAGTTCTCTTTTCCCACAACCTCTTCAGCATATTTGTCATCAGTGCTTTTGATCTTGGCCATTCTTACAGGTGTAAGATGGAATCTCAGAGTTGTTTTGATTTGTATTTCTCTGATGACTAAGGATGTTGAACATTACCTGAAGTGTCTTTCACCCATTTTAGATTTCTCTGTTGAGAGATCTCTGTTTAGGTCTGTACTCCATTTTTTTTTTTTATTGGATTATGTGTTCTTTTGGTGACCAATTTCTTGAGTTCTTTGTATATTTTGGAGATCAGACCTCTGTCTGATGTGGGGTTAGTGAAGACCTTTTCCCACCCTGTAGGCTGTTGTTTTGTCTTGTTGACTGTGTCCTTTGCTTTACAGAAGCTTCTCAGTTTTAGGAGGTCCCATTTATTGTTTCTCTCAGTGTCTGTGCTGCTGGGGCTCTATTTAGGAAGTGGGTCCCTGTGCCAATGCGTTCAAGTGTACTTCCCACTTTCTCTTCTATAAGGTTCAGTGTGGCTGGCTTTATGTTGAGGTCTTTGATCCATTTGGATTTGAGTTTTCTGCATGGTGATAGATATGGGTCTATTTTAATTCTCTACATGTTGATATCCAGTTATGCCAGCACCACTTATTAAATATGCTTTTTTTCCCCAGTTGATATTTCTTGCTTCTTTATCAAAGATCAGGTGTTTGAAGATGTGTGGATTGATATCGGGGTCTTCAATTCAGTTCCATTGGTCCTCCTGTTTGTTCTTATACCAGTACCAGGCTGTTTTCAGTACCGTAGCTCTGTAGTAGAGTTTGAAGTCAGGGATTGTGATGCCTCCAGAAGTTCTTTTATTGTACAGGATTGTTTTGGCTATTCTGGGTTTTTTGCTTTACCAAATGAAGTTGAGTATCGTTCTTTCGAGGTCTTTGAAGGATTTTGCTGGGCAATGCGTTGAGTCTGTAGATTGCTTTTGGTAAGATTGCCATTTTTACTATGTTAATTCTGCCTGCCCAATAGCATGGGAGATCTTTCCACTTTCTGGTGTCTTCTTCAATTTCTTTCTTCAAAGTTCTTGTCGTACAAGTCTTCCACTTGTTTGGTTAGAGTTACTCAGATATTTTATGCTATTTATGGCTATTGTGAAGGGTGTTGATTCTCTGATTTCTTTCCAATTCCTTTTATCATCTTTGTACAGGAGGGCTACTGATTTTTTTTTTTTTTGAGTTAATCTTGTATCCTGCTAACATTGTTGAAAATGTTTATGAGTTGTAGAAATTCCTTGGTAGAATTTTTTGGGATCACTTATATAAGCTATCATATTGTCAGCAGTCGGTGAGAGTTTGACTCTTATTTTCCAATTTGTATCCCCTTGATCTCCTTTTGGTGTCTTATTGCTCTAGCTAGGACCTCAAGCACTATATTGAATAGATATGGAGAGAGTGGACAACCTTGTCTTGTTCCTCATTTCAGTAGAATCGCTGGTAGTTTCTCTCCATTTAGTTTGATGTTAGCTGTTGGCTTGCTGTATATTTCCTTGATTATGTTTAGGTATGTTGTATCTCTGCTCTCTCCAAGACCTTTATCATGAAGGGATGTTGTATTTTGTCAAAAGGTTTTTCAGCATCTAATGATCATATGGTTTTTATTTTTCGGTTTGTTTATATGGTAGATTATGTTGACAGATTTTCGTATGTTGAACTATCCCTGCATCTGTGGGATGAAGCCGACTTGGTCATGGTGGATGATGGTTCTGATGTGTTCTTGGATTTGATTTGCTAGTATTTTATTTAGTATTTTTGCATCAATGTTCATGAGTGAGATTGGTCTGTAATTCTCTTTCTTTAGCAATGTCTTTCTGTGGTTTGGGTATCAGTGTAATTGTAGCCTCATAAAAAGAGTTTGGCAATGTTCCTTCTGTTTCTATTGTGTGGAACAATTTGAGGAGTATTGGTATCAGTTCTTCTTTGAAAGTCTTGTAGAATTCTGAGCTGAAACCATCTGGTCCTGGGCTTTTTTTGGTTGGGAGACTTTTGATGACTGTTTGTATTTTTACAGCAGTTATAGGTCAGTTTAATTTGTTCATCTGGTCTTCATTTGATTTTGGTAAGTGATATTTATCCAGAAAGTTGTCCATTTCCTTTAAGTTTTCCAATTTTGTGGAGTACAGGGTTTCAAAATAAGACCTGATGATCCTCTGTATTTCCTCCATGACTGTTGTTATGTCCCATTTTCATTTCTGATTTTGTTAATTTGGATATTCTCTCTATGCCTTTTGGTTAGTTTGGATAAAGGTTTGCCTGTGTTTTGATGATTTTCTCAAAGAACCAACTCTTTGTCTCATTGATTCTTTGTATTGTTTTCTTTGTTTCTATTTTATTGATTTCAGCTCTCAGTTTGATTATTTCCTGCCATCTAGTTCTCTTAGGTGAGTTTGCTTCTTTTTGTTCTAAAGTTTTCAAATGTTCTGTTAATTCACTAGTGTGGGATTTTTCCAGCTTCTTTACATAGGCGTTTAGTGCTATGTATACATAATTTTGTATGTGTGAAGTATTATATCTGTGTACCACATACATTTAGAGTTAGTGTTTGCCAGAAGAGGGTATTGAATTCTCTGGGACTGGAGTTACAGATGGTTCCTAATCACTTTGTGGTGCTAGGAATAGAACCTGGGTCCTCTGGAAGATAAATTAGGGCTCTTAACTGCTGAGCCATGTCTTCAGCCTGTTTTGCTTGGATTTTTTTTCTTACGTATGTTGGGATTAAGTATGCCCACATGCCCAGTGTGTGTATGCACATCTGTGCATGCTGGAGTACCAGTGCATATGTGTAGACACAAGTGTGAGCGTGTGTGATTTTTGCATTTGAAAATGGACATTTTAATGATAGTTGTTTAATCTGTGTGTTTTATTTATCTGTGCACTTACTTCGATCTTTATTTTAGAGAAGAGGTTTGATATGTAGTTTAGATTTTTTTCTGCCTCAGTCTTTTGTGATAGGATTTCATCATTTTAAAAATTTACCAGCAAGCATGGCTGTGCATACTTTTAATCCTAGCAGAGGCAGGAGGATTTCTGTGAGTTCAGTGTCAGCTTGGTCTACATAGTGAGACCCCAGGGCTACATAGAGAGACTAGCCGGACAGTGGTGGCGCACGCCTTTAATCCCAGCACTCAGGAGGCAGAGGCAGTCGATCTTTGTGAGTTCGAGGCCAGCCTGGTTTACAAGAGCTACAGAGAAACCCTATCTTTTTTTTTTTTTTTTAAAGATTTATTTATTATGTATATAGTATTCTGCCTACATATATCCTATAGGCCAGTGAGGGTACCAGATCTTATTGCAGATGGTTGTGAGCCACCATGTGGTTGCTGGGAATTGAACTCAGGACCTCTGGAAGAACAGTCAGTGCTCTTAACCTCTGAGCCACCTCTCCAGCCCCGAGAAACCCTATCTTGAAAAAACCAAGAGAAAGAGAGAGAGAGAGAGAGTCTAAATCTACAAAAACAAACGAACAATTCCCCCATGAATTTATTATAGTTTTTATCATAGAATCATAATCATCCCTGTAGATCTATTTCTAGGCTTTGGAATTCCTACTCTGCAGTGGAGGGTGGGTTTCAGATCCTCCTGCTTTAATATCTGTGTTGGGATTAAGTGCACTACCATTGCGAATGTGTTTGCACATACATGCACATTCGGGAGTGCAAGGGCATCTATGTGCGCACGAATTCTTGTGTGTGGGGGTGTGTTTCTGGTCAGAGGTCATGTCATATATCCTCTTTAATCCTGACCACAGCCATACCATCAGGAATATGCCAAGTCTTACCTTAATCACTTTTCATTAAAGTAATTGTTGCTAAAACAAAGTTTTTTATGTTTACCTTGTTTTTAGTGATTTTACTAATTATTTTGATAGTTTATTCTTTTAGAGTCTTGTACATTTTTTATAACATTTGTTTGTGTTTTTGGTTCATTTAAGATAAGGGTCTCTTTGTAGCCCAGACTGGCCTGGCGCTCTAAATACTTCTCTCATTTCTTGAATGCTGAGATTACAGGTTTGTGCCTGTACAATGTAATTGATACATGCTTAATTACAATCTTTTTGGAATGTGGGAGTATGAAGTGTCAGTTCTAGTACCTCTTTTTGTGTGTATGTGTGCAATTTATTTATTTATTTTGAGATCAGGTTTCTCTGTGAAATAGTTTTCACTCTGTACACCAGACTGACCTTGGTCTGAGTTCCACCTGCTTCTGCTGCCCAAGTGCTGGGATTAAAGGCATGTACCACCACCACCTGGTAATTCTAGTACCTTTTAGAAAAGAGCATCATTAGAAGATAATATTGACATTTTTATATCTAAAAATACATATTTTGCAATTGAAGTCTAGTTTTGTTAGGTTGAATAATTTTTCTACAGACTTTTGAAAGCAAGCATTTCTTCCAGTATTGCTTGAGACATCTCTTACAGTATATTTTTATCTTTGTCTCAAAAAAAAAGAAAAAAGAAAAACAAAAAAAGTTCGGTTTTCTTGCCTCAGCCTTCTAGTGTCAGGAATACTACTATGCCCACCTTCTTTATGGAGTTGAACATTTTTATACATTTTTATTTATTTTGTATGTGCATAAATATGTGTGTTTGCTGTGGCTCTTGTGTGGAGGTCAGAGACAACGTGCAGGAATTGGTTTTCTCCTATACTCCTTGTGTCCCTGGGATGGACCTCAGATTGTCAGACTTGGTGGCAAGTGTCAGTAAGCAGTAAGCTATCTCACCAGCTCTCTTGCACATCTCACAAAGATGTGCCCTTTGAGTTTTCCCTTCCTTACATGCACTACTGGGATCTGTTTTCATCCCCCCCCTCCTTATGAGACAGGGGGCCTCAAACTCAGAGAGACTTGCCTGCCTCTGTCTCGAGTGCTGGGTTTAAAGGTGTCCACCACCATGCTTGACTTTTACTTAGTTTTTGAATCTTCAACTATAACAACTGTTGAGCTTCCTAGATTGTTCTTTTAATATAAACTTTCTTATTTTAAATTTTCACATTTTTGTCTTTATAAGTTTTTTTTTTTTTTTAATTATTAAACCTGGGTTTTCTGGAAGAGCAGCTGCTGAATCATCTTTCCAGTCCCTAATTGTATTTTGTTTACTCACGCCATCCATTCATTTGTTTTGGTGTTTCTGAACAGGTTTCTTTGTGTAGCCTTGACTGTTCTGGTACTAGCTCTGTAGATGAAGCTTACCTCTGTCTCAGAGATCCACTTGCCTCTGCTTCCCTGTGCTGGATTAAAAGCAAGAGCCACCTTACCTAAAGGTTTTTTTTTTTTATGTTTGTGTATATATGTGTATATATATTTTATAGTATATTATATAAAATATACTATAAAATATATATATGCTTAGCCAGGCATGGTGGTGCACACTTCTAACTCCAGCACTTGAAAGGCAGAGACAGGTAGATTTCTGAGTCCCAGGCTAGCCAGGGCTACTATAATGAGACCCTGTCTTTTTTTTTTTTTTTTTAAGTATTTATTTATTATGTATACAAAATCCTGTCTGCATGTATGCCTGCAGGCCAGAAGAGGGCACCAGATCTCATTACAGATGGTTGTGAGCCACCATGTGGTTGCTGGGAATTGAACTCAGGACCTTTGGAAGATCAGGCAATGCTCTTAACCACTGAGCCATCTCTCCAGCCCGAGACCCTGTCTTAAAATAGAAAAAAAAAAGACGGCTGGAGTTCAATTCCCAGCAACCACATGGTGGCTCACACCACCTATAATGAGATCTGGTGCCCTCTTCTGTCATGCAGGCAGAACCCTGTATACATAATAAATAAATAAATGAACAAATAAATAAATCTTAAAAAAAAGTTTAGAGATTTAAATAATAGGGTGATAAATTATGTCAGGGCTCAGAGCCTCTGTTCCATTGTCCTCCTTGTTTTAGTCAGGGTTTTTATTGCTGTGAAGAGACACCCTGACCACAGAAACTCTTGTTACAGGAGGAGTGGGCCTGCTTTTCATCCCGGCCGCCTGGTTAGCTTAACCCCTGAAATAATCACACAGAAATTGTATTAATTAAATTACTGCCTGGCCCATTATCTCTAGCCTCTTATTGGCTAACTCTCACATATTAGTTTAACCCATCTCCATTAATGTGTATTGCCACTTGACTGTGGCTTACCGGCATGAGTCTAACCAGCGTCCATCTCAGGCAGGAGAACCATGGCATTTGCCACACTGCCCTTCTTCCCAGCATCCAATTTTGTCTACTCAGCCTATCTAAGTTCTGCCCTATCAAAAGGCCAAGGCAGTTTCTTTATTCAACCAATGAAAGCAACACAAATACAGAAGGACCTCCTACACCAAACTCTTTTTTTTTTTTTTTTTTGGTTTTTCGAGACAGGGTTTCTCTGTGGTTTTGGAGCCTGTCCTGGAACTAGCTCTTGTAGACCAGGCTGGTCTCGAACTCACAGAGATCCGCCTGCCTCTGCCTCCCGAGTGCTGGGATTAAAGGCGTGCGCCACCACTGCCCGGCACACCAAACTCTTATAAAGAAAACATTTAATTGAGGGTGATGGTTTACAGTTCAGAGGTTTAGTCCATTATCATCATGGCGGGGAGCATGGCAGCATGCACACGCAGGCAGACATGGTTCTGGCTATATCTTGATCAAAAGGCAACAGGATGTGGACTCAATGTCACACTGAGGGAAGCTTGAGCAAAATAGATCTCAAAGCCTCCTCTCATAATAACACACTTCCTCCCTCCAGCAAGGCCACACCTCCTAATAGTGCCACTCCCTTTAGGAACCATTTTCTTTCAAACCACATTCCTACCTCCATCTCCTCTTACCTTGATGGAAATGGTTTGCTACGGTTAATGATTTCCTTTCCTTTAGGATTTTAAACTCTTTTTTTCTTTTAATCTTAATGTGTACAAGACAAGGCATAACTGTATGTTCCAGGCTGGCCAGCACTCAAAAACTGTGTCTATTTTGTTGATTCCATTAATCCTTTAGCTATAGCTTCCTATAGTCCTATTTAAAGTAGTTAATTAAAAACCTTCGGTAGGAGCTCAGCAGTTAAGAGCATCTGATGCTCTTGCGAAGTTTTTTTGTATTTTTGTTTTTGTATTAAATCACTGCTTGGCCCATTAGCTCTAACTTCTTTTTGGCTAGCTCTTGCATCTAGAATTAACCCATTTTTATTATTTTATATTTTACCATGAGGTTCTTGGCCTACCAGGAAGGTTTTGACTGGCGGCTCACATCTTTTTCCTCTGGCAGCTCCATGGCTTCTCTCTGACTTCGCCTTTTTTCTCTGTCTTTTTGGCTTGGCTACACTGTGTTAAACCATTTTAAAGCACCTTTATTATTCATTAACCAGTAAAAGCAACACATATACAGAAGGACCTCCTTACACCACCCCTTTGGTCTGAGTAGAGGTAAAAAACTCCTAGTTGCTGGCTGCTCTGCTTCTCTGATCCTTCAGCTTTCACAGCCTGATAGCTGACTCTGAGTTTTCATTATTAAGACCAATTAGAATTTATGCTCCAATGATGACTGTAGGCCCTGGCATGTTGATAACTCGAACATGGCCTGCCGGTCTTCCTTGTTTGATGACAGATGCACATAGCTCATTCTGGCCTGTCGGCACAGCTCAACCATGCTCTCCCCACACGGAGCCCAAGATGCAACAAAAACTCTTTGCAGTTTTGAGCACACAAGTTGGACATTCACAACCACTTGTAATGCCAGTTTCAGGGGACCTGCTGCCCTCTCTGACCTCACATGCACACATCCACACACAGACACACGTGTGTGCGTGTGCACACAGGCACTCATATATACATCCCTCCCTCTTTAACTAAAAATCCCTTAAAATGTTTTAAAATTTTATGTATATGAGTGTTTTTCTCAAATGTATGTCTGTGCATCATCACACATGGTTCTGGTGCCCACACAGAAGGCAGACACAGTCAGATCCCTTGAAACTGGAGTAATGGACATGTAGGTGCTGGGAATTTAGCCCAGATCTTCTTCCAAGGATTCTCTTAACCTCTGAGCCACGTTTCCTCCCCTAATAATAAATATTAAAATAATTTTAATTTTTAAAAATTAAAAATCTTTAGTAAATTTTTGTGTATATATATAGTGTAAATATATATATATCCACTGAAAGGAAATGACACCAAAATGTGCACGTTAGCCAGGCGGTGGTGGTACAGTGCACGCCTTTAATCCCGGTACTTGGAAGGTAGAGGCAGGTGGATCTCAGTGAATTTGAGGCCAGCCTGGTCTACAAAGTGAGTTCCAGCATAGCCAGGACTATTACAAGAGAAACCCTGTCTCGAAAAGCCAAGAAAAGGAGGGAAAAAAAAAAGGTCAGACGTTGTTGGTGAGTGAGGAGATAGATACTGTTTGCATGATATCAATAAAAAGGAAAATTATTTGTTCTCTTATTTATTAGAAAACCATATTGGTTTGGCACAAAAATGGTGGTAGCGGGCTGGAGAGATGGCTCAGAGGTTAAAAGCACTGGCTGTTCTTCCAGAAGTCCTGAGTTCAATTCCCAGCAGCCACATGGTAGCTCACAACCATCTATAATGAGATCTGATGCCTTCTTCTGGCCTGCAGGTATATGTGCAGATAGAATACTACTATATACATAATTAATAAATCTTAAGAAATAGTGGTAGCGGAGAATGGGGGCTAACTTAGTGGTAGGGTGCACCTCTGGATGCAGGGACAGCAGCCTCAGTGTTTGGCGCATCTCTTACCTTTCTTTCCTGTGAGCTGAATTTTTATTCATAAAAATGATAATATTTGGGTCATTTAGCCAAGATACAAATATTTGATGATCTCCTGAAAGAACATTCTGATAACTTGTCGGCAACCTGATCTGTAGAAAGGAGCTCTCTTTCTTTGGGATATAATAGTGGGAACTATTAGACAAATGAACAACTTGTCTTACTTATTAGCATTATTTTTTTTTCTTTTGCAGGCACATATTAAATTTCCTATTGACTACCCATATTCACCACCTACCTTCAGATTCTTGACCAAAATGTGGCACCCCAACATTTATGAGGTAAGAGACATCTGTTACAACTTTCTCTGTGGATTTTTTTCAGATTAGTTCTTTAAAAAGAGACTAGAGATTTACCAATCAAGGTCCTGTGTTTGATTATCACACCACACAAAAATAGTAGTTTGAGCTGGAGAGTGTAACTTGGTAAAGCATTTGCTTAGCATGCCCAAGGATCTCAGTTTAGTCACAACAGCACACCCCGCCCACCCCGAAATAGACTGCATATCAGTAAGTTGTGTTTCACTGTGCCCACAGAGAAATGTTCGTCTTGTATTTTGTATTCTCTGGTCTAATTTTTTTTTTTTTTTTTTTTTTTTTTTTTTTTGGTTATTCGAGACAGGGTTTCTCTGTAGCTTTAGTGCCTGTCCTGGAACTAGCTCTTGTAGACCAGGCTGGCCTCAAACTCACAGAGATCCACCTGCCTCTGCCTCCCAAGTGCTGGGATTAAAGGTGTGCGCCACACCGCCCGGCTCTGGTCTAATTTAAAATCAAGAGTACTTTTATAATATATAATGATTATTCCAGTTAAAGATGGAAAAATTAAGCCTTTGCAGCTGGTTGCTAAGATTATAATGCACACACGTTAACATTCATGTTTTACAAATTTAGTAAAGTACCTATCCTCTAACTTTACAGCAAGGGTCACCTGCTGCTATGGGCAGAGACTCAGCTTTTTCAGGGGGCTTTATCCTAGTATATTTGGCCTGGTCTCCTTTCAGGAGTTACTGCTGAGCATTTGAGAGCCTCTTTTGGAATAACTTCAAGGTGAGGTTCTGTTGTATGGAGAGGCCTGCTTGTTTGTCCTGGCCGCCCAGCTAGCTTAGCCCCGAAATAATCACACAGAAATTGTATTTATTAAAATACTGCTTGGCCATTAGCTCTAACTTCTTTTTTTTTTTTTTTAAAGATTTATTTATTTATTATGTATATAACATTCCTTCCATGTATGCCTGCAGGCCAGAAGAGGGCACCAGACCTCATTACAGATGGTTGTGAGCCACCATGTGGTTGCTGGGAATTGAACTCAGGACCTTTGGAAGAGCAGGCAGTGCTCTTAACCGCTGAGCCATCTCTCCAGCCCTAGCTCTAACTTCTTATTGGCTAACTCATACATATTACTTTAACCCATCTCCATTAATCTGTGTATTGCCACGTGGCAGTGGTTTACTGGAGATTCTAACTGGCGTCTGTCTCAGGCAGAGGACCCATGGCTTCTCTCTTGACTCTGCTATCAAAATCTTCCCCCACACATCAGCAAGATGATTATAAAATTTATAAAGAAATAATAAGAGACCTAGAATTCCAAAAATTGAAAAGAATTTAAAACATAGTATGAAATTATTGTCACCAAGAGAGTTTAGTGCTACCATGGTAAAGAATTGAGAACCTCAAAATAATCCAGAACATCTATAATTACCAGTATATTTATTTTGAGATAATATCTTGCCATGTAGTCCAGATTAGCCTCTAACACGTCATCTTCCTTCTTCAGCTTCCTAAGTATTGGGACTTTAGGCAGGAACTGTGATGCCCATTTATAATTAATAGATTTTGACAAAAAATGACACCAGTCTCATTGAGCATCATCTTTGTTATGATTTCTCTTGTAGTGATGAAGTTTCCTCCAACCTCAGGAGGAAAAGGTTTATTTGGCTTTCATATTGTAGATCACTGTCGAATGAGGGAAGCAGAGGCAGGAACTGACGGCAGAGTCTGTGGAGAAAGTCTGTCTGCCTTCTGGCTTACTCCTCATGACTTGCTCAGCCTGCTCTCTTATACAGCTCAGGACCACTGCACATCCTCATCAGTCAGTGGTTAAGAAATGTCCCAAGTATTTGTCCATAGATAATTCAATAGAGGCATTTTCTCAATTAAGGTTCCCACTTCCCAAATGATCCTAGTCTGTGAAGTTGACATAAAAATGAGCACAGTGGGAAGTAACGGTCTCATTAATAGTTGGATTTCCACAAACAAAAAAATGATACTGACCAGGCAGTGGTGGCGCACACCTTTAATCCCAGCACTTGGGAGACAGAAGCAGGTGGATCTCAGTGAGTTTGAGGCCAATTTTGTCTACAAAGTGAGTTTCAGGACAGCCAGGACCCTGTCTCAGGGAAAAAAGAAAAAAAGATATTGGATTTCTACCTCATAAAAAATTGTTGAAAACTTGCTCAGAACTATACTCAAGAGTCAGAGGCAGGAAGATTCCTGCATTTGAAGCCAGCTTGGTCTGTAAAGTTCTTTAAAAAATTAAAAAAAAAAAACCCACAGGATTTTAAAAGGATTAACCTAATTGAAAGTAGGCAAAGTTAGCCCAAATGTGTGTTAGGAGACCGAGCAGGAGGATTGCCAAAGCCCAGGAGTTTGAGGCCAGACTAGGCAGTCATGGCTCGGAGGATAGAAAGAGACCCTGACAACGAATGAGCTCAGTTCACATCAGACACGTAGTGAGACTTGACTAATGCACAGAGTGGTGCATGTGCTGTTAGGAAAAAGGCCCACGGAAGTTAAACATAGGCCTCATGTCTAACAAGGGAAAAGAAGCACACGGTGTGGAGAGCAGCACTGTGAACACACAACTCCAGTGTCCACCAACGGAAGCCCAGCACACGCTCACTGCATCCATGGAGGGTAGAGGGAACTCTGAAACATTTGACTAAGTCAGAAAACGGTTGTATATTGTATGATTCCATCTATATTAAAGGTTCAAAATATATAAGGCACTAAATCAGAAAGCCAGCTGGTAGTGACTGAAGACTGTGGCAGACGACTAAGCTGCGTGGGTTTTTTCTTTCTTTTTCTTTCCTTTTTTTTTTTTTTTTGTGGTTTTCTGATACAGGGTTTTTCTGTGGCTTTGGAGCCTACCCTGGAACTAGCTCTTGTAGACCAGGCTGGCCAGTTTTATTCTTTATAGCCTTGGCAGACAGATCTGTATCTCACTATGCAAACTAGGCTAGCTATGAACCTAATTCTACCTTCCAAGTGTTGGGATTGTAGATGTGTGCCATCATGCCCAAACCAGTTATTCATATAAAAACTTGATTTAGTCAGCCATGATGACAGGCCTTTAGAGAGAGGGACAGGTGGCTCTCACTTTCAAGGTCATCCTAGTATATATAGAACTCTAGGCTAACCAAGGCTACATGACAAGACCCCCATCTCAGAAAGCAAGAGAAAAGTTTAATTTAGTAAGTTAAATTCATCTAAAAAAAATTTAAGGGATAAGGTTTTGCCTGTAGAACTGGAACTGGGCAATGGTGGCAGCACACATCTTTAATCTCAGTACTCAGGAAGTGGAGGCAGGTGGCTCTCTCTTGAGTTTGAGGCAAGTCTGGTCTACAGAGTCAGTTCCAGGACAGCCAAGGCTACACAGAGAAACCATGTCTTGAAAAACTAAAAAGAAAGAGAGACAGAAAGAAAGACAGAGAAATATTTATTTATTTACAGCTGTGGCACATAACTTTAACCCTAGCACTTTGGAGGCAGAGACAGGTGGGTCTTTGAGTTTGAGGCCAGAGCAAGTTCCAGGACAGCCAGGGCTACACAGAAATCCTGTCTCTAAAAACCAAGAAAAAGCGGAGGAGTGTTAGATCTTTGAGTTTTAGGATCAAGAGACCCCGTCTCCAAAAAAAAGTAGTATTTTATTAACTATAATGGGTTTTATTATGATATTTTTATACATGCATATAATTTTGATTTATATTCCTTTTCATTACTCCCTTGCCCCACTTCCATTCTTATTAATTCTTTTTCTCTTCCCAACTGGTCCTCTTTCTACTTTATTACCTTTTGTAGTAAATGAGTTCATGTGGTTGCTGACATGAGCCTGGGCATCTTATAGGTGGCTTTACCATTCAAGAAACTGTCTTCTCGCCGGGCGATGGTGGCACACGCCTTTAATCCCAGCACTCGGGAGACAGAGGCAGGCGGATCTCTGTGAGTTCGAGACCAGCCTGGTCTACAGAGCTAGTTCCAGGACAGACTCCAAAGCCACAGAGAAACCCTGTCTCGAAAAACCAAAAAAAAAAAAAAAAAAAAAAGAAAGAAACTGTCTTCTCCTCCTCAAGGAAGGGTGGGACCTCGTGACTGCCTCCCCTTTTGTGGCAGGATGTTGGCAGAGAGTCTTGTGCAGGGATTACGAAGGCATTCATAGCTCATGTGAATTCAAGGAGCACCTGCCATGTCATGTCTGGTCTCTAATCTAGAGCCTTGCTGGCCCTCCTGTGGTGTCCTGTTGTGACTGAGCAGTCACTTCTCACTTCCTCTCTGCACTTTGACTCCTCCTGAGCCATTGTCCACTGTAGAGAGAGCACTGCAGCACTAGTCTTGGGATGGAACCATGGTTTCCTGGGAGGCAGCTTGGCAGGTATCATGTCCACTTAACAAGGCAGCACAGTAGCTTCCTTATGAGAACTCAGAACTGCCTCAGCCACAGGCTTTTTACCAGCAAGCACTCTGTCTCTGCCTGCCTGCCTGCCTGCCTATTTCTGGGTCTGGAGAGATGCTCAGCAATTAAGAGCATGTGCTGTTCTTCCAGAGGACCTGGATTCAATTCCCAGCATCAACCTGGTAGCTCACAACCACCTGTAACTCCAGTCCTAGGAATGGTGGTAGGTCCTGTGGGCATTGCACATGCATAGTGCACAGATAAACACATAAAAATGAAATTTAAAAAAAAGTGTGTGTGTGAGAGAGAGAGGGAGGGAGGGAGGGAGGGAGGGAGGGAGGGAGGGAGGGAGGGAGTATGTGCTCTTGCAGGTGCTTGAAGAAGACGAAAGAGGATGTCAGATCTGCTGGAACTGGAGCTACAAGTGGTTGTGAGCTGCCTGATGTGGGTGCCTGGAACTGAATTTGGGTCCTATGAAGAAGCCATATCTCATTATTATTATTATTATTATTATTATTATTACTATTATTATTATTACTATTATTATTATTAGATATTTGCTTGCTGGGTGTGGTAGATCATGGCTTTAATCCCAATACTTGGTAGGCAGAGGCAGGCAGATATATGCAAGTTTGAGGACAGCCTGTTCTACATAGCAAGCTTTAGTACACCTAGGGCTACATAGTGATACCCTCTTCCCCCCCACCCAAAATTAGTTGTATTATATATTTTTAAAAGTGTGTGTGAAGGGGCTGGAGAGATGGCTCAGTGGTTAAGAGCACTGGCTGCTCTTCCAGAGGTCCTGAGTTGCTGACAACCATCTGTAATGAGATCTGGTGCCCTCCTCTGGTATGTGGACATATATGGAGGCAGAATGTTGTATACATATTAAATAAATAAATAAATCTTTTAAAAAAATAAAAGTGTGTGAGATTATATATAACTTAGTTATATTTCCCCATTGTCTTCTCCCTCCCCACCCCCCATATGCCTCTCCCTGTTCTCTTTCAATTTCATGATCTCTTTTTTCATTAGTTGTTGATATGTGCATATAAGTATGTATATATACACATATATCCCTACATATGTAAATCCAACTGGCTCAGTCTATAATGTTACTTGTGTGTATGTTTTCAGGGCAGACCATTTGTTATGGGATGGCAATTCACTGGTATGTTATTCCCTGGGAAAGACTGTGGACTTCTAGTCTGTGTCTCAGTTGCCTCCTGCATAGCAGGGACTCTTAGATTTGGTCTGTTAGTGATTTCCCGAAGTCTTTTTTTGTTTTGTTTGTTTGTTTGTTTTAGTTGATAACTGAACGTACCAATTTCTCAATCTTGTCTTTAGTTCCTGATGTTAACTTTCTGCATAGGTCACTTCATTTGTGATGTTTTAGTGAAATTTTTTTAAACTATTTTTTTTGTGCATTGGCATTTTGCCTGAATGTATATGTCTGTGTGAAGGTCAGATCTTGGAGTTACAGAGAGTTGTTAGCTACCCTGTGAGTGGTGCTGGGAATTGAACCCTCGTCCTTGGGAAGAGCAGCCAGTGCTCTGAACTGCTGAAGTTGACGTGTGTAGCTTCTCTCCTGTGTCGTTGCAGTTACCCTGCTCTGGCTCTGACACTTCCCACTCTCTTTTCATTCATGTCTGAGGGTGCTGGTGGGGAGGTATGTGTTTGCTTTGGGGGTGAGCATTTCGTAGTCTCTTATTTTCTGCACCTTGGCCAGCTGTGGTTTTCTGTGGTAATCACCATCTACTGCAAATAGGAGCTTCTCAAATGGGAGTTGAGAGAAGGTGGGCAGGACATGAGTTCCTTAGGTCACAATGCTTATCTAAGTTTTAAATAATGTCTCCAGCTATTTATTTGAGTAGTCATTGGGGTCATTGATCTTTTTAAAAACTAGATCTTCGAATTCTTTTTTCTTTCAACCATTTTGGTGTCTCCATTTCCTTGTTGAAGAGTTTTAAGTTCCCCTGAGCCTTCTTCCTGGCCCAACAGTAGTTTCTAGTGTAGGGAAGGGGGTGCCAACACTCTGATCTTCAACTGTCAGAATTAGCCAGCTGGTCTTAGTTTAGTTGATCCCAGTTTTGTTGGCAACATCTGGAGCATCATACTCAGGAGCCAACTGAACATGCGCCTCCTCTCAGGCCTTCTGTGGGTGCTGACTGTGGCCACATCAGTGTCACGGCCTCACAGCCTGTGTGACCTGCAGCTGGCTGGGCATGGCACCGACAGCGAGCAAGTGTGTTGTCTCCTCTCTTCTTCATGGCTGACTCAGTGGTGGGGGCCATTGTATGATGGCATAGTCGTCAAGGTGTTTCTCCTGGGTGCGCTTTTTCAAGGGTCTTGGGCTGGAAGGTGGGTGACGTGTGGGTCTTCCTCTTGTGGCTGTGGGTGCCTTTCAGCACTGCCTTCTTGGCCTTCGCTTTGGCTGCAGCTTTGGGCGGAGGAGCAAGAGCTTCCTTTTTTGCTTTTGGCACCGTGTTGGAGAACAGGTCTTATTTTGTCATGCTGTGGTGATTTTTAGAGTAGTAATCGAAAACAGAAAGAAGTAGCCAGGAATATTTATCAGGTATTGATTTTTTACATATTTATTTGTTGTGTATGGGTGCACGTATTTGTGATTGCATGTGTTATTAAACCAAGGCCAGTGATCAGTCTTGGGTGTCGTTCCTCAGGAACCATTTCCTTTGTTTCTTTTGATACAAGATCTCACTCTGGAACCAGGAGCCCATAGGTAGTCCAAGGAAGCATCTCTGCTGAGATTATGAGCACACTCCATTGTTCCCATCTCTTTATGTGGTGCTGGGGGTTCAATTCAGGTCCTTATGCTTGTGGAACAAACACTGCCAACTAAGCTGTTTCCCCAGCTCCTGTTCTAATGCTTATGATGTGGATTTATTTTTCTAGACAGACACATGTCAAAATTTATGAAATTTACTCAGTATTAGAGGTCTATGTAAAAGCTTTCACGACCACACAAAGCCTCTTGTCTTTTTTCATATTCTACATATACATTCTTTCTTACTGTGTTCTATCGTCTACCTTCTTTGGTATCCACTTGTAATTTAGCTTTAGAATATACTATTTGATACTTTTACGCCTTTAATCTTAGTACTTTGGAGGTAGAGACAGGCTGCTCTCCAAGTTTTTTGAGGCCAGCCTGGTTTACAGAGTGAGTTCCAGGACAGCTAGGGCTACACAAAGAAACCCTGACTCAAAAAATAAACAAAATAAAAGTATGTACGGTATTTTGCCTGCATGGGTATCTCTATGTCTCATGTGCATGCCTGGTACCTGAGGAGGCCGGGAGAAGGTCTTAGATCCCATGGAACTGGAGTTACATATGGTTGTGAACTGCCATGTGGGTGCTGGGAATTGAACCTTGGTCCTCTGGAGAGCAAATAGCCTCTTTACCTTCCTCCAGCCCCTAAAATTCTTTAAAAATGTTTTGGAGGGGTCTAGAGAGATGGCTTAGGGGTTAAGAGCCCTTATGTCTGCTCTTATAGGGAACCTCGGTTCAATTCCCAACAACCATGTGGCCACTCATAACTGCCTGAACTCCAGTTCCGGGAATCCAGCACTCTCACCCAGACATGCATGCAGGCAGAACACCAGTCACATAAAAATAAGCAAATCTTTTTTTTTTTTTAAAGGTGCTGGAAATAAAAACAGAAATCATATTAAAATTTTATTTAAGCTGAGCAGGGGTGGTGCACACCTTTAATCCCAGCACTCAGAAGGCAGACAGGTGGATTTTGAGGCCAGCCTGGTCTACAGAGCGAGTTCCAGGACAGGCAGGGTTACACAGAGAAACTTTGTCTTGAAAAACAAACAAAAAAAAGCATTTTTTGTTTTAATTAAAAAACTCTTTAAAGGTGGGTCTGGAGAGCTTGGCTTAGTGGCTAAGGAGCACATACTGCTTTGGCAGAGGACTCGAGTTCAGTTCCTAAGTCAGGATGCTCATGACCCTGTAACTGTAGACTCTGGTGGGATAGGTTTCCTTAGGCACTTGCACTCATGTGTACATGCAGACACATACACCATGTGGGCTAGTTGTATGTTAGGGTTAATACAAGCTAGGAAGCCTCAATTAAAAAAATGTCACCAGAAGATTGGTGTGTAGGGAACCTTGTAGGGCTTTTCTTAATTGTGTGTGGTGCCTTCCCTGGACTGGTGTTCCATAAGAAAGCAGGCTGAGCAAGCTACGGGAAGCAAACCAGTAAGCAGCACCCTTCCATGGCCTCTGCATCAGCACCTGCCTCCAGGTCCCTTCCCTGACTCTCTTTGATGACGAACATAGCAATTTTGCACATTATAATACACAGCTAATTTTTTTTTTTTTAAGAGACGGGGTTTCTCTGTGCAACAGCCCTAGCTGTCCTAGCATGCAATCTGTAGACCAGGATGGCCTCAAACTCACAGAGATCCGCTTGCCTCTGCCTCCCAAGTGCTGGGATTAACAATGTGCACCACCACCACCCAGCTAAATTCAAAAAGGTTTTTAACTCTTATCTCCCAGTTTTGATTCGTTTTTTTTTTTTTTTTTTTTTTTTTTTGGTTTTTTTCGAGACAGGGTTTCTCTGTGGCTGTGGAGCCTGTCCTGGAACTAGCTCTGTAGACCAGGCTGGTCTCGAACTCACAGAGATCCGCCTGCCTCTGCCTCCCAAGTGCTGGGATTAAAGGCGTGCGCCACCACCGCCCGGCCCCAGTTTTGATTCTTAAAAAAACAAATGATTTGGCACATTGACCCCAGTAGAGGCAGAGGTAGGTGGATCTCTGAGTTCAAGGTCAGCCCTGCTACACAGCCCTGGATGACCTGGAACTTGACATGTATGTAGATTAGGCTGCCTCAAACTTGGAGTGATCCTCTTGCTTCTTATCTCGTTGAGTGTTGTGATTATTATAGGCATGTGCCACCGAACATGGTCCTGGTGAATGTTTATCCTATTTAGTTCTCTTCAACTTCAACATGGAGAACTGGTTTTCCCATAATAAAAAGAAATGAACTTTTTAGCAAAAAAATTATGTGCCTTATCCATCGCATGTTTTGGTGGAGGTTTTTTTTTTTGTTGTTGTTGTTTTTGTTTGTTTGTGTTATTAAAGACAGCTTTTTACTGTGTAGCACTAGCTGGTTTGGAATTTGCTATGTAGACCAGGCTAACTTCAAACACATAGATTTGCCTGCCCCTGCCTATCAAGTACTGGGATTAAAGGCATGTACCATCATGCCTGGCCTTTATCACAGGTGTGTGTGTGTGTGTGTGTGTGTGTGTGTGTGTGTACGGACCAGGTTTGACTGACCTTGTACTTGAGATCCTATTGCCTCAGTCTGAGTACTGGGGTTGCAGGTGTGTGTCACCGCACCTTGCTTACATCAGTTTTTTACATATTTACTGAATGTTGTATTGTTGTTTTGTAGAATGGAGATGTATGCATTTCAATTCTTCATCCGCCTGTAGATGACCCACAAAGTGGAGAACTGCCCTCTGAAAGGTGGAATCCCACTCAGAATGTGAGGTAAGGTGTTAGAAGAGATGATACTTGCCGAGCTTTGTTCACTGCTTTCTATTTTTATTGGTTTCTTGAGACAGGATTACTCTGTGAAAGCCCTGGCTCCTGGAACTCCGTTTGTAAACCAGGCTGGCTTTGAACTCAGAGACCTGTGTCTGCCCCGGGTGCTGGGATTAAAGGCATGCACCACTACTGCCCAACTGTTTTTGAGACATTCTTACTATGTTGTTAAGATTGACCTCAAATTCCTGGGCTCAAGTCAACCCTTTATGTCAGCGTCCCAAACACACCAGACTGCAGACACTCGCTACTTGAGTCGTGTGTTGGTGTCTCACTCTGTGTGAAGCTGTGAAAGAGCTCCTCTCTGGTTAGTGTACCAAAGGTTCAAAGGGGGATTGTGGTGATCGGAGGCCAAGAATGCTGCAGAAATCAGAAATTTATTGGGGGTGGGCGAGAGGCTAGTTATGAGCTGGGGCGAGGATGACACAGGGTAGGGGAGGTCTGGAGCATCCCTAAAGGGACATAGGCGACACTGGTGACAGTAGTCACAGTGATCTTTACTGATGATGGTTGAAGGTGGGGTATGGGTTGCTTCTGGCATGTGGGCAGTTCTTGGTTGACTAGCTTCCTGAGGTGGTTGGGATTCTTTCTCATTACCCTTTGTCAGGGATCTGGTTGGTTTTTTGTTTGTTTGTTTGTTTTTGTTTGTTTTGTTTTATTTTTTTGAGACAGGGTTTCTCTGTGTGTCTTTGGAGTCTGTCCTGGAACTCACTCTTGTAGACCAGGCTAGCCTCAAACTCAGAGATTCACCTGCCTCTGCCTCCCGAGTGCTGGGATTAAAGGCGTGCACCACCACTACCTGACTGGGATTCAGTTTTATTCGTGATTAATACTGTAGTCACTGGAGGAACCTTTAATTTTTCTGTTCTCTCAACTAAAAGCCTAGGCCAACACCTTGGTTAGTTGGTAGAAGCCATGACCAGATAGACAAGGGAAGCTGCTGGAAGAGCCACAGAGCTTTCAGAGTGGGGTGGGATTTCTCCCTTCCTCCCTCCCTCCCTCTTTCTTTTCTGGTTTTTCAAGACAGGGTCCCAGAACTAGCTCTTGTAGACCAGGCTGGCCTCAAACTTGCAAAGATCTACCTGCCTCTTCCTCCTGAGTGTTGGGATCAAAGGCGTACGCCATCACTGCCCGGCGCAATACATTTCTTTTTTTTTTTTCTCCTTTTTTTTTCTTTATACGCAATACATTTCTTAATTCCTCAAATATCTTTCATTCACTTATGGGGAGAAATAGCTGATAGCTGTCTATATACATTATAGCTCATTTATATAATGTCAAATTTAATTTGAATGCTAAACGCATAAAAATAATTATTTTAAACACTTTATCAAAATGCATCCTACTTGTTTTTGAGAAGAACCTATAGCAAATGCTACATATAGGAGCCACCTTTGTTGTAGTTTATCATGGTTTGTGTAACCACCCTGGCTGGACTGGAACTCGCTCTGTAGATCAGGCTGGCCTAGAACTCACAGAGATCCACCTGCGTCTGGCTCCTGAGTTCTAGGATTAAAGGTGTGCGCCGCCACCACTCAGCTGTAGGAGCTATCTTTTTTATTTATTATGTATACAGTGTTCTGCCTGCATGTATGCCTGTATGCCAGAAGAGGGCATGCACATGCAGGCCTGCTTTCTTCAGAGATGCCTGGTTACCTGGAGTGCTGGCGTGGCATGGCCACACAACCTGATGATCCTTTGCTAGCTGGAAATTCCCCCAAATCCTGATAATTGTTTAGGCCTTAATCCTAGGCTTTGCCTCTCAGTGGATAGAACTCATACTTATGAAAGTTGCTTCATACTTTGCATCAATCCTATGCTTAGTGCAAATTCTACCTCTCTAGGACCTCGCCCTGAGCATTGTCTCAGCCAGTTGAGCTCATAATGAGTTAGATTAGAGGACTGCAACAAGATCCTGTCTCAGGAGAGAGCAGTCTCTGAGTTATGTAGGCAAGCTCAGTGTATGTCATCTGCTTTGGAACTGGCTACCTAGTATCTCTGCTCCATGTAGCTGTCGTGTCCTTCAGCAGAAGTTCTTCTCCGAGGGGAATCTCTCGGGGTCATTCAAGAAGACTTTCGTTGGTTGTCTTTGGGAATATTTTTACTTGTCCGTTTTGTTTCTGTTACTTATAGTTTTTTGTTTTTTTAAACAAGGTTTTACTGTGTAGCCTAGCTGACCTCAGTTTTGTTATCTTCCTGCCACCATCTCCCGAGTCCTGCTATTACAGGCATGCACCACATCTAGCTTGTTTAAGGAGGTTCTAAAGGTAGGTAGTAAATTGCCAGTCTGTTTGAGGGTTACTTACGATACTATCATGTCTCACTATGTAGTTTTGGTTGTCTTGGAACTTACCCTGTAGACTAGGTTTGCCTTTATTTGCACCATCTGTCTCTGCCTCCCAAAGGCTCAACACACTGACACACTGAAATACTGACTCAGGAGACACAGGGCAGGCAGGGCAATCTTTTTCTTTCACACCACTTTGCTGCTAATTTGTCAGTGCTGAGTAGCTTGTCTGGCTCAGAGGATTGATCTCTGAGTTCAGCTCTAGGGCTACTGTAGCAGGACTGCAGTGGAACTGGCATGAGCTGTCTGGCTTATCTCATCAGTCACAGCTGCTGCCTGGCACTGGCAGCATATTCTCATGGGTTGGGGTTTCCTGTGCTCTTCATCTTGTAAGTGGGCATATTCATAAGGTAGAGTTGTTTGGAAGGGTCTTTGTGACCTACAGAATATAAAACCTTCTTTAAGAGCTCAGCCTGTACAGTTGTAATTGTTGGCTAGAACAATAAAAGAAAGAGACCAGTTATCCACTAAAGCCTGATGGGTTCGCCAGCCTCCTTTCTGGAGGAAGTCCAGACACCGGGGAGCACAGTGATGTTGAGTGGTCCTTATGTCTCTAGTTAGTAGAAACAACCTCCCCTAGTTCTTGTTTTGGCCATAACCAAGCTGAGACCAGGGGTTTGTCACAGCCTGCTCACAGTTCACAGTTCCTCCCTCTGAGATACATCTCCAGAACTGCTTGTCGTCTCCTGTTTCCTTCAGTGGGGCCAAATGGATGGGCCTAATGCAGCAGTCACAGCTGCATACAGAGTTTCTTGTCTTGTCTTCTACAACCCACTGGAAGGGCAAAGAGCCAAGGTCTGCTACGAGCATGTGTGGGCGGAATAGGCACAGCTAAGGGGGAGTTGCAGTCTCATTTGTCCTGGAATTCTTTTAAACCTTACTCGTGGCCAGAGAGATTTTATTTGTCCCTTTGATTTTTGTGTATTGAGTCCCAGTGAACATTGCCATTAATTTTTGCTTTTTTTGCAAGTAAAGATATCTTATATTTAAAATTGCTTCTTTTTGAAAGACAGGGTCTTACGTAGTTAGTTCAGTCTGGCTAGGAACTTGCTATGTAGCTCTGGTTGACTTTGAACTCCCGATCCCATTGCCTTTTCCTTTCAGCTGCTCGATGTGCTTAGTGCTTACCTTGGTGAGTAAAGGTACTTCCTTGTAAGCCTGGCAGTCCAAGTTTCACCCCCAGAGCCCACAAAAAGGTGGAAGGAGAGAACTGACTCCACAAAATTGTCTTCTTTTTTGTTTATTTGTTTTTTTGGTTTTTTTTATTTTTCTTTTTCGAGACAGGGTTTCTCCGTAGCTTTTTGGTTCTTGTCCTGGAACTAGCTCTTCTAGACCAGGCTGGCCTCGAACTCACAGAGATGTGCCTGCCTCTGCCTCCCGAGTGCTGGGATTAAAGGTGTGTGCCACCACAGCCCCGCAAAAGAACCAAGTTTTGCTAGGCCTATAAATCTTATCTACAAATCTCTGTGTTAAGCTAGAGTTTTTGTTTTTGCTTTAAAAAAAATTTTTATTTATTTATTGTGTACAAATTGTTCTGCCTTCATGTCTGCCTGCAGGTCAGAAGAGGGCACCAGATCTCATTATAGGTGGTAGTGAGCCATCATGTCGGTGCTGAGAATTGAACTCAGGACATCTGGAAGATTAACCAGTGCTTTTTTTTTTTTTTTTTTTTTGGGGGGGAGGGGTTTCGAGACAGGGTTTCTCTGTGGCTTTGGAGCCTGTCCTGGAACTAGCTCTATAGACCAGGCTGGTCTCGAACTCACAGAGATCCGCCTGCCTCTGCCTCCCGAGTGCTGGGATTAAAGGCGTGCGCCACCATCGCCCGGCTTAACCAGTGCTCTTAACCTCTGAGCCATCTCTCCAGACTTAGGTTTTTTAAAATTGAACTTTTTGCTTCTCAAATGCTGCTCTGGGGAGTATATGTAGACTTGGGAGGGGAAAAAAGGCAGGCTGATTTGTTTGTTGTTGGGTTTGTTTTGGAGGCAGTGTCTCACTGTGTAGTCTTGACTTGCTTGGAACTTGCTTTGTTCTTTGAGCTCACAAATCTTCCTGCCTCTGCTTAAAAGTCTGCAACACAGGCCAGAAGATGGTGTGCACACCATTGATCCCAGCACTCAGGAGGCAGAGGCAGGAGGATCTTTGTGGGTTTGAGGCCAGCCTGGTCTACAGAGTGAGTTCCAGGACAACCAGGACTGTCTCACAGAGAAGACCTGTCTCGAGAAACAGGTGTTCTGAGATCTGCAAACTGTCACAAGAAGCTAGTTTGCATGCATTGAGTGTGTGTGTACATGCATGCATTTTCCCTACCCATTTTGTAACAGGCTTTGTCCTTTTCCTGTTTTACCTACAGGTGAAATAGGTTTTCCTTAACACAAGATTTTCCTATTTTTATCTTTCTGTGATTTTCTGCTCACCTACACAGGGTGTTATGTTGGTGCATTTTCCGTTGTTAAGCGTGCTGGTATTAAAGGCAGGCACTACCACTGCATGGCCTGGGAGTTCTTTTCTTGGTCACGGTTGTTTTGGCTATCCTGCGATTTCAGTTTTTCCATAGAGTGTGTCCTTTCAAGGTCTGTAAAGAATTGTGTTGGAATGCTTTTGGTAGGAAGGCCATTTTTATTATACATATTTTATTATATTGACCCTACTGATCCATGAACATGGGATATCTTTCCATCTTCTGATATCTTTTCCAGTTTCTTTCTTCAATGACTTGACTTTTTTTTTTTTTTTTTTTTTTTTTTTGGTTTTTCGAGACAGGGTTTCTCTGTGGCTTTGGTTCCTGTCCTGGAACTAGCTCTGTAGACCAGGCTGGTCTCGAACTCATAGAGATCCGCCTGCCTCTGCCTCCCAAGTGCTGGGATTAAAGGCGTGTGCCACCACCGCCCGGCTTGACGTTCTTTTTTTTTTTTTTTTTTTTTTTTAAATATTTATTTATTTATTTATTATGTATACAATATTCTGTCTGTGTGTATGCCTGCAGGCCAGAAGAGGGCGCCAAACCTCTTTACAGATGGTTGTGAGCCACCATGTGGTTGCTGGGAATTGAACTCAGGACCATTGGAAGAGCAGGCAATGCTCTTAACCACTGAGCCATCTCTCCAGCCCCCGGCTTGACGTTCTTATCATACAAATCTTTCACTTCTTTGGTTAGTGTTACCTCAAGATATTTTACATTATTTGATGTGAAGGGTGTTGTGCCCCGATGTATTTCTCAGTCTATCATTTCTATATAGGAGGGCTGTTGAGTTTTGTGAGTTATTCTGTATCCAGCCACTTCACAGAAAGTGATCAGGTGTAGAATTTTTGGGAATTTTTGGGGTCACTTATGTAGACTGTCATATCACCTGCAAATAATGATCCTTTGATTTCTTCCTTTCCAATTTGTATTCCCTTGATCTCCTTCAGTTGTCTTATTGCTCTAGCTAAGAATTGAAGTACTTTTTTTTCCCTTTCAGTTTGTTTATATGGTGGATCACATTAATTTTTTATTATTTATTTGTTTATTTATTTATTTATTTATTATGTATACAATATTCTGTCTGTGTGTATGCCTGCAGGCCAGAAGAGGGCACCAGACCTCATTACAGATGGTTGTGAGCCACCATGTGGTTGCTGGGAATTGAACTCAGGACCTTTGGAAGAGCAGTCAGTGCTCTTAACCGCTGAGCCATCTCTCCAGCCCTACATTAATTTTTTTAAATGTTGAATTGTTTCTGCATCTCTAGGATGAAGCCAACTTGGTCATGATGGATCTTTTTGATGTGTTCTTGGATTTGGTTTGTGAGGCTTTTTATTGTTTTGTTTTTTGAGAAAAGGATTTCTTTGGTTGTTCTTGGAACTCTCTCTATAGACCAGGTTGGTCTCCAACTCACGAGATCGCTTGCTTCTACCTTCTAAGTGCTGGGATTAAAGGTGTGTGCCACCAGTGCCCAACCTTTGGGGGGTGGATTGCGATTATTTTATTGAGCATTTTTGCATCTATGTTCATAAGGGAGGTTGATTTGTAATTCTTCTTCGTTAAATGTTTGTGTAGTTTGGGAGTCAGGGTAACTATTGCCTCATAAAATTAATTTGGCAATGTTCCTTTTATTTTTATTTTGTGGAATAATGTGAGGAGTATTGGTATTAGTTCCTCTTTGAAAGTCTTGTAGAATTCTGCACTTTTAGTTGGGAGATATTTAATGACTGCATTTATTCCTTAGGGTTATAGATCTGTTTATCTGATTGTGATGCTTAGGTAAGTGGGATCTATTGAGAAAATTATCCATTAATTTTAAAATTTCCAATTTTGTGGAGTACAGGTTTTTAAAGTATGACCTAATTAATTTTTTTTTGGATTTCCTCAGTGTCTGTTGTTAGCCCCCCCCCCCATGTTTCTGATTTTGTTAATTTGAATAAGGGTTTGTCTATCTTAATGATTTTCGCAAAGAACCAACTCTTTGTTTCTTTGAGTCTTTGTATTGTTCTTTGTTTCTATATTATTGATTTCAGCTCTCAGTTTGATTATTTCTTGCTAGCTCCTCCTCCTGGATGAGCTTACTTCTTTTTGCTCTAGAGCTTTCAGGTGTGCTGTTAAATTGCTAGTGTGAGAGTTCTCCAAATTCTTTATGTGGGCACTTAGTGCTGTGAACTTTGAACCTCTTAGCACTGCTTTCATTGTGTCCTGTAAGTTTGGTTATGTTGTACATTCATTTTCATTGAATTCTAGTAAATCTTTAATTTCTTTGCCTTAACTTAGTTTTCATTCGGTAGAGTTGTTCAGTTTCCATGAGTTTGTAGGCTTTCTGCTGTTGTTGAAATCCAGCTTTAATGCATGGTAGTCTGATAGGTAAGGGAGTTATTTCAGTTTCTCGTCTCTGTTGAGACTTGCTTTGTGAGCAGGTATGTGGTCAGTTTTGGAGGAGGTTCATGAGATGCTAGGAAGAAGGTGTGTTCTTTTGTGTTTGGGCGAAATGTTCTGTAGATGTCTGTTAGATTCATTTGATTTATAGCCAGTTAGCTCCAGTGTTTCTCTGCTTAGTTTCTGGCTGGATGACCTGTCTATTGGCAAGAGTGGGTTTTTTTGAAGTCTCCCACATTAGTGTGTGACCATCAGCATGTGATTTAAGCTGTAGTACTGTTTCTTTTATAAACGTGGGTTATACCAGGCGTTTTCTTTTGTGCTACCAACTAGCCCCCAAATCATGACATGGAGACTATGGAGTTATGAATGCTTGGCCTAACTTAGGCTCATTCCTGGCTAGCACTTTGGACTTAAATTAACCTTCTTTTCATTATCTACTGTTTGCCTCAGGGCTTTTTACCTTTTTTATCTTCTTTTTCTGTTGTCTCTGACTGGCTGGCTGGCTGGTCGGTCTTGGGCATCTCCCTCTTTCTCTCCTCCTTCCTCTCTTTCCTAGGTTTCTTTTATTTTTCTCTCTCTGCCAGCCTAGCCTCTAACCCTAGCTATTGGCCATTCAGCTCTTTATTAGACCAATCAGATGCTTTAGGCAGGCAAGGTGACATAGACACACATCTTTTCATAATTAAACAAATGTAACACATCTTTACATAGTTAAATATTCCACAGCAGTGGGTGCTCTTGCATTTGGGGTAGACATTAAGAATTGAAAGATCATTCTGAGGGATTTTTCCTTTGGTGACTGTAAGATTTCCCTCCCTTCCTCCCTCCCTCCCCCCTCCCCTCCTCCCCCTTTTTCTCTTTTGAAACAAAATTTCTCTGTAGCTTTGGAGACTGTCCTGGAACTAGCTCCTGTATACCCAGGCTGGCCTTGAACTCACAGAGATCTGCCTGCTTCTGCCTCTAGAGTGCTGGGAGCTCCCCTATCTCTTGATTAGTTTTGGTTAGCTTTCATTTAATTGGAAAATCTTTTTCCAACCCTTTCCTCTATATTTGATGCTAAGGTATGTTTCTTGGGCATAGCAGAGGATGGATTCTGTTTTCAATCCATTCTGTTAGTCTGTGTCTCTTTACTGGGGAATTGAGTGTATTGATAGCAATGACCAGTGATTGTTAATTACTGTTATTTTGTTGTTGTTGGTGGTGTGTGTGTGTAAGTGTGTGTGTGTTTCTTTTGGTTTTGCTGGTGGGAGGTTATTTCCTATGATTTCATAGGTATAGTTAACCTCCTTAGGTTAGAGTTTTCCTTCTAGGGCCTTCTGAAGGATTGGATTTGTGAATATTGTTTAAATTTGACTTTATCATGGATTATCTTGTTTTCTCCATCTTTGGTGATTGAAAGTTTGCTGTGTGGTCTCTTAAAGAGTCTGCAGCACATCTGTCCAGGCCCTCCTGACTTTTAGAGTTTCCTTTGAAAAGGCAGATATAATTCAGGTATGCCTTTCTATGTTACTTGGTCTTTTTCCCTTATAACTTTTGATATTCTTTGTTTGTTATTTGTATTTAGTGGTTTGGTTATGTGGCAAGGGGACTCTTTTCTTGTCCAGTCTATTTGGTGTTCTGTAGGCTTCTGTGCCTTTATAGGCATCTCCTTCTTTAGGTTAGGAACATTTTCTTATATGATCTTGTTGAAATATTTTCTGGGCCATTGAGCTGGGTTTCTTAGGTTTGGTCTTTTCACAGTGTCCCATATTTCTTAAATGTTTTATGTCAAGAATTTTTTAGATTTAACATTTCCTTTTACTAATGTATGTATTTCTTCTATGCTGTCTTCAATATGCCTGAGAGTCTCATCTCTTGTATTCTGCTGATGAAGCTGGCCTCTGCAGTTCCTCTTTACTTACCTAAAGTTTTCCTTCCAGAATTCCTCCAGTTTGTATTTTCTCTATTGCTTCTATTTCTATTTTCAGGTCTTGGACAGTTTTGTCTCCTACAACTTTGTTTTTGG